>NW_011888943.1:2304634-2358644 GCF_000151845.1 Pteropus vampyrus | reverse complement strand
TCCTGCAAACATCTGTTGAGAACCTGTTGTGGACTGAGGTTAGGAGGGAGCTGGGTACACATTTCCGTTTTAAGTATCTGAGAGGGATGCTCAGGTCACGATATCAAAAATAGACTTGAGAGCTATGTCGTGGGCACCTGCAGCATACGGCTGGCATTCGAGGCATCTGAGCCTCTACTCAGATGAGGAAACTGCAGAACGTTCTAGGAAGGGGTCTAAGGATGGCACCCCAATGCGCAGCAACCATGCAGGGAGAAAGAGTGAGAGAGAGACAATGGTCAGAGAGAAATCCACGCATCACAGTCCTCATTTCAGTGTTGGCAGCCCATGGCTCTGTCCTCAGGCAGAGAACATCTCAGCAGCCAAGAGCTTTAACTGTGGAGCCGAGAGAGTCGGCTTGTCAGGAGGCTTTACCTCCTGGTTTGGAAAACATGGTTTTGACACCTGTTCAGACCTGAAGGGCCCACCATCGAATTTTCCTGCTCCCTCTTGCAAACAGGAGGAAACCAGATGGAATCTGTAGAAGCCTAATCGCCATGAGAAGGCTGCCCCTGAAATCACTGAGGAGTTTTGCCAACATGGCCACAGTGCTAAGTGGGAAACACAGTGCAAAGTGTTGTTAGAGAGATGCTCGCTTAATTTTTGATAAACGTTTCCGAACCCATGTGAGCCTCATCCCTTCCAAATTAATCACTGAGAAAGGATCTATTTGTATTTCCAGGTCTGTCTTCATGGGAATGTGACTAGGGCAGTTACACAGGGCCCCCGGCTCAGAAGGGCCTGGAATACTATTAAATGCTTCATTTAATGCTCTACTGTCACCATCTTCAAATTTTTAATAATTTTTAACAAGGGACTCCAGACTTTCATTTTGCGTTGGGGCTCACCATTTACATAGTAAGTCCTGCTCATTTTAAAATGTTGGGTTTGTCCAAAATCATTTTGGTATTTCTCTTGGGACATTGCCTTTAGGGGAAGGAATGAGCTTTGTAGGAAAAGAGGAATTGTTAGTAGAAAGAACATAGATGTCAGGGCCGGTGGGATCTGATTTCAAATCTCGGCTTCGTTGCTTCCTATTTGCTTTTCTTCGTTTGGCCTAAGTTTCCTCATCTATAAAATGAGACTCGTCAAATCTATCTCCTGGGGTTGCTGTGAAGATCGAAAATATGCACGTAAACATGTAAAAGCCCCCAGTTCTGCGCCTGACACGGTAGGGGGTTTGATACATGGTGTTGCTCTCAGATTCTCATTCCGTTGAGAGAGGCCAGCAAATAAAACCTGTAGCGAGTTGAGCAACCCTTCAGCCTTTCTTTATTCAGCAAGTACTCACTGCTCCCGTCCTTGGCCCCAGCTGAATAAGCAGATTAAATTCCTGACCTTAAAGGGCTTTCCTTACCGAGGGGAGGGGAGGACGATAAGACAAGAATGCAAATAAATCCATGACAGAATTTTAAGTAGCAATGAATGAGAGAGAGAAAAGTGAAATAGCTTAAAGGGATGGAGTGGGCCTGGGGCAGGGCTGAGGGAGCTCCCGTTCCTAGGAGGTGAGGGAAGAGCCCCTTAAAGAAGTGACTGGGGACCAGGGACCTCATGGTGTGGTGGAAAGACCCAGAAGGTCCAATGGAGGGAAGATTCTTCTCGGCCTACGGAGCCAAAGTGAAGGTGTTCAAGTGAAAACGAGTTTGGAAAATGGGGTACCTCCCGAATTCATAATCACAGGCAGAATACCCCCAGCAAAACAGGCTCCTGGGTATAATGGGTCGATGTAATATTTGCCTCTTGGGTCCCTCACAGTGTACGAAAAACTCTGTGGAAGGAGGAGATACAAAAATGATTCTGTGATAGTCGCATTCAAAGGGGCTGGCAATATAATCGAGGGAACAAATGTGTGTAAATAATTTCAGGGAACGAATAAAGGAGTCCTCTGGGAAGGGTGACATACAGTATTTATTAATGTCAGAATTTCAAATACAAATGTTTTCATGGGGTGAAAAAGCCACTTTTAATTCCTTTCCTGGGATGAGGTGGATGCGATAAGTTCCTCGAGGGTTTGGGATCAACGAACTGGGGAGAGACAACCCCTTAAATATGCTGTCCTCTTGGCGCCCCCATGCACATGTTGGGGGTGGGCGGAAGGAGGCGAAAGGTTAATGTATTCCAGAAATGTAAATGCAAAAATGTATGACCCAAAAGTCAGCGGAGCTCACCTTGTCTCTTAAGTAGATAAGTTTGGCTCCAACACACCACATGGCCATTTTGCGTTCCGGGGAGTGTGCGCTTGCTGCAGCATCTCTTTAAGTGAAGGGTCTTATGTCCCATGTTCACATCTACCCTTGACTGCTTTTCCCACTAAAGTTCCCAGCAGAACCTGTTTTTCTCAAGACCTGTATCAGTCAATGTTCTCCAAAGAAATACAACTAACAGGATATATTTCTACTCCAACCAATTTTTAGGAAGATATTTTCCAAAACTCGTTAATTATTTCTCCCTCTCCCTCTCTGTATGTATGCCTCTTCCTATCTGTAATTTGTCACTCAGCACTGGTAACGGAATAGCTAGCATCTCTTTTGTGAAATTCAGAAAAGCGCAGGAAAGTTAGTTTTAAAACCAGGGTGTTTGTGCTGCTGAATTTTATAAAGTTACATAATACATTTTAAAATATAAAAATGTGAATATATCTGTACATTTATTCATACATCGTTTTGTATTGTATTTTTTATACTTGGTGTTCTGATGGCCTTTAGGTTTTTTATTTATTAAAAAAACTTTGGATCATCCCAATATTAAATTTTGTACTTTCTTCTTTTTGGTAAAATAAACAAAATGAAAATGCCATTCTTTATTGAACTACAGATATAAATCTGAACTCCTATAAGATTCTGGAATTCGAGATATGTTTCAGAGATTATTTCCTCCAATAAATGTTTTTTTGGAGATGCTATATGTAAATTTTTCCTCACCACAGATTCAAAACATTTACTGTTCCAAGAAATAAATAGGTTGGTTTTTTAAAATAAGATATAACCCTAATAGGTCAATAAGAGATGAAATTACAGTTATCTTCTCAGAAAGTTAACCAGAATGGTCGCATTTCCACACAGAACCTTCCCATTTGTAGAATCTAGAATCATTTTCAAATAAGTATAATAAAAACAATATTCTTTAGCTATACATTTTATTTTAAAGTAGCAGTTGCCAAGCCGTATTTATATTTATACATATGTTTACTGCTGGAGAAGCCTAAACATTTTGTCTCATGACCTTTTGTTTAAGGAGAAATTAAATTATTACAGTTCATATTCTTCATCTCCCTCCAAAACTTATCAGCACTGTGAGATCTATGTGTAGCAAAACTTTCTTTGACGGTTTCTGTATGGACTTTATTCTTGTAGAGTACATGTTTCTGTGTATTTGCTATAATTTGTCGCAACAGGATTTAATCGTTGCGACTAGATTTAGTGAGATAGTTAATAGTTACGGTCACCTGAATTTAATGAAGAGAGACCATGTTTGCAAAGAGAAAACTCATTATTGTAAATATGCTAATTTCCCTAATTATTCTGTAAGCTGACATTTTAGTTGGAATCACAAGGAACAGGATTTTTCAGTGAACCTAAAACATGTATTATAAAATTCATTTGGAAGAGTAAAAAAAGGTCCAAAATTATTTAACAAAAAAAAAACAAGATATCAATACTTATTATAAGGTATAATAATTAAATGGTTAAACCTAATGGCTTACTGGTTAAACTTTCCAAAATAGTTCTTGCCTCTGACTTATGCCTTAGGTGCTGTAGGAATAGAAATATATGAGGAACTGAGGACATGGATATAGGAGGAAATATTTAGAGGCAGCGGGCATTCAGGCATCTGTTACCTTTTCCTTCAGGCGTTAGTTTCCGGTTGTAACCGGATGTAAGTTTATCAGTATGGAGGAGTGGTTTTGATACCAACGAGATTCGCTGTGAGTTGGCAGGTGTAGGGAAGAGACCCTCTGTGTCTTCAATCAGTTATAATTCTTAGTTTTGAACCCACAGGGATGTCCGTGTGTAAATGCTTACACTAGCGCTCCCTTTATCATTATCTCTAGAAAACGACCCTTATTTGGCATCAGAGATTTCCGCCCCCCCCAACCCCAGAAAGAGAGCCTCACCCTCAGAAGTACTCGAGGAGCTAAAGCAGCAGCTGTGCCCTGCTTCTCAGACCAAGATCAGCAGCAGCCCTAACAGGACTAGTCTATGAATTTAGCTGACACTTCCGATGATGATGTGCTGAGCAGAAGGCAATCCAGTGTGTTCCTGCACAGTTTTATTGGCTCTGCAATTTTTTGAACTCATAAAAGATGTTTTGTCAGTAAAAGAAGCCGGCACACAGGGAATGAATAATTATGTAATAAGGCATTATTTCCCATGGTCTAATAACCATAACCTGTTTTAACTATTACACATTATAATATCAATAAAGTCTTGGTCATTTATTATCTATTATCCAAATCTTCTCCTCTCAGTAAAGATATTAGAAAAGGTCAGAGCTGTTGTCAGATCCCGGTGATAAAGAGCAGGATGGTGCTTTGGAAAATGGCAGTTCTCAGAGCGTTAAGGACGATAAACTTTTTTAATTGAATTGTAAAAGTTTATAACGAATAAAGAAACTCTTTTAGGTGATTTTAATGTTATTTGGTCGTTTGAAATATTCCACAGATGGAAACAGATGGTAAGGTCGTGAAGTGGGTGTGTATTCGGCATTATAAAATGCAAACACATTTTCTCCATGGTAGAGAGGTAGCGATGTAGTCACGATGACATGATAGGTCACCATCTAATTTCTGTGAAGATCAGATACTTGAACATGACAATAGAAATAAAGAAGTGGCTGAGGCTTTTGTTCGCAGCAAGGGGGCTGAGACCAGCCAACAAATCTCCTTTTGATGAAATAAATACGCATTTCCCATTTTCCCTTTCAAATGATCTTGACCAGTTCTTGTGAGGATAAGGTACAGTTTAGCCGAGAAGAGAATGGGCATTCATTAGTAGCAAAGGGTCATTTTAAATAGAAGGATCAATTTCTAGCAAGACAAATGTAGTAGACTGCAAATTTCTTGAGGGCAGATTTTTGGTCTTTCGTTTTAGAGTCATTTACTTACTCATTCGACGAATAATTGGTCAGTAGTTACCATGTGGCAGGCGTTTCTCTAGGCACTTAGCATACGTAGACAAATATAGGGAGGTCCTCATGGAGAAGGGGCTGTTCGAGCAAGGACTTGAAGAGGATGAGCGTCAGACATGCGTATTTGGATGACGAGAATTCCAGGGAGAAGGACGGTCCAGTGCACAGTCACAGAGGTGGCTGGGCCTGTACCTGGGCTGTTTGGGGAGCAGCAGGGAGGCCCGTGTGTCAGTAGGGGGGTGAGCAGCCTGGGGAGAAATAGAGGAAATCAGAGAGCAAATGGGTAGATGGCGCTAGATCATTAAGGGAGTCATTATCAGGGCTTTAGATTTTACTTTGAGTGAAATGGGGTGCCTTGGGAGGTTTTACATAAAGAAGTGACATGACGTGACTTATGATTCAGAAGGCACACTCTCGAAGGGATATCTGCACCCCGTGTTCATTGTTACATTATTCATAATAGCTAAGACGTGGAAACAACCCAAGTGCCATTGACAGATGAATGGATAAAGAAACTGTGATATACATTTATATATTATATGTGTGACACTTATGTGATCTATGTATGTGTATGTATGTATGTGTGTGTTATGTGAGATGAAATAAGTCAGAGAAAGACATACTGTATGATGATCTCATCTGTATGCGGAATCTAAAAAACAGAACCCAGAAACAGAGATCAGATTGGTGGTTCAGAGGCAGGGGGCTGGGGGTGGGAGAAATGGGTGAAGGTCGCTAACAGGTACAGACTCGTAGTTATAGGATGACTAAGTTCTGGAGATGCACTATACAGCATGGTGACTGTAGTTAGCAGCATTGTACAGTCAGCCCCCATATCTGCAGGGTATAGACTCAACCAACTGTGGATTGAAAATATTCAAAGTGAAAAAAGTTACATTGTTGCTGATGTGTCCCGTGTAGTTAGGCCTGTGATGGCTGCCTCTGTGCTGAACACGGACAGACTTTTTTCCTTGTCCTTATTCCGTAAACAATGTAGTATGACAACTTTCCATCGTATTTCCATTGTGTTAGGTATTATAAACAATCTATTTATAATGATTTAAAGTGTATGGGAGGATGTGTGTAGATTATAGGCAAATGCTAAGCCATTTTATACAAGGGACTTGCACATCTGCAGATTATGGTATCTGTGGGGGGTCCTGGAACCAATCCCCCTCAGATACCAATGGACCACTCACTGTCTCGTGTATTTGAAAGTTGCCAAGGGAATAGCTTTTAAACGGTCTTATCACAAGAAAAAGATATTGTAACTACGTAAGCTGATGGATGTTAACTAAACTTTTGTGGTAATCATTTTGTTATACATACATCTATCAAGTCATTATGTTGTACGCTTAAAACTTATACAACGTTGAATGTCAATTATATCTCGATAAAACTGAGTGGGGAAAGGAACCCTCTGGAAGCTCGTTGAAAACGTGCTGTTAGCAGGCAAGTACCAAAGCAGAAAGACCAGTTAGGAAAGCCCAGCAGCGGTCTTAGAGAAACCAGAGTGCTTGGACCAAGCTGGGTGTCGAAGATGGTGATAAGTGGTCAGAGTCTCCATGGGTTTGACTGGTCAGACAACACGATTTTCTGTAGTTTCTACGTGGACTGTGATGAAAACGAGCAGTTGGGGATGGCTCCAGGGTTCGGGGCCTGACCAACTGATGGGGAAGCTGCAGGAGGAAGTGGGTTCAGTCGAGTTTGAGGACAGGTCGAGTTTGAGACGTCTGCTAGTCATCCGAGTGAGATGCCACGTAGGCAGTTGGATATTTGGCAGAGTCTAGAATTTGAGAGAGAGAGGGGTCTGGATTAGAGATAGGAATTTGGACGTTATCAACGTATCTATGATATTGAAATCTAAATATCACACGATACTTGGTATTTAAAGCCGTGAAACTGGATGAGATTGCCAAAGGCGTGAGCGTAGATAGAGAAAAGAAAAGGTCTCAGAACTGACTTTGTGACGAGCTCAGTCAAAGTTGAATCAGTGAAGAAAATGAATGAGTCATAATAGCAGTTGGGGCCGCCCTCCACAACATGATAGCTCAGATAAATAGCACTCAGTATTTCATCCATGGAAGCAACAATATGGAGTTATTTGCATTTTGAAATGCGGCTTTTTCTAGGTCCAGGATGGAAGTGGGGACTTGAGAAGCAGGGTACAGTGAGAGGAGGAAGTAATGACGGTGCCGTGTTTGTTCATTCATTCATTTATTCATTCATTTCAACAGATACATTTTAAATGCCTAATATGTGCCAGACACGAATCTTTTCTATTAGACATTTAGCATTTTTCGCCACCCAGCATTAGCTTCTTCCTTCTAATTACCTCAGTTTCCCCAGTTGTGTGCAATCCTGGAGGGGCAGTAAGTATGACACTGGTTCTGGCAGCAGACCAGACATGTGACCTCATCTTGGCCAACTGGACTCTGTATACCAGGTTTCTGGCGATTCGGCAAGAGGCGAAGAAATGGTTAGTGCATGCGGTCCAGCAGAATATAATTCAAGTCACAAATGCAAGTTGCACATATAATTTAAACGTTTTCTAATAACCACTAAAATTAGCTCAAAGGAATAGGTTGAACTAAATTTAATTATATATTTTATTTAACCCTGAATCCCAAATATTATCATTTCAACATGGAATCATGATAAAAAATCGTTCGCCAAGTGTTTGACATTATTTTTCTCGTACCAAGTCTTTGAAATCTGGTGTGCATCATGCACTTAGAGCACATCTGCTTTTGGAGCAGCCACATCTCGTGCTCAATGGCTACATTGTGGCGGGTGTTACCGTAGTGAAGAGAGGAGGGTCAAGTTCATTCATTTCCGAGGCAGCTCCCAGGTCAAACAGTACCTACTCTAGGGTCATTGGAGCAGTTCCTGCTTCCTGGCAAAATCCTTTCCAAGGCTTCCAGCCTCCTGGGTGGAGTGAATCAGCAAGATTCCAATAGTTTCAAATAGAATTTCTTTTGCTTAGGTTGCTAGACTAATTTCCTATAACTTGTCCTCAAAAAAACCTGTTCCTCAATGTGCTTTTGCCAAAAGAGAGAAAATAACATGGGATTTCTGTTAGATAATGACCGATTTGTTTATTCCATGATGTGAATGCTGTGTGACCACTGGCAGTGTTTCCTAAGTGCTTTCGTGTGCCGTGATCTCCCCAAGGGCAGAGCTGGATTTGTAGTTTTCTCGTATGGCATCCAAGATGACGAGTGATTAATAAGTGCCTAGAGCTATAAGGCAAATAAATTTCATTCTGTTTTGCCTAGAAAGCTTTCCCTTTACTTGTCGTATGGGTCTCTTCTGGAGTTTTGCTTCTTGCTGTAAACTTGGTCTTCTTTTTCAATGCGGTGGGCTTTGTTGGCCAGATCTTTCTTTATTCCTCAGGTGATTGAAAAACTTAACACCCTCATCAGTGGCAAAAGTATAGACTATTAGAATCTCTTCCTTTCATCTATGTATGTACAGACCCACAGAAGGTGTGCGTTAATATCCTTATAATGCAGATTTTTAGAAACAAATTTCTTAAAGTTTAAAATTAAGTTATCCAAAGGTACCTATGGTTATGGCCCAGACTTTTGATCGTATTGACCCCAATGGATGATTCCATTGATTTGAGCTATGGTTTGAAAATGACTATTTGATTTTGAACCTAATTTAAATAGAAAATGGAAATGTTGACATGTGGGTCTGGATTTTTAGTCACATTCTTCAAAAGTAACTTCGGTTGACATTTCATAATGTAGTAGAAAGAATGCGAGCTCTCGGTGTCCCACACCTGCATCCTCATTATGAAACCAGTTATCATTCCAGGTGTGAAGTACGTATCAGATGAGAACTGATATGTGCAAACCTTCTGGCAAAGAACACATAGTAAGCATTAAACAGATGTTAAGTTTCCTTTCGAGCGTGTATGCTAGGCAGAAGAGAAAGGCTAGGCAGTTGCAACCCTACGATTTAAACTGAGACCTGAATTCAGATCTAGAATCTGCCACATCCTAGTTCCGTGACTGCAGGCAAGTTGCTTAAATTCTCAGAGCCTTAGTTTCTTCATCTGTAAAACAAGGCTAAAAATATCTATCTCTTACTATTACCATTAGGATCACATGAGATACTTAATGTATCTATTTCCTGCACATATTGAGTACTCGATAAATTTTAACTATTATGATTTGGCAGCTAATATGTTTACATGACTGATTCATTTCTGTTCATGGGAGCAAATACTTTATAACACATTTAAAGCAGCTTCATAATAACCTGTTTGTTTAATCCGTCTTGATGTATTTGGTTCGTCTAAATACAGTAGTTATGCTCTGAAACCATAGCAAATCATATAACCCACACTTTCCTAGTATGTTTCTGAAGCACACCCCTGCCGTAAAATACAACAAAATGGGTCACCAGGAAAATGTTTTGTGTTCAAACAACAGAATTGAGAACATCTTGATTAACAAAAGTCAAATTACTGTCTTTATTGCGGGAATTTTCAGAGCCTCTAACATACAAGCGTGCACTGTGACTTTTCAGGAGGCAAATCGTGTAGGCAGAGTTTTCTAACTTATTTGCCCAGTAGACACGTTACCATGGGGTTAGGGTTATTCAGAAAACAGGTGAAAAAGTGATGGCATAGCTTTTTTTACCATCCACTTGCCAAGTGGCACAAGACGTGATCGCAGCAGACAATCCAACTTGCCCAGAGCAGCCATTATGAATTCAATCTCGTTCCTCTTGAAAGCTGGACTTTTTTTTTCCCCCCAAATTGAGTTGCAGCCTAGGAAGGAGAAACAAATTACCTCCCCGCTGTTCACACTTCTGCTCTGTCTGTAAATGTTAGGAAATACCATAAAAAGGAATTTGAATTCCTGCAGTAATAAATATGCAAATACACATTTTCTCCAAATATGGCTAGGGCATCATTTTCCCCCTTTCACCACCTGAGAGTCCCTTAACAGGTTGGAATCTGTTGACAAAGCTTTTTAAAGCCATCTAGCTGACTTGTTCTTTTGTCTGCTAGCAATCTGTTAACCATATTCCCAGGGAACTTGGATGAGGAGAGCTCGCTCTTTCTGTCTCTCCTTCTCTCTGTCTCTCTCTGTCTCTCTCCCTGTTTCTCTCTGTCTCTCTCTGTCTCTCTCTCTCTCTCTGTCTCTCTGTCTCTCTGTCTCTCTCTCTGTCTCTCTGTTTCTCTCTGTCTCTGTCTCTGTCTCTGTCTCTCTCTCTCTCTCTCTCACACACACACACACACACACACACACATGACTCCCTTCCTCCCTCCCTACTTTCTTCCCTCCTTTTCCTTATTTCTTACTCCTTGGCAGTCTTGCCACTGGATGGGCAAATCGAAACTCACAGAGTCATCAGCCATCCAAGCACCAGAACTTAGTCAATCACATTCTATTCCGTTGGCTAAGTAATTACTTAACATTTGTCATCCACAGTTTAATCCTTTGTTCCCAGCCGACCACTGACACCAAAAGAGGCACGTGGTCCTATTCTTCATGTGTGAAATGTTCCCATGTGCTCCAGACTTCCGCACCCGAGTGAAACCCGGGCAAAAAGTGTTCCATGCACCCGTCACTATTTACACTGCGCCCGCGTTGCCATCTGTAGCGGAACTTAGAGACTGGACGGGAAAGAGAAAACTCATGGAGCGTAGACGAGCCTGTTGCTCAAAGCTTGCACTTCAGGTCACAGAGGACCGTTTTCTAAGGTTTGCAGGATGCCGCGTGGGCAAAATTTTTTTTGAGTCTTGTATACTCATTACATCGAATGATAATATGCACATTTTCAGGATCCTAATGGCGACGGTTAAGAAGGTGAGACATAGCCTTGTCTTCATACTTATGAGGATAATGGGAGCTTTGCAAAATTGAGGCAGAGCCGGGGTACAACGGAGGCAAGGTAGATGACAGAAAGACCCCACGTTATTATTGTGCTTCGCTCTGCCTTGACCACCCGTGTGCTTCCAGCGCCCCAGAGAACGGCTGGCACACAGTAAGTGCTCAATAACTATTTATTTAAGGAACAAACAGATACCTTCAGCCACAGACACTGGTCCCCTGTACCTGTGGAGTCGCACGTGATAGCTGAGCTATGTCGTGATAGTTATCACTGGCCTCAGAATCAGTCTTGACAGTTCAGCCCAGGGTCGGCCTGTCCCATCTGTGTGGCTTTGCGTAAGTTACTGAGTCTCTCTCAGCCCCACTTTCTTCATCTCTGTAGTGGATTCAAATACAATGATCGAGTAAGACGATGTATGTAGAATACCTTTGCAGAGTATGGGGACCGTAGCAAGCCTTCGGTGCACATGAAGATGACTGTACGCTGTGTGTCGCACTGGTTCAAAGTGGATAAGCCTTGAGTGGAGCGCTATGTGACAGGAAGCTGTGTGACTCAGATGTCGTGCAAACAATTTATCAACGCAGGTGTTGGGTCCGGAATGAAAATGTAGCACCACGTGACGTCGTCAGTACGTCTGTCCTGCACGCCCACGCCACCGTTGGCAGGGCGGTGGTCCACAGGCAATCTGATAGATGCCTTATGGATAATTACTTCAAAATGTGGCTCGGGGGGGTCGATAGTTCTCAACTGGGAACAATTCCCCGCACCGCCACCAGCGAACATCCAGGAATAGCTGGAGTTATTTCCAGTTGTCAACACTGGGTTCGAAGGGGGTGTGTGATGCGACAGCCAGCTTAGCGGGCGGAGGCCGGGGGTGCTGCTGAATGCCCCACAGTTACTGAGACGGCCCCCCAGCCGAGAATGATCAGTGGTGCCCAGACCGAGAAATTCTGCTCTGATTTTTGGTTTCCAAAATATGTAACTTTTTCAAACTCTGTCAGAGGCAACAATTCTCGAAGATGAATGATTTATAGAATTATTTTCAGAGTCTGACAAACGGTTCCGTGGCTCAGTTTGGCTGCGAGAACCGGGTAATGAGAGCATCTAGGGGACCCCCGAACCCGTTTCTCTTCCTAGAATGTATTTGCCAGGCCACAGGTCGAGGGCCGAGAATTACAGTCGGATGGAAATGCCTCAAGCAAATATCCTGCCTGGAATGTTTTTAATGAGTAGTTTTCAAAAAGTCGAAGGCACTGACAAGTGACAAAGATCCTAATTAACCCAGATTCCACTAAAAATAGGAAGAGCTCGTTGCATTTATGCAGAATTTTTTCATTAGATGGTAACAAACATCCCTGCAAGGTAGGCAGGGAAAATAAATTCCGAATAATAATAATAATAATAATAATAATTAATAATTAGTAAGTATGAGTACTGAGCAAAATGAGGCAGAAGGAAAGGTCAGTAGCGCCACCCTGATCCCTGTCACCCGCTAGCATGGCGATGTGCATCTGGGCATTTTTTTTCCCTTGCATCTTATGTTTTGATATAAGATAATGTAATTGATATGATTATATAATATAATAGTACCAGTCTCTGCCTCGTGGGGTTGTCGCGAGGATTCAAAAAGACGAAGCCTTCCAAACGCTCAGCACAGTGTCCGACACACACGTGCCTCCCGTAAACGCGAGTGAGTTATAATTGGGATAATCTTCGTGAAACGTGTGGAAGGGAGATCTTTAAAGATGAGGACATTTAGAAATGAGAAGACTGCGTCTGAAGGAGCCGAAGTAAGTTCTCGAAATTCCCACAAGTAGTGAGTCGCTAAACTGGCTCGGATCCCAGAGCCCACGGGACGGGGAGGAGTGTGTCGCACACTAGGAGGCAGTGTGGGTCTGTCTGGTGAGGGGACAGCTGCCCTAGGCGTGTCTCTGGTAGTCCGCGTGTTTAGCTGATTTCAGCCGGTTTATTGCACTTCCACGCTTATCGACGTCACAAGAATGTGTTTTCAGGTCTTTAGTGGGTGCTTTCCTTCATCCAGACAGCACACATGGCACGTATCTCATTTGGGAGGTCGCCTGTGGAGAAATAGTGAATAGTGCGTCAGTGTGCTCGCCTGGCACTCACTCTCACAGAAGACGGGCCATCCTAAGGCAGCCCCCTGCTCTGGTCACATTGCCTGAGTGTCGTTATCATGGCTTTCTTTGAGTCACTAGAAGAGGCCTCAAGAGAGAGACAAATAATGGGCTGCCTGGTGACCTTTGGAAAAACATACAGCGAGTGTGTGCGTGTGTGCCCATATGGGAGCGTTGGCATCTACCTATGGGTGTGGGCTTTGGTCACAGGCCTGAAGCAGCCTTCGTCATGTAATTCCACTGACAGATGCAATGGCATCTGATGAGTTTGACATTGAAATCAGGGGAAAGCTGTAGAGTTGGGCTCCTCCTAATTATACTTAATTGCATGGCCCTGGGTTTGACGCTGACTCTGGTTCGAAATAGATGGCGTGATGCATTTTCCCGGCTTGACAGGACTGAGATAGAAACAGTAGCCAACGGGCCTGACCTCACCCATAGCCAGGAGGACTTTCTGCCAAACCTCTTCAAATGCTTAAGGGTCAAAGATCACAGTGCCACTGGGCTGTGACAGCTCTGGGCTCAGGACTGTGCAGACGCCTGTTTCCCTCACTGCTTACCCTATTTTTTTTTTCCATTTGATTTTTTCAGTTTGTTTTTTGGCCCGGTCATCTGATGATATAGGAATTGAGGGAAATAAACACCAGGAACGTCCAGTTGATAAAAAAAATCACAGGTGTCCTTGCTGTGGCACAAATCCTCCTGCTTTTTCTGATGCCATTTCCTAACGGTGAGTACAGCTTGAGCCTTCTCCAAAAACCATTCCTTACATTTTCTGATTCTAAAGAAACATTTCTGCCCTCACCCTGTTTTTAAATAGTTCAGCTATCTCTGATACCGAGTCCTTCGTAGTCTATAAACACATAACTGTCTGCCTTTTCAACTGGTAATTCTTTCTCTAAGAATCTATTCTACAGGTTTATTTTTGTCTAAGTGTAGTAGGGTAGAGCATAAAGATGTCCATTTCACCATTATTTATAACTTCCGTACATATTTTTTGAGCATTCATTATCTTTGAGACTTTAGGGCATTCATTATCTTCGAGACTTTAGGGATTCAGTTGTAAACAAACATTAAAATTTGTTTTTCCATCCCTCGTAGAGCTTATGTTTTGGAGTGGGGGCGGAAGACAAACAATAAACAGGATAAACAATTTAAATAGACAATATTCAACTGTGGGAAGGAACTGGAAAATTCGCAGGGGGTACGTGTGTAATTTAAAATACGGTTTCCGGAGAGGCCTTACTCGGAACTGGCATTTGAGTGGAGACTAGGAGGAGGGGAGGGAGGGACTCACCTGGACATCTGGTAGGGGGCGGGGCGATCTTGGCAAGTGCCAAGTCCCTGAGTAGGGCAGGGCCTGGCCTGTGCAGGGAACAGCAGGGAGGCCTTTGTGGCTGGAACAGAGAGGAAGGAGGTGAGGTCAGTAAAGTGACAGGTGTGGGGGCAGGCACGGAGAGCTCAGGGACCGGCCGGCCGCTGGGAAGACCTTGGAGTATGATGAGAGAGGATGGGAGGGTTCTGAGCAGAGGCGGGATGTGGTCCGACTTACGTTTTATTCAGATCCCTCCGGTGTTGGGTGGGGACTGCACTGCACAGAGGTGACGGCCGGCACTTGCAAAGAGCCAGCAGAGACAGCCCGGAAACTTGGACCGGGATAGAGGAGCCGGAAGTGGAGAGAAATGGTCGGAACTAGGAACACGTACCTGCAGGTGGAGACAACGGGATCCGCAAAGTACCTGTGTCTATCTGGAGGGTCGTAGTTTAAAACAATCACAGTGAACTCATTCAGGAAAACAAGGAGATGGAGCGCTAAGACGCTTTCTCTGTTACACACTTGCATGGAAACATCCAGATGAAGAGCAGCAGGAGAGTAAAATACCGATCATAAAAATGCGCCAACGCTATTTTTATTAAAAAAAAAAAAAAAAATCTGGCTAAACCAAACTTTAACAGCAGTTTCCTCCGAAAAAGTAATAGTCGTTGGTGTGTGACAGATCAGTTTCACGTTTTGCTGTGGTTAATTCTTGCAGTGATTTTTTTCCTCCAAGGAGCCTTCTATTTGTTGCCATTTATTTAGTTATTTATTTGTTTGTTTGTTTGTTTATTTATTTATTTATTATAAAAGGGGAAAGAAACTATTCCTCTTCAGAAGAGGAAACTATTCACTTTCTAAAGCTCATAAAGATATTTTTATAAAGACCTTAAAGTGGGCATGTATTTTCAAGGTTTGGTTCAAACTTTGGTTTACTCTTGTCAATTATAAAATGTTTAGGCGCGGGGGGTGGGAACGTAATCCTTTATCTCTATTTGGTCCAAAATTTTCCACTTCTCTGTGGCCACTGTGAACAAAATGGGTGTCGTGGACTTGCAATTGCTCCAGTCCTTCAGGGGAGCAAATCCTATAATTCTCCAGGGGCAGCAGCCAGAACCAGAAGGTGAAATAGTTCTAGGACCTCAGCTCAGCCCTTCGATCCAGAAATTGCTTTTCTAATATATATTGGAGGCCGTGTGAAATGCAAGTGTTGTTCTTCAGGTGTATTTCAGTCTTCCACTTTCCACATTTCATCTTCCAAGGATTTGTGGAGACCCAGTGACAGCGCCGTCCCCGGATTCATGACATGTGACCAAGAGTAGATAGATGGCCGTGGCAGAGGCCTAATCTCACCCAATCTGATCGAACCTCCTGTAAAATCTCACCCATCTCAAGACCAGAGGCATTTGATAATAAAGAGAGTTTTATAAAGTCAGGGAACTCTGCAATGTCCCACTGCCAATGTGGGCTTATATTTGACTTCTGCTAAAATGTGAAATTGATAAAAAATGGCCGCAGTCCTCCTAGTCGTGGTTCTTCGGTGGTCAGGGGCCCCCCGCATAATGGAAGTTGTCATCGTTTTCAGGAGTAGCAACAGTTATACCATATAATTATTTGCTAACTTTGAGTCCACAGCGACTGAATCATTTTTTAAAAAAATATATGAAATCAGACATTCTGGAGGCTGTCACAAAATGCCACTGGCCTAACTCTCCTTTTGCTTAAGAGCGCTCGTGACTAGGCACGGCGCGGCGTGTGGATCTCCTTGGGCTCGGAAGCCTGTCCCCAGCAGGAATAGGGATTTGCTGAACCTGCTTGGAAGAATTGTGGAGAACACTGTTCTCAAGTTGTACCTTCCATTGAAATGGTGACCGTTTGAAACTTGTCATGACGTTCAGTCTTTTTTTTTTTTGTCATGTGCAGTTTTTACAGATTGGACTATCAGAGAGCACGAGTTAGCTCCGAGAAGACAGTAAGCGCACTGGTGAGCCCCCAAGCGAGCGGTGCCAGGGGAGGGGTCCAGGCGAGCGGTCCTCAACCCAGGACAGTTTTTACCACCCAGGGAACATGTGGCAATGCAGGGGCACATTTTCTTTTGTTACCGCTTGGGGAAGGCGTATGGCCGGAATGTAATAGCTAGAGACTGCGGATGCTGCTAGATAGTCAGCAGTGCCCCCCGCCCCCCACAACAAGGGGGCAGGTACCCTTTCCCTAATATCGGTAGTGCTGAGGTTGAGAAACCCTGACTTAGAGAGAACTTGGGTAGCTTCTAAATCCATTTGAACCTTAAGTGATCATATATACCTGAGATGCCAGTAGTTATACGTAGTCGCATATAACTACTGGCTAACTTAAGAGTGAATAAAACAATGTGAGGTGCATTAGTCAGCTCAGGCTGCCAGAACAAAAGGCCACAGACTGGAGGCTTAAACAACAGAAATTTATTTGCTCACAGTTCTGGAAGCTGGAGATCTGAGATCAGAGTATCAGTGTGGTGTGGTTCTGTCGAAAGCTCTCTTCCTGGCTTAGAGGGAGAGAGAGAGAGAGACAGAGACAGAGACAGAGAGAGACAGAGAGAGACAGAGAGAGACAGAGACAGAGAGAGAGAGAAGAGAGAGAGAGAGAACAAACTCTCTGGTATCTCTTCTTAGAAGGACGCTAATCCCTTCATGAGGGCCTCACTCTCATGATGTCATCTAACTACCTCCCAAAGGCTCCACCTCCAAACACCAACACAATGGGAATTAGGGCTTTGCTCTGGTCTGAATGCTTGTGTCTCCCCAAAATTCATGTGTCGATATCTTAACCCCCAAAGGCGATGGTATTCGCCTTTGGGGGTTAAGATATCGACACATGAATTTGTAGGGTGGGGCCTTTGGAGGAAGGTGGAGCCCTCATGAACAGGATTAGTGCTCTTCTAAAAGAGACTCCCCCCTCCCTCAGAGCTCTGTATCCCCTTCCACCATATAAGAACACAGCAAGAAGTTACCAGCCATGAACCAGGAAAATGGCCCTCACCGGAGAGTGAGACTGTCGCTGGTGTCTGATCTTGGACTTTTGGTCTCCAGGACTGAGAGCAATAAGCGCCACTGTTTGTAAGCCGCTCAGTCCATCCTGTTCTGTTACGGGAGCCTGGAAGGACTAAGACAGGCTTTACTGTGTGAATTTGCGAGGGAAGCACAGCCGTTCCGTCTATAGCGTACGAGAATTCTAAGTGAATGTCGTCGTTACCGTTGGTCTTACGGTTGTTATTATTTGATAACCACACAGAGGTGTCTAATGAGAACACTTCACAGTAAACAGAGAAAGATTGCCAGGGTCCGCTGTAAATGATTTCTACAATAATCGAGGCATCATCAAGTTGTGTGCGTTGATACACGACAGCTAACAGCAAAAAAGCAATGTTTCGATCTCTTAATTATAATTCAAAAACCCGTTCTTCAGAGAGCTGCTTTGTGGTACTGAACAAAAGGGTTCGGACTCTGCTCTCAGACAGCGGTTTAAGAATTCTGTGGGTAGGGAGACGTTTTCTTGATTTGTTTATGAACGCTCGAAACTGAGATTTTCTCTTTCCTTTTCTAAGTGTTCACTTATGGCCTGGCATGTGCCTCTCAGGTCACAGGCAGCTCTTTTTTGATACTCGTGGACTCTTTGTAAAAATAGCAATTCGACAAATAGGTATTGGGTATCGGCTCTAGTTCAGGCTCTACTCCATGCTGGGTGAGGGATATAGAGTGAATTACAGTCCTTGCTCACAGAGCAGGTTCACATATGAATATATTTCATGGCAACATATTTCAAGCTCCGTGGCAGAAACCAAACATGATCTGTGAGGGTTTAGATGAGAGTGACTCACCAAAGGTACAAGAGACCAACGCATAAGGGAACCACGTCCAGGGAGCATGAGTGGGTCCTAATCAGAGAACACCTCTGTCTTCTGAATGAGGATCCCACACAACACGTGAGCATCTGGGTTTTAGAATCATCACAAACTGGAAACTGGTACGTGCCCTTCGCTCCCTCATTTTCTGATTGGAAATGTCTCAGTTGTCTTGTCCTGCCTGTGAAAAATGTGGATATTTCCCAAAGATTTAAGGGGCACTTATACGCCTTAGTTGAGGAGTGGCATCACTAAGTTGAATTTTTTAAAGGTTTCTTTGATTTTTCTGTGGAAAAATGCATTGTAGGTGGGCAAACGTGAAAACCCTGAGAATTAAAACCTATCGCCGTAATCTGGGTGAGAAGCGATGGTGGTTTGAATGAGAAGGTAGCAGTAGAGATAGAGAGAAGCAGAAGGATTTCAAATAATATTTACAGATCTTCAGTGTGGGTTATTTGATATGGATGATAAAAAGGAATTAAGACTCTTAAATGTAAGGCTGGAGCTGGTATGTGAATGGAAGTTTCATTTAATACGATAATAAAGTCTAGGGAGGAAGCAACTTTGAGTGTACATGTGACGTGGGGTGGTGAGGGCTGGAATCAGAAACTCTGCATTAAACACACTAAGTGTAAGATGGTAGTTGGATATCAAATAGTCAACTGGATATATGGGTGTATCTGGGGTTCAGGGCGGTGACTTGGCAAGTGATCAAGATTTGAGAGTTGTGTCATATAGATAATATTTAGGGTTATGGACCAGATGAGATGTTTCTGGCTAAAAAACTGGAGAAGAGGGTTGATGATGGCTTCCTGGGGGCACTGCCATGTTTGGAGGGCAGGTAGGGGAAGAAACTGAGAATTGCTAGAGAGGTAGCAAGGAGACCGATATGACAAAAGGAGAATGTGTCGGGAAGAACAGATGGAGCACGCCCACCATGTCAACTGCTGCTGACAGCCAGAGAAGGGTACAGTGGCCTTAGAAATATGGAAATCGTCAGGGAATGTGACAGAACAATTTCTGTGGAGTCTTAGGGCAGGAATCTAGATTGGCATCATTCAAGGAGGAGATGCGAGGTGAGGAAAATTTGCTTAGACATGAATATCCTCCTTTTGCCATCTGTCAGTGCCCTAGACTTTTTTTTTTTTAATATCAGCAGTATTTGATACTTATGGATTTAAGATACTAGTAATAATCAAATAATTAAATAAGAAAAATTAAATCAACGATATGATCTTATTTAATTTTTAACATTTTGTTCAGCTGATTTCATACATACAGCTAACCCACCAGTAACTATTTCCCACGTGTCCATTTATCCTGTAATTCTTTTCAGTAAGTATATTCAGGACATCTGCTATACAGTTTTCATGGTTGGTGTTTAGGGTTATAGAAGTGAAAAAGATCTGTAATTTCCCTTCCCTTATAGAACTTACTTTCTACTGGTCAAGAGAAAATACAAACAAGCAAACAAAGCAACACATAACTTTGTGTAAATTCCTTGGAGGAAACCAACATGGTGCATGGATAGCACACAATGGTGAGTCAAGTTTCCATGGGTCGGTCGCAGCGGGATCTTGGAGAAGGTGATATCTGAGCTGAGATTTGAATGGTGCAGGATTCACCATGCTGATTGCTGGAGTGTAGCAGCGTGAAAAGAATAACCCAGCAGTGCAAAGAATCCATCCAACGCCCTGAGTGCGACAGAGCTGCCATCTTTATGAAGCATAGTGTACTAGGGGTACGTGCTTGGCTGGGAAAGTAGGCAGGGCCCAGATTATAAGGGACTTGTGGACTCATGTTGAAGATCTTTCCAAAGTTGCCTTAACTATTTCTTAAAAAAAAAAATGTTTTTTGAGTAACATAAGAATCAGTAGTTCTTACTGCAGCATTTCTAGACAGCATTTTTAGCGATTTATATATTTTTAAAAATCGTAAACACATGCACACTTTAGACCACTGATTCCATTTCTAGGATTTATGTGCTAAGGAAGTAATTTTTCACATGCACTAATTTGTATATATGAGAATATTTGCTTATGTTTCTAAAACTCCTTAAATTCTACACTTAAAACTACAGTAGTGGATTTTGTGACATGTAAATTTAATCTTGAGATCTGATTTTTTTAAAGCCAGGTATAGCAAAATACTAAAAATAATCTAATGTCGATCAATTTAAAATTGATCAATATATTCTGGTCCACGTGTACACTCCAATTATACAACCGTAACAATTACTGATATAATTATTTTATCGACATGAAAAATATCCATCATATTTAGTATTAGGTACAAATAAGTAAAAAAAATAAGTATCTTTTTATTTTTATTTAAATTAGAAGGATAAATATATCCTATAGATATATATAAAGCAGCATATAAGTCATTTTTTATGTATGTTGGGATTATGAGTAACTTTTACTCATTTATATTGTTCTTCATATCTGATTTTTTTATTGCATGTATGAAGTACGTTGTGATTAGAAAAACACTAAAATTATCACCATATTTAAACAGAACAAACATTAGCAGCAACAGAGAAAGACCCTTCTATGAGTTAAGTGCTGGAGCGTAAGGACCTCATTAGAGACCACGGAATACAGCCCCCACCTCCTTGCAGGAGAGATGGAAGTTAGAATTGACATCAGATGTGATGACCAACTGTTTTGGAAAGCAGGCCAGATGGTGTTCATCCTCCCTCTCCGATGTGTTTTAAGAGGGTATTATTGGACTTCTTAGAGGCTGCTCGGTAGCAACAAATATAAAACATCTTTGTAGCTCGGTCATTCCAATTATCTTCCAGCAAAAATGTGAGATATTCTAAATATTATTCACTATCCCATAGTCTGTCTTTGCAATACAGAATACATTTGTCCGGAAGAGTTAATGTTTCTGTCCTTTAATTTTTCTTGAGTAGGATGCTTTCGATTTTGCAACCACACCTTTCTGCATTTGGGCAGCTGATCATGCAGGGGATCGAGCACGGTCAGCTTGGCAACTTTCCCAGGTCAATCTTGTGCTTATGTATGTCCACGGGCAACTTAGCTGTGTAGTCAGTGGCACACCTAGGAAAGATTAGTAGAAGACAATGGCATTCTAAGGCAAGTAACATTTCCAAAGTTCCCTGAGAAACCAGGGCACTGAAGGTGCATCACGTGTTCCCACTTTCGGTTGGCCAAACTGGAGTAATCATTTTTACAGCAGAAAAGAAAAATCCACAGGAAAGACCTCAGTCCAACACGTATTACCTTCCATTTTTATTGTAAATTTGAAAACAAACCCAAGCCAATATAGATCGGTAGTCTTTTGCTCGATCCTTCATCTTCCATGCACTGATTATTTTTATCATGACTTTTTTATGCTACAGATTTTCTGAATATTGGAGTCTTAGAGATGCTAAGTGGCTAAAATTAGACATGTTTTTTTCGTTTTTGTTTTTTTTGTTTTTTGATTCGTAACAATTCAACAAATATGTTTTGAATACCTCTTAAAGTGATCTTTGATCATGTGAATTCAATGCGTGCTTTCCAAATGCTGGAATTTGGTGCGGCATGGATGAAAGCAGTGTGTCACATGCCACTGATTCAACTTGGGCCACTCCATGCATGAGTGACGTCCATAATGTGCTGTCCTCAACAGCCCTGCTCGGCTCCTGTAGACTCATACCTGTGCCGCCTTTTATGGAGTCCATCCATCTCATACTTGTCTTCCTCTTTTCCTCTGCCTCCTGTTTTTGTTAGTGTTCTTGTTTTTCCCAAAGAACCCCGCCTTCTCATGATGTGCCCAAAGTAGGATGACTGCATTTTTGTCATTTTTACCTCCGGCCACGTTTCAGACTTAATCTGCTCTAAGACCCACTGGTTCATCTTCCTGGCGGTCCAGGGTTCTTTAGAGTTCTCCAATGATTCATGTTTCAGATGAATCACTTTTTTCTTATCAGCCTTCTTCACTGTCTGACTTTTGCATTCGTGCGTAATAATTGGGAACACGAGGGCGTGGGTGGGTAGCCTTGGTCTCCGATGACACATCAAGAGTTAAATTTCAGCTCGTCTTTAAAGGAAGTGTCAGGAAATGTTTTAAATGTGCCAGTCTCACAATCCAGTGGATTCACATCTTAGTCGGGGATCCTGTTCTGAAGTCCATGCCTGAGATAAAATTGCGTTTTGTGAGGCTCAGTTTCTTTCGTCTCCGTGATCCCACAAATCTACCCAAGGAGCAGGACAAAGGGCTTTCCCTCAGGGACCTCTGAAGTTAGCTTTCTCCTCGTGTCCACTTTAATTTCTCCCTTCCTCCAACCTACAGGAGCATTTTCTGCTCTGAGGGGAAGGGAATCAATGCTTTTATTAACACGTCTCCCCCAGTCTGTGGCTCATACTCTGAGTCATTTCTGCTTCCCCAAGGGCTATGTTTTTGAAATAACAACTTCCGGGAAGAAATCTCTGCCGTCTGCTGCCACGTCCCTTCCCTGAGCTGTGACAGCAAACTGGTCTGGTTCAGTGGTCTCCACAGGGCTACATACATCTCAATAGAGACCGGGAGAGACAGGCAGGTAGCGGAGGAAAACCGTACAGCTTTTATTTATATTTGTGTTTATGGCAAGTGGAAAAAAATTGATCTTTACCAATTATTACATAGAGTAGCACAGGCATCTTTGCCCAGTTCTTATGCTTGGCGGTCATCCCTTGAGCTCTGGGTGTGTGACCAGGGAGGACAGAGGGGGTGTGGGGAGGGATTCTTCATTGCGGAACACGCATAGCAGCACCTGGGCTCCCTGAGTCACCGCTGGTGGAGTGCGAGGCGCTCAGGTCCCGTGTGCACCGTGAGGTGGGTTTACAGACAGTGCCCCCTTGTTTTCATCAGGCTTCCCCTCCCCGAATTGCAAAAGAGTTGATAATATTCCTGCCAAAGGAAGTGAGGATTGAAAATGGCAATGATAGTAAAAGCACAAGCACCTAGGAAGACGGTGCTGGCGTGACATCGTTTCTACTTGTAAGATCAACTGTTTCCTAGTCACGTTTCACAGTTAGAAGAAATCTGACAGAATTTTCTACTTGGCTTTAAGCTTTGTGGGCTTAAGGGGAGCTTAAACTGTCCGTGCAAGGTGAAGGTCGTGTTTTAACAGTGAGACGCACTGTGTCAAGAGCCTTTTAAAAATACATCTTTGGATGGGAGGGCCGGTGGGTGGGACTTTAAACATAAATAAAATAACATAGAAATGGAATTTGAATTTTACCAAAAAATATTTCTGAGGAAGATTTTTATTGGGATTATGAGCTCAAAATAAATAGGTGTCTGCTATTTAATTTATAAGAATAATCAATTGACATCAGGGAAGCTGAAAATTTATCAGTTTTTAAAAATATTCTTTACGAAATTGGCAATTGTGCCTGAAAGTGAAAATCAAGACTTAGGATAGGTAGCTACTTGTGTCCTTCTTCATTTGAATCTGAGTACTTTTCTGAGATGTTTTTGTAACCCTTGATGCTATGAAAAGCCAACATTTAACTTAGAACCAGACCTGTAAATCACCTTTCACCAGGCATTTAAAAAATAATAAAACATATTCAATCATATTGTTCCCCATAAAATATTAACAATAATTTTTGGTCAGAACGAAAAAGGTGTTTTTCCATGACTATATGAAAGTCAATCTACAGCTAATAATAAAATTTCTATTTGAAAAAATTCTATTTTTAGTTTAGTCGTACAATATATATATGTAGCATAATATAGTGTCACGTGTATATTCTATATAATAAATGATTATACATGTATTGAAACATGTACTTAAAATGTTGTAACCAAGAGGAGTGCCTGGATTTTTTTGGGGGGAGTGGGTATTGGGCTTGACGACTAGTGACATCGTAATTAAATTTGGAGAAGAGTTAAAGTGTGAAACAAAAATTCATGTAGGGTAGAAAAGATAGGGTTTACTATTCCTCAAGCATTTTCTAGCCCCTCATACAGTAGCTGCTCTTGAAGGATTTATAAACTCCTGGCAATCGCCCCTTTCCCCACTGGCTTGTCCATTTCCATAGCCTGGGCCATCAGAGGGGTCCCAAATTGCCCGGCCCCGCCCTTCTCCTGTGTGCCCGTCCTTGTCTTTGCTCAGGGAGGTCACACCACCTAGATTGTCTCCCTTGTTCCCCTCTGCCTGGCCATATTTCTCAAGACCCTCCCTTGACCCGATCTTACCTGCAAAAACCTCCTTGAGTGTTTCTGAACGGAAGTGACGTTCTGCCTTCTCTGAGGTTCCAGAGCAGTGGTTCAGGGACCGGGGCAGGTCTAGACGTCTCTCAGCCATCTGGAAGCTCTTTAAAAATATGGTTCCCTGGTCTTCCCTCCAGAGATTCTCATTCAGTAGATTTAGCAAAGGAGCGATGTTGGCATTGCTTGGGACTCTATTCCTAGAGATCTTGATTATTGGATATTTAGCACATCCCCCTTTGGGGTATCCGTTATCTTTAGAAATCATCTCATTTTTCTAATTAGCTTGTAGATAACTCAGAGTAGGGATTATTATTGTTGTCATTTTACCACAGTAGGTAATCAAGAAATCATTTATTCATTATAAGGATTGATAGATGGGTAGGTCTTAAGGCACTGAATTCTTTTCAGAATGACCCTGGGAGACAGTGTAAAGTACCAATGGAATTAATGGAGTCCTAGGAAAAAAGTAGGTAACAGCAATAATTGAAGCCATTTGCATGTCAATAGGTAGGTTTTCATTTTCATTCTTGGGTTTTATTTTTTTTTTAAAGAATAATCTGAAATGCTTCCATGTGTTTTTTCTAATCAAAATAAATGATCTTTAAAAACTTAAACTATTTCTACAAATTTCTCTCAAGTTATCTCTAGCCAAATAACATTGAAAAGATTTTATTTTTAATGAGTGGAGCTGTGAATTGGAAAACAAATATGGGGAAATCTATTAACAGGCCAGTAAATTAGAATAAAAGGAAAGAAATATTTTACTATTAAAAAAGAGCTCTAATTTACATGCAAATGTGTGGAGAAAAAAACGTGTGCTGGAATTTATTTTTAATGGGTAGCAGATCTAGATAAGAGACAAGAGATACAAATGGATGGCCTCTGAAACCTACTGCTGGTTAAAACAGCAAAGAAATGGGCCAGGGTCCTTAAGGAGGAACTATTTGAATAATAATCCTGCCACTCGAGAAAAATTATTAATTCATCCAATTAACGTTAGTATGTAAATGATTCATTAGCACAACTATCAGAATAAAATTGGAATTTCCGAGTTCGTACATTGTCCATGCTTCTGTCCCTCACAGTGTGAGAGATGCTGTATTTTGCAACAATAACAACTACTTTGGTGAACTATAATTACAGACGGCATGGGAAAATATGGGCACTGAGTGTTACTAGAAATTTGCTCTTAGCAAAAATTCTATTTAGTTATTTCGACATTAATAGAGGGCTGGACCTTTTGACCATTTATTTGTGATTTTAAACAGTTTGCTTAGGGCATGGAAACAAGCTGGTGGTTTTGATCTTTGTAAATTAGGGAATTTGTTTGTCCCCCTAGATGAATCTCCACTAGCCCTCTTTCTCCTGAAAGCTCAGGACCAGGCGTTCGTTTAGGCAACCAAATGTCACATGAAGGGAATCAGAAGATGTCTCATCTTTGTTCTTCCTCCGTTGGGCATCAGCCCTTCCTCTTTATCTGTCAACAACTTTACATGTTGCTGTCAGTTGAGGAAGAAGCACTTAGGCAGGCAGTATTTATGAAAGCCTGCAACAGCTAAGGAATCAGGACTTGACCCAGAAATAATTGTCACACACAAAAAACTCTTGCTCCAAAGCAAATTCAGTTCCCATGGCATGGAAAATTGTACCCCAAGCCATGTTTCAACCTGATTATCTCAAACTAACAAATCAATTTGTTTTCTTGGAAAAACCAAACAAAATTCTTGTTTGGGCAAAGGAAGCTTAAGAATTATATATATATATGCAGAATACATATGCACAGATGTGTACATTACATATGCGTTATATAAATTAAGTTCTTTGTCTAGGATTTTTGGCCCATGCTGTTCTCCCGCTCACAACTCTTCATGGCATCTTAGCCCTTTGAGATTCAAATCCAAAGTCTCCACCGTGGCCTGTAAGACCAGAAAAGAGGTTTTCTTCTTTCTCTCTCAAATCCAGTGATCCACTCCAGCTTTTATTCAGCCTTCTTCAGCCACAGTGGCCCATTTCCCCCCTTGAGCAAACAAGCTTGTTCCTGTCTTAGGATTTGTTCTATTTGGTTCTCCTTCCTGGAATGCCCTGCACCTGATCTTTTTCTATGGCTGGCTTCTTCTTCCCCCCCCGCCCCCCCAATTCAACCCTCACCTTAAATATCACCGCCTAGGGAGATCTTCCCTGGTCTCTCTAAAGAATCTACCCTGGAGAGAGCTCTGTCTCAGCGGTCCCCAGACCTGAGTGCAGGTCACAGTCTCTGAGACAGCTTGTTAGAGACTGCTGGGCCCCATGCCCAGAGTTTCTGATTCAGTAGGTCTGGGTTGGCACAAGTGTTAGCAGTTGCAGGAGGTTTCCAGGTGATACTGATGCCACTCATCCTGAAATCTGTCTTTGAAGACCACTGTTCTACCATGCTGTCTAATTTTAATTCTTGGCATGACACTTAACCACTCTCTGATACCTTTTCCTTGTTCGTTTAAGTATCTGTCTATTGTTTGTCACCCCCCACTAGAATGTAGGCTCCATGAGAGCAGGAAACCTATTTATTTTGTTTATTACTATATCCCAGACACCTAGAATGATGTCTAACATGTGACGGTCATTCAATAAATACCTGTTGACTCATTCATTCAACAAACCATCATTTTGCATATCCATTCTATGTCAGGTGCTAGGTGGGAAGCTAGGGGACCAAAATTAATACACATGGTGCTTTCTCCGAAGAGCTCATTAACTGTTGATAACTGCCATAACAAACCCCTTGTCACTTGACAACACAGAAGATACTGGTTAAAGTGTGATTTTCCAGCATTTGGATGGAAATGAATGCATTTATAGAAGGACGAAGGCCTGGATTGATAGTTCCATAACCTTTTAGAATAGTCCATGCCTCTGGACACAAATGTGGCCTTAATAACTGGGAAGTGCCAAAGTGTTATGTGGTTGGCTCATTAAAAATTTGCTCTTTTAAAAACAACTTTGGATGAAAAATAGTTGAAATTTTTTTTTTTTCCCGTTTGCACTTACAAAGCTGAGCAAAAATAGGCTCTTGAGTGTTTCATTCTTAGCAATGGATCTTTCCAAATTAAAACAAACAAACAAACAAACAAACAAAAAACTCCAGTTGTAGCCAAATAGAAAAAAAAAGGAATTTGGAGTCTTCACATGTGACCAAGTTGTACAGAGATTTTTAGACACAATAAAGTAAGAATATTTAGTTGGTTAAGTTTCATCAATTTTAAGGGAAAAGTATAAATACTGAGTTAAATATATTTTACCCTTTTTCTTAAAGATTAATTTAAGCTTGGTGACTTGTCCCCATTAGGTAAAATAGGTCTCCTCCTTACGTTAGAAATTGCCTACCTCCTTTCAGCCTGTGGATGAGCATTTTATTTGCTGCTCAGCAAAGGAAGACAGATCATTCTGTAAACAAGGCAAAAGAAGTCTGATTCTCCAGCTTCCAAATTAAGACTCCGTTTATCATTAATTTTCATAAAAATAAACAAGTTGTAATGTTTCGAGTGCATCGGAGGTAAATAAAACCGAACCACATTACAAAATAAACTGGTGGAAAGATACCTTTGTATCATAGCAATTAGCTGCATGATTGGTTATTGCTTTGCCTTGAGTTTCGCATTGGAAAATCAAATTTGAAAATTAGATTGGGAATAATGCAAAGCATTTGCTACACTTATTACCAATTACTTTTTTTTGAAGGCTGTAGTTATGCATAAAACTATTTGAATTTCAATGTCGTGATCAAAATTCCTGATGTGGAAAGTTTCATTTAAAATTCTAACCTGAGAAAGAAATTCATTAGTTGACTATTACCTTGTGACTCTGGGCTGTTGCAATGAGCAAGTGGCATTAAAAATTATTTGTCGAGCAATTGCTTTTCAAGGTCTTTGGTGTTTACAAAGCGTAAAAGATGCATATGTTTATGAAAGATGGTTCTTTGGAGATCAATTTAGGCACTTATATATTCATAGCCTCTGTGTTTTAAAAATTCTAATTGCCAACACCAAATTAAAGTCATTGCTGTTTTTAAAAATGTTCCTACGTTTTTATTATTGCCATGTTCTGCACATTGGGTTATAAATATTTATATACCTAAGTGGAATTATGTCTCTGAGTGGCTCCATAAGGTATATATACAGAAAAGAAGAATGTTTTCAGCAACACAAACAAACCAAAAACCTAACAACAGAAAAAAATGAAAACATTACCAAGAATCAGTCTTTTGAACTGTTTTTGCTTTGTAGCATTTTCTTTTCACAGTTCTGTGAAACCCCTAGAAGGGAAAAATGGACAAAGCAAATTTTAAGAAAGCAGACGAGTATAAGTCTGTGCCTCCCATGGCTTTGCTCAGTAACAAGTTGTGTATGGTGTTATGGAGATCTGATTTAAAAACGAACTTTCAGAAATATCAGAAGGGCTGTTATGCTTTCTGTGTAATTCCTAGAGCTAATATTTCTAGTCCTGTAATGATTATTGTTTATGAATGTTGCATGTTAATGATCTGACTTGACTCACTCCTCAGAAAATGGCCAGATTTCCACTTCTGTTTGGGCCAAATCGATCATTGTGGGGCAAATCTAAGCTGTGTGTTTCTCGGGGGTGAGGGTATGGATTCATTCATTGCAAAGCTATTGCTCCAGCTATTGTTTCCAAGGAAAAGCTCATTGAGAGGCTTTATCCCTCTGTGAGACTTGTAGCGATGGCTGCTACTTTTGATACAGTGTTCATGAATGGGCCAGAGCCTCCACATATTATCTCATTTAATCCTTGCCCTGTCCTGCGGAAAATAGTTTGTTGATAGCTGCATTTTAGGAATGAGAAAACTTGTGCTCAGAGAAGTTGTAAAATTTGTTCAGGTTAAGTGGTGGTGTCTTCATTTAAACAGGTTTTAGCTTCAGAGCTTCAGCTTTACACACTACACGACCCGTGACCTTATATTTATTGTATAATCAAACAGGGATCCTCAGTGTATCCCGATGATTTTAGTTGGGTGACTTTTGAGTCATTATTTAACAAGTTACATGGAATCTCTCAACTCTTATGAAGTTCAGGTACCATTTATAGAAAGAAATGTTCTTGTAGATCCCCTGCGTTGGCTTAAATTGCTTGTATTATAATGTTACTTAATAAACAAGCAAAATTATGACAATCTGATTTTTATTTCTTGTATACATTTTAAAACCACAACAAATTTACAAGTTAATTTCAAATAAAGCTCTAAAACCAATAAAGCTAAAGTTGAAAACATCAACTTAACATAATAGATGTCGTTTCGTTGCTGAATCTAAATTTCTGCTCACGAAATGCACTAACCAACAGAACCAAGATTTTAGAGTTTGGTGTGGTTCTAGCATTTCATGCCAGGTAGAGACTCCATTTTCCCACCATTTTTTCCTTCTATCTGGACTGCTTATTCCTTCAGTGCACTATTATAGCATTTTATACCATCCATTGCTATGAATGGACCGTGTATATATTAGGTCCACTTCTCTTCTTCTCTTTGTAAGAGAGATTAAATTATAGCAGTGTAACTGGACCTCAACTCAGTCTACATTTACACTTCGGCATTGCAAAGGAGTGACGGTACTCAGGTACACAGTAACTACTACAGACGTCACTACCACCTCTTCAGTTGCTGCCCCGTCTCCGAGACATACAGGAAGATTACATGCTTCCACCTGCATGAAGCTAGGTGTAGTGACGAACATGCTCTGGCCAGTGAAATGTGAGTGGAAGCAATAAGTCCCAGGTCACAGCGCTCCGCATGCTTTTCCCCAACTTTGGTCATTGGAGAACACAAAACTAAAAAGGTCACTTGGGATATCCCCAGCATCCCAATATATTCTTAAGGATGCCACAGAGTCGTCAGTCTGCACTTTGTCAATTGTTAATCTCTGTAGAATAGTGCTCCTTCTCTTGTAAATGACATTTTCTGATACCACTTGGATGTAAGTGCCTTTTCATTTAAAATTCCCTGAGCGGTTATGCTCAGTCTCAGGAAATTGCTGACTGATTCTAAATTGATTGGGTCAAAGAAAAAAAAAAACAAACAATTTTCTGTCTCTAGAAAATTTTCCTCTAGAAAATCCTTTTGTGTCTAGAATGCTAAGACAACACGGAGAAACGGATGGCAGCAAGCGCCGAGGGCTCACTCTTGCCCATGCTTGAGTTATTTGTGGCCAACATTCTAGGTTGTGGGATCCAGCACCTGTTTCAAGCCCCTCCTCTTTAGAGGCTGGGAAAGCTAAGTAACCTGTATTCACAGCCCCACCTACAGCTGGCTGTGACCAGGGGTGCACAATGGCCCGTGAAACCTAATCTGAAGTCATATCGTGTGGGTTCGGGAACAACTGTTACTTTACCGATAAAAGTGATAGCTTAGTCTGGCTGTTTCACACTTTTTGCTGTCAACAGGGGTGTCATACCTGGAACTGTAGCAGCTAAATTTTGACTCTGAGGAAAAAGCCAAGAGATCTTCTCATGTGGGGCCACTGAAATAACACCAGCAACTGTCTACTTCCAGATTTCTTGTTACCTGAGAACTTAGGTAACAAGTTAGGCTCTGTGTTACTCAGATAGCTAGATGCAGTCCCAGCTGACATTTATATGCATTCTCTCACCGAATATACCCATTCTGGAGGTCAGAACAGGAAAATTCAGAGGGATAGGTTAGCTGTCTTCCTGGCAAGCATCACATTCTCTGGCGTGTGGTTTAAACTCTAGGAAGAGAGGGTCTTGCTCATCATGTTCTTATCATAGTTCATTATAATTCATTACCATCATATCTGGTGATATATCTGGAATATGCTCCAAAAAATTGTTAGATGACTTAATAAAAGCAATAGAGACTTAAGGAAGAATCCCAGTTCACTCAGATCCCATGCTCAGCCCTTGCCAACATGAAAACCTGGCAACATAGGCCCATTCCTAATTCCCTTTTTGCAGAAATGAGAGTTGTACAGATATATACCATGAGATTGTCTCTTCGGGGGGAAAAATACCTCTTTGAGGATAAATCTACTCTACAAAGGCTCTCTCGAAATTACAAAAGCCATCTCCAAACACTAAGATATTCTAATTAGTAAATTCCTCCTGGCATCATGGAAACAAACACCCAAAAGAAAGAAAACAGCCAGAGATGTTTGGAAAACTTTCCTAGGGAAAGAGGTTGGGGAGGAGGAGGAATCTCGGTCTGCTAATTAAAAGAATGAACTTGAGCTAAAGAGCCATGTGGGACTGTTGTCGTAGTAACGAAATCAAGGAAGAAAGCATTTTTTTGGAGTTGCTATTCAGGAAAGAAAACCTCTTGGTCTAGAAAGTGTGGCTTGTGATGCGAGATACCAGGTTTTCAGGTTAAAACTTGGAGGAGTTTGAAGCATTTATTGTCATGTCAGTCATACTAATCCCCAGACACAAGGAAGATTGCTGATAACGATATGCAAATAGCTAATCGGGAGAAAAACACAAGATAATTTCCAAGCATCGTTTGTTAATGTTATTAAATGCCATTGAAAAGAAAATAATTGGAAAGATTCATTCTGTCATATCCTCTCACGTTTCTTTTGAGTAGCTAAGAAGACTTTAGATTTAAGTAACTATGTCATATTAAAAATCATTAGAATACATTCAATATTATCATTTATATTGCATATCCATGTATCAGTTAGCTACTGCTGTGTAACAAACTTCCCTCCCACAGATGCAGTGACTTAGTAAGTATTTATTATTGGTTAATGAGTCTGTGGGTCAGCTGGGTGGTTCAGCAGGATGATTGTAGCTGGGCTTATTGCTTTGTCAACTCCAGACCAAGTGGGTGGCTCTCTTCTGATTAGATGGACTCTCTTCAATGTATAGGGTTTTTTTTTTTGCGGGAGGTGGGTGGGGGGTATATGTTGGTCCCAAATGGCCTTGGCCAGAGTGATTTGGGCTCCCTTCCATGTGATCTCTTATCTCTCAGGCTTGTTTGCATGATGAAGTCAGGGCTTCTAGAAAGAGCAGAAGTGTGTGGAGCCACTTGGGGCCCTGTCTCAGAACTCACACACCATAATAACTGCTGTATGCTATTGGCCAAAGTAAGCCTCAAAGAGTAACCCAGATTCGTGGGGTGGTGAAGGAGACTCCTCCTCTTGTAAGGTTAATTAAAACGTGTAGAAATGAGAAAGGTTGAAGAATTGGGGACTTTTAAAAAATCAACCTACCCCATAGTGTGTACTTTTTCTTTCTCAGTTTGAAAATTGTTTATCAATGCTCATCATAAATAATCAGCTGTTCCTGTATAATATTGGAAAATAGAGCATCATCTTCCAGTTAGGGCAAGATTTAAATGAACTCAAATCAAGATGCAGCTGTAGAGTACCTCTTTGTGCTTAGTGTATTGACTGAGGCCCATGAAGGCTCCTACTGTAGAAAGATGAGGTAGAAGACTCTGCAGAAGTAGATGGAAGCTCTGGACTACCTTGATATCTTTGGGAGGCATTAGATAATATATCAGGCAAACCTGGTATATTAAAAAATCTGCTAAAACAGGGTTATGTGAAGTGACATATATTTTAAATATTTATAGTCTACAAATTAACTTGCATCACAAACATACAGTGCAGTGTGCTTTGTGCTTGTTATATTTATAGGACAAAATTTAAAATCCAAATTCCTGGTATAGTATAATGTGGCTGTAATTCAAATTCACTGATTTTTTTTTTCTCCCTGTGATATCTACTTTTAATTGCATCCAGTAAATCATTCATTTTAGAATTTCCATTTGGGTTTTTTCTTATATTTCCTTTGTCTCTACATTATGTTCATGTTTCCTTTTAAAAATAGTTGAGTATATTTACAATAGCAGTTTTACTATCTGTCGGCTAAGTCTATCTTTCCTGTCATTTCTGGTTCTGTTCATATTGACTTATTTTTCTCCTGATTATGAATCACATCTTCCCGCTTGTCGGCCTAGTAACATTTGATCGAATTGAGAACGTTATGACTTTCCCATTGCTGACTATCTGGATTTTGTCGTCTCCTTTGATGGAATTTTAAGCTTGGAAATGGCAAGCAGTTAAGAAAATGCAGATCAGTTTGCTATATTCAAGTCTTTCTTAAAGCATCTATACCATGGATATAGGACAAATATAGCCTTTCCACAAAGGCATGACCTTTTCTGGGGACTCTACTCCATGTCCCAAGTGGTGAACAAAGTCTGTCTACTCTGGTTTGTGGGGACTTGGATGAGACCCAGTCTTAGGTAGTAACAGCTTTGTTCATCTTACAGCTTCTCGTCATTCTTTGCTCAGCCTTGTGGAGTTTCATTCTACTCTTGAACAGCTTAGTATTCAGAAGACAGCCTTGTGCAGATAGATAACCAGATCTCTTTATCTTCATCACCTCTCTCTTCTGGAGCTTCCCCTGTATCGTCCAGCAGTTTCCACCTCCGCGAACCCCATTCTTTACCTTCTCAGCTCAGTGAGATCGCCATGGCCTTTTTGAACTCAGTCTAGTGTGCGCCCATAAGCATAGAGTTGAGACAGCAATGGGGTTCACTTTCTTTGTCTGATTTCTTTAGAAATCACAGTCCATCACTGACTGCTGTCAGTTTCAAAACCAGTTTTTCCTGTATTTTATCTAGTTTTCTAGTTTATAGGTGGAGGGTAATTCCAGTGCCAGCTACTCTGCTGTGATCAGACTTAGATGCCATTCTGAGCCAGAAGCTTCACCTAACGAACTCTCTGGGCTGAGTATTTTCTGCTGGGATGTTTTCGACCAGACTGGTCCTTACCGTCTCTCCCAAGCCTCTGGCCAGATTGTAGTAGGGAAAAATGCTCATTTTAATATTTTATTAAGCTTATTAAATAACTAAAATGTTATTATGGAAAGAAAGTTGACTGAAATCCAACCTCTATAAAAACGATGACATTCTATTATCTTCTGAATCAGGATGTCTTGCTGCTCTGTTGGCAGAGATGATTGAGATGGGATCCTTTTCAGTAAATATCCTGGATTAGAATCACACAATCATTCATTTCTGTATCATTGAGATGCTGTTCAAATGCACAGCATTTTTAAAAATCAGAGTTCACGGTGGTAGAATCAAACATATAATTTAATTTTATTATGTTATTGTTGTCATTTTTTATCATATTTCAATAAGGAAACTGGTTTCCCTTAGAAAATTTTTTTCTCATGAATTTTCTTGCAGTTGGGTTAGAAACATAGTTAAGTTTGACATTTCTTCTGTTACATAAACATCCTTATCAGTTTATTCTTTGCCATAGTGCCTGCTATGGGGATTATGCTGCTGAGACATTCAATAATAATAGTGCGGTCGATGATAGTTTTTTTGGCTTGTAACTCACAAAAAATTAAAAACATGGGGAAAGTGCCTGTTTTTCTTAATTTTATACTTGAGTCCTTATTAAGTTCTTCATGGAAGTAAGCATATTTAGGTAAAATGTTTGATTTTCTCCTTAAACTCACAGTGGATTTAAAAATTATGTTTAAAAATGTTCAATTTTTATGAGCATTTTTCAGTTATTGGTCCAATGGAACAGAAATATAAATCATTTGCTATATCAGTACACTAACAAAATGGTACATCACTAAATTGCCCAACAACGGCCCCATTTGTGAAACATTACACACACACACATGCGTGTGCACGCGTGTGTGCGCACGCGCACACACACACACACACACGCACACACACACACAATTTGTACAGCAAGGCCAAAACCTAAACCCAAACCTTAATCTGATCATATTTTCCCCATTCTGAAGAAGACATCTTGATTCCTGTGGACAAACAAAGCAAGTGACACTTGTGGTGGTGGTAGCAATTTCAGATTAATGGCCTACTCGGGTGTGAAGACTAAAAGAAATGATAGCCAGTTAGAAGTATTAATCATTTCTTGACAGCCTGCCCTAATAGCGCCATTTTTATAGCTCTGTGGTAAATTCTGTTTTCAGACTAAAATCATTCAGTTATATATCATCCATGTTTGTAACAGCTTCCTAGTTTTCAATACAAAATCTGAATCGAGAAGGTGCTCAGGAGAGAGGAAGTGGCTAAATTATGCGTTTTCAATGAATGGGAAGCATCGTGTCAGCTTTGATTTCTGAGTTAAATGCAAACACGATGATGTTAACAACAACCAAAGAGCAAAGCCTTTAAGCCAGATATAAATAAAAAGCACATATAAAATAAGAGATAAGCTCCCTTTCTTAATGATAACTCACTCTCAGCATCACGAAGGATAAATATGAATGGGATTGTTGCCCTGTATTTGTTTGCTCTATTGGTAGACTTCTAGAGAGCACAGTCTATTTTAAACAGTGTCACAATGGGTTGGAATCATGAAGGCTTGTTGTCCATTAGTGGAAATTGCACATATGCATTTAGAATGACGAATGGTCATTCCAACAACTTTAATTAAAAATATAGTCAATATTTTTGTATCAAACCTCTTAACAAGTCTTCTGTGCTCCGGTCCCCTCTTTCAGCCCTCGTCTTGTCACCTACTCTCAACGCTAAAGACGGAGCCGCTCGGCCCCAGTCTAAGTCCGATCATCCTGCTCGTCTGCTCAAAGCCTGCCCATTCCTTTGCATTGCAGAGTAAACGCCAGAGCTTTCAATACCATCCATAAGGCCCTATGACAGGGATCGGCCAATTATGCCCTGAGAGCCAAATCTAGCCCATTCCCTATTTTTACATCCGTTGAGCTAAAAAATGGTATTTTACATTTTTAGACGGTTGAAGAAAAATACTTCGTGGCATCTAAAAATTATATGAAACTCAAAATTTAAAGTTCATAGATAAAGATTTATTTGAACACCGACACGCTCATTTGCTTACACAGTTTCTGTGGCGGCTTTTGCGATACAGTAGCAGAGTGTAGTTGTAATAGGGACTGTATAGCCCATAGCTCTAAAAATATTCACTATCTGGACTTTTACAGATAAAAATGTGCTGACCCTTGTCCTATATCTGCCATGGCGCCACTCAGCTGTCACCCTACCATTCTCCCCAGCGACCACGCAGCTTCGGGCACATTCCCCTCATCGCTGATCTTTGAACAGAGTGGCCTTTGCATTACTCATCTGTGGGCTTAAACTTTTTTTTTTTTTTTTTGGCAAGTATCTTTATAGCCTTCCTCCACACTGGATTCAAGTCTTTTTTTTTCAGCTATCACCTTCTCACTGTGGCCTTTCGAATGTTTTTTTTTTAAGTGCATCTTTCCTCTTTCTCACTCTTCTTTCTTTCTGTGACTTGGGCTGTGTCTTTACCCCTTACCGAGGGCCTCGCTTTATCATTTCCAGAACAGGTCTCATTTCGTATCTGCAGAACAGACAATAAGTGCATATGCCATATTGGAATTTGATGCCATGCGCTTTGTTATGAATCTGCGTTACCCGTATGCATAATGCATGCATTGCATCGAACGCTTAAGCCGACTGTCATTTGCAGAGCCGTGTGTTTACATATCATGAACGAAGTCAAGCTGTTATCATCTTTCTTATAGCTCAAAACGAGCTGGCATTAAAGCGATCCTCCCATATGTTTCTGGTAATAAAACTTTCTTGGAATCACATAATACTTCGCTTTCAGCCATGAAGAAGCCCTGCTGTGGCTTGCCGGACACTGAGGATGAGAAATGTGTCTTGTTCCTCTGTATACATCTGCTCCCCAAGCAGACAGCATTACCTGTTAGCTGCATACCTCATTGACTGGCCAGTTTTTGTTTGTGTTGAGAGTCAAATCAACAAGAGCAGTGATTAAGTACAGCTTGGAGTTGCCAGTCATGGGTCAATTCGTTAAAGAGGGAGCATGGGGAAAGGCAGCTTAAGAGTAACACAAAGACAACAGTAGTCTGAGAACAAAGAGACCAGGATTCCAGTTCTTGCGGTGCTGCCAAGTGACTCTGTGACTCCATTTTCTCATCTATGTTATGAAGAGATTAATCTGGCACATCCTACAGCCCCTTTCATCACTAAAACTCTGTTATTATATACTGTTTAGAAAACATGTTAGGAGATTAACCAGGTCTTCTGAATGCATCCTCAAAGAAATAGATGTAAGCACCTTTGACGAATTATTATATGGCCACTGAACATGGTGTTTTAAATGAATAATGACACAGATCATCATGTAGGAAAGAATTCCAAGACAATATAATCCCAACTTTTTTTTTTAAAGAATATCTATATATGTAGATATGATAGAAGAGACAAAAATTTAACATTGCTTATTTCTAGATGATTAACTTATAGATGATTCTTGCTTTATTTGAATATTCTGTATTTTTCAAAATTTCTAAAATCTATCAAAAATTGTTTGATCCCTTCACATTGCCTCTCAGATTTGAATCTTTATCAGATGGCCAAAACTCAATTTCAACCATGTAGACCCAAGCCCCTCCCTATCTTTTATAAGAAATATTTGTAAAATCTCCTTAATTATCATTACATTAAATTAAAAAACAATATAACCTAACTATATACATAAGATAGATATAATGCTGTAACATAATTAAGTGGAATAAAAGCGAAGTAAGTTACGGCAAAATAATATGCATTTTAGAATAAAAATGCTTTATCCTAACTACGTCAGGTGTTCAACAGTGAAATCTTTTGACACTCATACCATAGATGGAAGTATTGTGAATTTGGCAGCTTCCAGCGTAGGCTGATGCAGATGTGTGGACAGAAATTTAAATACCATGATTACACGGTTGTCAGGGACAAGATTTTGCAAAAGAGGAAAAGCTGGTAACGTTCGAACAAAACAAAGCAAAGTCTTCTCTTGATTTACACAGTAGTTTCGTATTTGTGAAAGTCATCGAAGGTTAGAATCCTACAACAATACATTGTGTTCCTTGGATATGGAGTTTAGGTTCTGATCTCGGGTCATCGTAAACAGATTTTCCACTTGTGAATGACATCCGAAAGCAGGGCAGAAGGTGAGATAATTCCCCTTTGGGCAGGACTGTCATATGTGTCACAGGACTCTTGCATCTTAAGCTACCTCCTGCCTTCATTAAATGAATATAGAACCCACACTAGGACAACCAAGAAGTACCCATGCATTCCCACAGTGTCTTTCAGAGAGGCACCAATGCTTGTCCAGAAGCCCTTGTGTAGCCCAATTCTGCATCCGTGGCCTTACCTCCCGCCAGTACCCACCGATCCCCTACTTCAATTCCTTGTTTCTAACTCATGCCATATTTTTGCACGTGCTGGTTTGCCTATGTGGCATGTCCTACCTTCTTAGCTTCCTGCCGAAATGTCATCACACTTCATCAAATCTGAGATGCCATTGCTATCTATGACACACCATCATTTAGGTGCCACCAAGAAAGAAAAAAATGCTGCCAGGAAACCTGTGTCATGCTGTTGGATGTAAGATACATTCCAATTTCTGAGATGTAAAATGTGAAAAAAATGTACATTTAAAATTTGTGAAATCTGGTCTTTTGCCCTTCAGAGTCAGGCTGCCTCAGGGAGGTTGTTGACCTGAGTAAATGGGGATCTAGCCTCAAAATCAGTGACCTCGCTCAAATACTGGCTCCGCCACTTAGAACAGTAGTGCCTCGTTTCTTAACTCTAAAAATCGGGATAATTATTAGGTTTTTGGAGAATTAAACAAGGTAATTCGTGTATAGCACCAAGCTTGATCGATGTCTGTCACAATAGTAAACCCTCAATAATTGCCATTATTTATTATCGCTAATAGTGGGCAGCTGTAATGTCACCTCCACTGTGAATTTGTCCTGTATTCTCCCACTCAGAAGTGTCTCTTCCTTTTTCAGAAGGTCTTGGGAGCCTCACATCTGCCATGCACTATCTTCCCAACTTTACTAGCCATTAAGAAGTTCAGCAGGATCCCTAAAAGTCTTTAAGGCACATTTGGAAAATAATATTGACATTTGCGTGCATGCACGCCTGCCCACCCACACACACGTGTGCAACAAAGCCCGAAAAGAGAACTTGCTCGATTTCTAGAAACCGTGGCTAACATTCACTCAGTGTTGACTGGGCCAGGCACAGTGCAAGCTCTTACCAGAAATGAATTTTAATCCTTGTGAAAATCCTGTGAGGTAGGCATAGTATATTCTTAATTTACAAAGGAAGAAACTACAGATTAACTAACACATCTAATGTGACAGAGATGGGCTGTAACCCCAGGGTCTCTAATTCTAGCCTCAAATCTGAACCTGTGGTATATCTTTGGTTCATTAAGTCACTGTCAGAATCAAATCTATAACTGGCTGGCTTGTCTTTCAAATTTGTGTGTTCCTTCTGCCATTACCCTACCAAGAAGGTTTACTTAATGTTCTTTCGCATTTTTTAGGGGTTGCATATGATAATATTTGATCATTTTCGAGCAGCTTCTTACTACTGAGCAAAGCTGTGTTAGAAAGAAGGTATTTTTTTTAAAAAAAATCTGAATTTCAATCCCAAATGGCAAGCCAGGTAGAGAAGAGAGAGGGAGAGAAGGTGAGATTTTATGAATGCGTTAAGTCTGGCTCCGTAGAGGGATAAATTTCTGAAGAGAAAAGTGAAATAGCACTCTGATAAAGCAAGCATCGTTATAGTAGGCATGTGGCTCCTCCAGATAAACAACCCAGCTCTGATTTCTCTCCGGGGAGCAGTACAATAGTGTAGTTTTACATTTGATGACTTGAAGTCAGAAAAAAACAAATGCTAGATTTTCGTTGGGGCTTTGTGGATTCAGCCCCTTTATTCTGTTCTCTCCCCACTGATTCATGGTCCCGAAAACAGAGGAAAGATGATGAAAATTGTAACCAACAGCTTAGTAAATATGCAGGTCATTTTTCCTTCTTATTTTCTCTGAAAAGATGGCATTGTAAATTTGCCAACTCATTTTTTTTCCCCCAAGGCAGCGAAGGCAGAACTATCCGTTAAGAAATGTGCGGAGCTGCCAAAATCCTGCTGAGCAGCCCCCAACATCTGGAATGCAAACTGTTGCAAATATGGGGAGTAAGAAATCTATTTTCCTGCTGTTCTCGGCAGATAAAGTATCGCTCATTGAGGATCAGAGTGATGTCCGGGGATTCAGTCTGACGATTAGAATGCTTATCATCGTGTAGATGTCTTGCCTCATGTTACTGAAATAAACAAAAGAGCACCAGATGCTGTCTAAAATAAGGGGGCATGTTTTCCTCTGTATGTACTTTCTCGATTAAAGGTACTTTTATTTAAACACACAGCCATTGGATATACACTAAATATTTGCTTACCCAGAACTCAACCAAATAAGAACTTTTTGTTAGTCCAACAGTGGGTGTTCATAATGATGAGCCTATTCTCTAGTCATATCTTTAAGTTTCTTTCTATCATCAAAGAAAGATTAAATTCTGTTGAGTGTCTTTTTAGTATTTTGCACTTGTATGTGAATTATTTGATAAGTTTTAACTGTTTTAGTCCAAGATGGCAAATGCCACCCTGAAGCATACTTGTCAGACTTGCCCCTGCCCAGGTGCCCATGGCAGCCATCCTTAATTGATGAAGGAGTTCTCTCCTCCAGCCTCCCTGTCTGGTCTTGTCCTTCAAGCCACTGCTAAAAACCGGGTGACACCGATGCTAAAATTTGGAATAACAGCTACTTGTTATTAAATTAACTGATGAGATTTTGTAAAAAGAACGTTCAGTTATGAGCTAGGTTAACAGGATTCTGTCGACCTTATGGAAAACTGTATTGTGTGTATTGCAATTCAATATGCTATTGATATGTCTTTTATATATTAGCTATATTCTTCAGTGTGTGTAAAGCTGAGCAAAACTATACTGGTTGTTGGTGAACTTAGGGACTGTCAGTAATATAAAGTAAAAATCCATATATTTTAATGGGTTAAGCTGTGATTAAATTAACTTGGCGTGTGTGTGTGTGTGTGTGTGTGTGTGTGTGTGTGTGTGTGTGTTATGTATGTGTATATATATCATGCATACATATAGATGTATATATGCAAGAGACTGCACTGTAATTGACAGCAGTAGCCAACACAGAGGAAATATGTCATATTTATGCAATTCTATGTGTTATTTTTAAATGAACTATACATATTATAAAATTCACAGATCTTAAGTGTGAATTTCAGCACACACATTCATATCACCTACAAACCTATCAGCTTATCAAGATATGGACTATTGCAAAGGAAAAAAAAGATGCGGACTAGTTTCATCAGTCACTTCCTCCCACTGCGACTCCCCAGAGCATCTACTCTCAAACACGAGTTTCGCCTGTTCTAGAACTTTGTATCGATGGAATCACACAAAATGTACTTTCCGGGTCTGGCTTCTTTCACTCGACAAGAAAAAAAAATTATTTTTAGGTTAATACATATTATTACATATAATGATATATGTAATTATTACATATATAATGATATATGTAATAATAATATAATGATATATGTAATAATATGTAAGAATAACGATAGTATCTTTTTTCATTGCCGATTAGTATTTTATTATATGAATTGGTTTATCTTTTCTCCTGCCAATATGCATTTGGATTGTTTTCAGTTTCGCATTACTATAAATGAAGTTGTGGAGTAAACATTGATACAAGTCTTTATGTGGATATATGTTTTCATTTTTTTCTTGGGTGAGTATATAGGAGTGGAATTAATTAGCAGGTCGTATGGTAGATGTATAGATAAATTTTATTTTACTCACCCAATCATAATGTGAGATAAGAAGATCAGAAATTTTCATTTTCAGGTTACAAATGAGAAATCTGAGACACAAAAATGACTTTGGCGAAATGACTTTACAGATCAGAATTTATTAATTCATTTATATATAGCTTAATTTTTTTTTTAAAAAGAACATAGATCACTACCACATTTTATAAATTTAGGCTTCAAGTGATAAAGATGAATTTCAAGGATATCCACATTTATAATAGAACAAGGAAAATAAGTACTGTTTATAAATATTAGTATGTAGAAGACAAACGGTAATTATTTTTAAATTCAGTCTTCCTCTTCTTAAAACTCCATGTAAAAGCAAAATTGGACTTACAATAAGTAGGTTCAGAAAGATAGACAGTAGAATAAATTTGCAAAAAATCAATAGCTTTTCCATGTGCTAAAAATTGTCAGAAAATATGGTGCAACAGAAGATCCTATTCATAATAATTACAAAAAAGAAAAAAGATTAATACCTAGAAAAAACTTTAAAAATGCAGAGCCAAAAAAAAAAAACCATAACTTTTCAGAGGGACACACTATAAAACAGAAATAAAGAACAGTCATGATTATTGAAATAATGCAAATGAAACTGGGAGAATACTGATCTAGAAGAGGTAACTCATCAACTCCTGCTCATTAAAAACGGAGCTCCAATTTGCTTAGTGGGTGGGTGCCAATTCATTCAGCAAAGCCCTAAGTAATGAGACACAGCCCCAGCGAGTCTGTCAAGGATTGATGTGAGAGAAATGCAGACGTCGGCAGTGTCAGAAGGGATGCTACTCATGGGACAAGTTAACCTTCATTGTAAGGCTCTCATTACGGATAACTTTCTTAATGGATTAAGACTTTAGGTGTTAAGCAATTTTTCCGTGGAAACCCATGAGCAAACGCTAACAAACAAACAAACAAACCGCAACTCTGTAAGACAAAGTTTAAGCTCTATTTTTTAAGCTCACAAGTAGCAAACATCAATATGGTGCCCAGCAGCTGTGTTGGTTGTCGGTGCTGTCGCTGTAGAGTGAGTCAGCCTCCTTCCTGCATCAGTTCATTAAGTGTTCCTCCTAGTTACGCTGTGGCATGAAGCTTCATTGAGCAAGAGTGGGAACGTGCCATTCACTCACACAGCGGCCCTTGGAGAGAGGAAGCAGACATACCGCAGCCTCGCTGTTTCTGTGGGCTTCGAATGGAAGAGAGCGATATCGTTAAACCTAAAGTGAGAAAGTGGCAACTCGAGCTATGACTCAAACAAAAGGCACCTACGGCTCTTACAGCTTTGGTGAGTCGAAGACAGACAAAAGATGGTTTCTTCGTTTTAATCATTCCTGACATTTTATTTCACAGAGTTCTGACTGTTTGACACAGTCCACCGAGGCTTTGAGGCCTAACCGTACAAAAAATTGGGCTAAAAGAGTGCGGATGAGGGCAGGGGTCGGCACACTTTCTATAAAGAGCCAGAGAGTAAATATTTCAGGCTTTGCAGGCCAGACGGTCTCTGTCCTAACTCCTCAGATTCGCTTTAGTATCAGAAAAGCAGCCACACACAATAAGTAAACAAATGAGCATGGCTGTGTTCTAATAAACCTTTATTTATGCTTACTGAAATTTCAATTTCATATACTGCGCATGTCTCACATTCTTCTTTTGATTCCCCCTCCCCCTCCCCCATCCAAACCATTAAAAAATGGTAACCCAGACCTGGCCCATAGTTTGCCAGTCCCAGGATTATGACTGGCATTAATTATTTTTACCCTTTGGACAGTGACTATTAAGGAGGCTGGATGTTATAAATCATAGTGGTTAGAAACCAGGCGCTGGAGTTAGACCAGTGTCATTACCTTGCTGTGCCCCTTCCGAGTTGTCTGACCTTGGCTCAGTTATTCAACCTACCTAACCTCAGTCCCCTCACCTGTCAAGTGGGAGTGTTCGTGGAAAGCACTAACTTGTAAGAGTGTCGTAAAGATTCCGTGTACCACGTGTAAGAAGCAACATGGTACTAGACACATAGGGCGTGTTCATTAAGTGAAAGCACTGGCTGCATGTTGGAACAGAGCTTGAGAGGGAAGGAGGCGTGACGAAGGTGGCCCAGCCTGGACGCCGCCGCCCACTAGAATAAACGTACTGGAATAAGTCAGCCGGTTGTGTTCAGATTGTTCTGTTAAACACAATTCTTACACACCCGGCATAGCTTCAGCTTGAGAAACAGAAGAGTCCACACTCGTGTGTGACTTCTGTTTGTCTTGTTATGCTGATGAACGTCGTCTGGGCCTTACAGAGGTATACCGGAAGTGTGTCATCGTTGCTGACGACAAGGGCTCAAGGACTTTGCAAAATGTTGCAGGCTCATCTGGCTTCTCAGCTGCCTTTCAGTGTCATTGGACCATACCTTTTGACTCATGTCCTTGAAGCAAGGCTGGCCTTTTGTTCTTTATGGCTGCGAAGCACAGACACTTAATTATTCACGTACACCCAACAAATAGACGTGCACATGGCCATGCAGGCACTCGGCTGAGAAATGGGGTAAAACTGTCACCTTTAGTCAAAGAGGATGGACTTAGGGGACCTTAAGGAGTTCTCACCAAGAACTGCATCTTGAAGAAGGTGTACAGTAGAATTTCAAGCCGAGTAGGAGGCCCGGGAACTAAGCTTCAGCAATGCAGGCTTTGGAGGTCAGCCTCCGCCTGCGACATCGCCAGAGTTTGTGCACAAAGTCGCTCACTTCAGGTCCCAGGTGCTCACTGGTGTCTCCTCAGGAACGCCCGTGGCCATCCTCAGGAAGCAGATCTCAGCGGCCAGAATATGTTTCTATTCGCGCCTAGAGTTGATGACAATTTGCGTCCTACGGGACGGTTTCAGCAGCTTTTTAGCTTTTTTCCCCTACAGTCTTACACTGTGCCATGGCTGTTTCCCCTCAGTGGGCACAGGGCTTCTGTCTTCCAGGGCTGGGCACCTGCTACCCTGGTGTGCCTGCTGCGCAATTGCACTTCAGTTTGGCCCTCCTATACACTAGGGGACAAACTCCCGACTCACCTTCCGCGTGCTCAGCATGCCACACTGGTCACAGACAGACACGGTGACAGGCCGGTGGGGCCTGGACACCCCCGGCCCACTCCAGACATGACACAGGCCCACCCACCGCGCGGGCTGGACAGGGGGTGCTGCCTGCTCCTGGCTCTAGGTCAAAATAACTGCCACAAATGCTACCAAAATTATTTTGAGACTCTGTCTCCTAGTTTGGGGCAGGCTGGTCATTCAGAGAATTGAATGTTTGGTGCGTTAATTTTCAATGGATTGACCTACAGTTGTCCCCTCTGCCCACTTCCGGGATATACCATTTCCTGCGTCATTCCAGGTGCTGCTCCTCCTGTTAAAAGTCCCTCCCTGCCGTGTTGCTGTCCTTCCAGATCTTCCTTGTCCACTCCAGCAGTCACCATGTGGAAGTAGGGGCGAGTCCCCTTTCCAACTGTCATGCCCTTGTGATTAGCATTCATTAGCCTTTCGATGAGTGGTCTGCACCTGCCACGGTCGTGCAGTAGCCATAGTTCCTTGAGATACACACAGCCCAAGGTGCGTTTAAGGTTTCAGGCTTTTCTGATTTGCCCAGTTCTTCTGAGACCTGGCTTTTACCATGCTCAGAATTTCGTGTTACATGAGTGTAATGACTTTGACCAACACTTTCTCCTAGAGAAGGCCCCCAAACCCACGGGCCTGCTCCTCTTATTTCTGTTTGCAAGTTCTTATTTTTCTCCAGCCATCGTAGTAGGGTGTTTCCATAGGTACCTGGAACTAAAGAAACTGACTTGTAAATATATACATAAGTCAGGAGATCGGTTAATTGTGGATGAGAGTGAATATGTGTACATGCTGTGTAAAAGGCAGAAGGAGGATGTAGGGAAAAGGCAACCATTTTAAATCGGGGCTTGAAATATTTCACAGAGATTAAATTTTCTAGCTATTGAAGTTTCTTTAAACCAATAAGTCAGCAAACTTTTTCGGTAAACGGCCAGTTGGAAATATTTTAGAATTGGCAGGCCACACGGTTTTTGTCCCAACTACTATAGTCTGTATTATGGCAGGAAAGCAGCCATAGGCAGTGTGTCAAGGAAGAACCGGGGTGGTGTTCCAATAAAACTTTATTTACAAAAAGAAGTGCCAGACCCGATTGATCCACGAGCTGTACTTTGCTGATGCCTGATCTATTTGATTTCATATAAAGCGGAAGATATTTATTTTGTCTCATAACCTGTAAAATGTATCCCTTCAATATCTACCTAGTTTTAATTTGATCAGTAGACTGTGCCATCTTTTTGTCTTTAAAGGTCATCTTTTAAAGTAACTCAGCAGGCTGTACTATTTTGAAACTGCCAAGTTTACTTCGATTTTTCTGGGCATGCAATCCTTCCATATTTCTGAGAACTGGCAACATCCCTAAGATAAATTCTTTAATTAAAACATCAATCATAAAATAGTTACTAAATTCTCATTTGGAAAAATGCTGCAGTGAATTAAGGAAACTTAGCTGAGGCATCAAATATTAGAAAGATTAAAACCTTAGTTGCAGCAACGATAAGGGTACTATTTATTTAGCACTAATACTACCGGCTCTGCTAAATCTTTATACCTTAAAAGATTTTAAGATGTTATTACCCCATTACAAATTCTAGGAAACTCAGTCTCTAAGGTTTTAAATGATATGTTTAGAGTCCAGGTATGTCTACACTGAACATGGATCATGTTGATTATGGGGTTGGCCTTGGGCGTCTCTGAACAAGCAAATGAGCAACGGCTTACCTCCCTTTCTAAATGGGTAAGTAGAGAACTGATCTCACTGATTTTTAACATCCCTTCAAATATCCTTATTTGAAATAATATTCATTCATTCAAAACTATGCCTTGAGCATATGTCAGACACTACTAAATTCTGCTGACGTGGATATTTTTCCATGGAGTTTGCTTTCTAGAAATAAGAAACTGTATTTCTTATAAAGCACAGAATGTGCTTTACTACTCTGAAAAGAATAATTACTATGAGGACAAAGATATTCTTACTAAAACGTAGTATGGGCCACAAGGTTTAACTATAACACTTAAGGCTTATATGAAGTAATGTAGCTAATAAAAATAAATCACCTAAAATTTGGGTGAGGGAATTCATTTAAGAGGAAAAAGCTATGGAAAAATTGAAAACGTTAAATTTCAATGTGAAAGTTGGAAACAAAGTTTCAGCTAATGACAAAAATGAACTTGACTAGAAGAGTTAGTGTACAGGAAACAATAAAAAAGAGTTATTTGTCTAGAGCCAGTCTGTGCAGGAGTTTTATGATGGCAAGCAACAGAAAGCAAATATGACAAATGTAAACCAAAGAGAATTTATTAGAAGAGTATGGTGCCATAGAGTTGGAAAACTCACAGAATTAAAGAGAAACTGGTATACCAGATTTTGGAATGACCCTGAACCAAGGAGTCAAGAAGGTTAGCAATCATCTTATATCTGAATAACCTCATTCAAGACGCCAGCATCATTTTCTCTCTTTTTATCAGTTGTTAAAATCATGGGAGGAAGCACTTGACGGTGGAGAGTTATTCCAAGTCTATTTCTCATGTCAAGAAAAGAAAGTATTTTGCCCACATTAGTTTCCCCAGGAAGAGCCAACCCTTAGGATTATTCTACTACTGACAGTACATAAAATGGGGAGAGAGGAACCCCCCAAAGAAGACAAGAATAGAATGGACAGGCAAAAAAAAAGTGTCCCTACTAAGAATATTACCTAAAAACAACCAATTTATAAATGAGTTCACATGCAATTTTTGGATTTATTCAGATAAATGCCAGTGTTTATCGTTAAATGATAACCGCTTTATTCCATTTGGTCAAATTTGATCTTGGATCATTAGCTTTCATGTTTCCAAATTATTCCTAAAATGCAAATTGGATTCCTCGTTTCCTTATCCCAAACAGTAGTAAGATATAATTATGGACTATTAAACACCTGCTACATTAAAACGAGGTGGGTGGGGGAAATAAGGGTTATGGAGTAATTGAATATTGCTGTTGTGGGGATGTGAAATTGATTTTCATTATAGGAAAATGCCTATGGCAGACGTGGCTGTCTGCGCCTCTATTGCAGGAAAACTAGCAATTGGATGAGTATGATGTAACGTAAGGTACTTCATTCTCTTCATTGCATGTATCTCTCTGACTGAGTTCAGGAAGTTCAATGAGCGCAGTGCATGCAAGTAAGGAAATATTTGATGATGAATCAAGAACTTCCTTGATTGTTCCTACATCTAGGAACATTCAACATTTTATGAGAGCCTACTGTGGGTCAGTACGCTAGGTTAACGTTGGAGTGTTATAGGACTGAAGAAAAATCAGGGTTTCCATGCTAGAGAAGAGGGCAGTCTAGTTGGGGGAACAGAGAAATATGCTAATGTTATGATGGAAACACAAGCTAAGTATATAGTAGGTGCTGTGGAAGCATAGAAAGGCTGGGATTCTAACAGAGTTCCTGCAAGATGAAGCATCCTTCTCCCTCACCAAAAATATAGCACAGTGGTTTTCAAAATATGGTACCCTGACTGGCAAGCAATGCAAGGCTCAACTTGGAACTTGTTATAAATGCAGGGTCTGGGATTCCTCTCCAGATCTACTGAATCAGAAATTCTTGCTGGGCATGGAGCCGAGCAACCTATGTTCCAATAAGCCCTCCAGGTAAGTAATTCTGATGTGCCTCACATTTAAGAGCTGCTGATCCATCAACATGGCTAAGAGTACAGATTTTCCTTCCAGACCAATGGTTCTCGATTCCAGCTACATGTTAGAACCACATGGGAAATTTTTAAAGTTCTCGATGCTCAGACTAAATCATCTAAACCAACTCTCAAGGGTTGGAGCATGGGCTGCACATAAATACATACTTGAAATTTTTTTCCAAGCGATTTGAATGCTAGACCAAATTTTGCTAAATTCAGCCTTCAAATATCGAATATCTTCTAAGAGACAAAGCAGTAGGTTGAGTGCAGATGTGAATAAGAAAGAAAGAAGAGAAATAACTTGTTTTTTGAATATTGCATGCCAGACACTGAACTGGCGGGTAGAGCTGCGTAGAAGGAATGGAAGGAAATAATGAAGGAAAGAGAAACGAAGAGTTAGTGAACTATGTGTTAGACACTCTACAAACATTACCTCATTCAGGTCTCATGACACAACCCTTCCAAGAGGCTGCTATTAGACCTATTTTATAGATGAGAAAACTGACACTCAGAAATAATAAGTAATTTCTTAAGGCTATGAGACTACTAAGTAGCAGAATCAATAGTTAAACCGAAGGTTGTCTACCTCTGGTTCCTACACCCTTTCCTCACTTACTGACAGGTGGTGTGGCACAGTGGATGGGCATGTGGCTCAAGCCAGACTCCCCTCTCTCAAATCCTGGATCTTTCACTTTTGAACTGTGGAACCGTCGGCAGATCACTTAGCCTCTGTCTCAGTTTCCTTCTCTGTAAACTGGGGATGTTAGTGGCACATAGAGTTTTGTAAGGTCAGATGGGTTGGTGGAAATAAAGCTTCTAGAACAGCGTCTGGACTACAGTTAAGTGCTGATGTATTTGCTAGCATAATGAAGGTAATTTTAAAAATCATAGGACTATTACAGCAGGACCCCTGTTCTCATAAACATCATTCAATAAAAGGAGATATAAATATAAACAAATAAGTTGACTATGATGTAACGATTTTATCGAAGTTACAAAAGACTTTAGTTGAATTAACAATTATTTATATTGACATTAAAATGTAAAGTATTCTCTTATCCCCTAGATCTCACTTTTGTGGATCTTTCCTACAGAAGTGAGAAAACGTCAGTGGAAACACAAGTACAAATGTATGTCTTGCCCTTTGCTTTGGGGATGCCCAAAATAAAATAATAATAATAAAAAGAATCAGAAAAAGGAGAGAAGGAGAGGAGAAAGGACAAATGAAGAAAAAAATCACTGGAGGAAAAAAAAATAACCCCAGCGTCTACCAATTGTGAGTGAGTTGAATAAACTATAGTATATCCTTAAATAGAACGTCACACGATTGTTTAAAAAGTTGGATTTTTCCATTTACGCTTAAAAGATTTCCATGATATTACTAAACATACAAACGAAAAACAAGTTGCAGTGTACGTTATATAGTATGATCTCATTTAGAAGATAAACAAAAAAGTACACGTAGGTTTGTATAGGTTTACACATGCATTAAAATGGAGAAGATTTCATACCAATTTCATCACATTATGGCTTCAGGGTTTAGTGTTAGATGAGTAGATGAGGGTTTTTATTCACTTGGTTTGGTTTTTATTTTTGTTCATTAAGGAAACAAAGAAGAAATCGAGTTTGAGATAGTACCAAAACTTTGAAATGTTTCACTCTATATCTCTTCCATCAGATTAAGTGGTTCTGGAGGGCGAGAGTCCCCATAGTCTCATCTTTCATCCTCCAGGCATAGTGCAGATGGAGGCGGTGGGCATTGCGAAATCCTGTGGGTTGCGTTGAGCTGCACTTAGAGACTGCACAATCTCTAAGCAAAGAGCTGATATGTGGCGTGAAGGGAGAGAGGTTGGTTGGTAATGACCCCCACGACCAATAGGTTTAGGTTCATTTTCTACATCAGGGTCTTTGAAACCCAACAGTGAAGGAGAAAATGAACGTTAAGTCTTGATGTGTTAGGTTGTATGTGTGAGTACCTGGGATGGGGAAAACTATTTCAACTTTTTGTGCCGTAAGGTCTTCGTTTGCAAAACATGATGATTTGGATCAGGTCTGCCAATCAGTCCTGTCTATTCTCCACCCAGGGAAATTATGGAGATAAATGAAGTTAAAATATGAATGTTTCTTGGCTTTCTTAGAAATAAGTGTGTGCAAATTACATATGTTGCAAATAATGTGCTGTGATTGAAAAAATCAAATGTTGTTATTTGACTGAAATCAGAGTTCAGGAGTGTCCAACTGTGCATTTCCTTGAATCTTCCCACTATGAAAACATTTTGCAGTACATACGCTTTGGCAAAAAAGCCTGTTTGTGGTCTCAATCATGGTCACCTGATATTTTGATCAGTAATCAACTAGAGTGAAGATGATGTGAGTAACTTATTACAGGGCAATGAAGCATGCTTAGAATTTATTGCCTTATGTCCTGGCAAATGTGAAATATAGACAAGCTCATTCTGTAGCACCTTGAAATCATTTCAGAGGTAATAGATTAGTCAGCTTCACTTAGCCAGCAAGCAAGTGTTGATCGTTTGTCATTTGTAGGTGGACTTTTCCTTCCTTTTTCCTCTTTGTCCCAGGAATGTAGGTGATTTAAAGAAAGACGGGCTTCTGAATTCATTTTCACCCTCACAGACTCTGTACCTCGTCCATGACTGAGATCCAGATGACTTTGTGCAAAATAATTAGATTTCATTTGCCGCAGATGGTGCTTTGGCCACGTTGGCAAAAGTTGGCTCTTCTATCTATGTGCTAAATCAATATTCCAATCTGGTCTTCTGGCGAAGTTGACTTGGACCTGCAGCATAAATCTGGCAAAAAAAAAAAAAAAAGCAAAGAAAATAGAATTGAATATGGACTGGATCCATTGAAAACCACTGCCTCCAGACTTATGTTTTTCTCTTGAATGGCTGCCAAGAATGCAATACAGAAGGAAGATGGACAGTGTCCTGTTAGATCTTTCTTATAAGACTAGAGCTTTCTAAAAAGACTAAATTCTTAATGGATCTTCCCGAAAAATCCCTTGGCTCTGGCTGAATACCATGAAGATCCTTGTTTAGAGCAAGCACTTAATGTGAGAATTGCTTGGTCTATTTCTGGATTCCCAAATTTGGACCAGTGATAATCAGACAGTCATGTTTATATTTGCCAATATTCTGGCAATTCCAAAAGGCAAAAATATGACTCAAACTGTCTTCAGTAATAATTGATTGACTGATGTAACAGAAAAATTCAGAGTAATCTTCAGGCATGGCTGGGTTCGGGTGCTCGGACTCTGTCATTAGGAATTTGTCTGTATTTCCTCTCTTCACTTTTCTTCTATTTAGCTTTAGTTAGACTCTTGGTTCATTGCAATAAAATGACCTTCAGAACTTCTAGATAAACATTCGATTCAAATGGCAACGCCACTATAAAGGGAATTATTCTGTAGTGATTTCATCAAAATCTTATGGTGTGGTGTGTCTTATTGCTCTAGCTTGTGTACGTCCCTAAACCAAACCTGACATCCAGGTAGAAGAAATGCTCTGATTGGTCATGGCTTAGTCACGTGATCTCTCATGGACCAACCTGAGTAGACCCAACCCTACAAAAACTGTAGGGACTGAATTCAGGAGGATTTCTTTCCAAAGGACGAAAGATGGCCTGTGACTCAAGAACGGAGAGTAGATGATGGGCAGTAAAAATAAACCAACCAACAAATAGAGACATATGTCTATTGGGGGGAAAAATGGGAAGACCATTGACATAAAAAATTATTCACATCCCCAGCATTTTCTTTACTCGGGTCTCTAGTAGAATAATCAAACCGTGACCACTGTCAGGTCTTGGGAAGGACATCATCGTTACTTTTCTTTCCCTTCTCCTATTGAATGTTTTTCCTCAGAAGAGGTTCATACGACTGAGTTATTACAAGGTCCTTGCATTTTTATTCTTGATGACACAATTAAAATGCACCAGTGACCTCAATATTCTAAAGGAAAAAAGAGATGCTAGGGACCACATAAAGCATTTTGAATCTGGAAAGAATTGTTTAAAGAGAGCTAGACTTTAAGAGTGCTTTCATTTTAAAACACCAATTGAAAAGAGCAGAAATGCTTGTATTAAATTTTAATGTTGGGGAAATGGGCTCTGTCAGGAGATACAAGGCTGTAGAGCTTATAAAGTATTGTGAGTGCATTTGGACTTTAAATTCTTCCTAAATGCCATAGGATCCATTTTACATTAGTAACATCTAAACCAAAGAGGGAGATAGTTTATATTCCAGAAGGAAAACTGTAGCTAGAAGTCATGCCTACCCCACCCCCACATGGATTCTATATTATACTTGTGAACCTTGGACACCAAAGGGTTTATTCTAAAGCCGAAAGATTTGTGTGTATGCTAGAGCTGGAATTTTAATTCTCTCTCTTGGACACAAATGTAAGAGAGGTTTGAGAAAGATGAGAAAAACAGTTGAGTATCAAAGAAGAAGATGACCCTAAAATTTAATACTATGACTCATCTTCTAATTAAATAAAGATCTAGACATATGCCTATTTTCAGTGAGGACATTTCAAAGGGAGGTGCTTCTTCTTTGAAGCAGGGTAGATTTTAAAATATATAATCACTATAATCTATGTTTGGCCATTCCTTTGGTAGGTTTAAAGAGGGTCCTGTATGGAAGTGAACCCCTCAGTCTTCTCATAGCGCTTTGTCCCTACCCCTGTCATAGAAATTCATTCATTTATTCACTCACCCACTTATTCGTTTAAGAGGTATTTACTGAGTATCGGCTATATTGCAGGCACTATGGCCTCACCGAGGAACAAGGCAGACAAAGCCAGTGATCTCCTGGAGTGGCAGCCCAAGACTCATATAAAAAATCAGGTAAGAAGCAAACACACAAAATAATTATGCAACAACTGATTCAATCTCTTTAATGTTACTTTAAAAAAGAGAAGCGGGAGGGTTCTGTTCTAGATTTAAAGTGACGTAATCAAT
>NW_011888943.1:2293469-2304584 GCF_000151845.1 Pteropus vampyrus | reverse complement strand
GTTTAAAGAGAGCTAGACTTTAAGAGTGCTTTCATTTTAAAACACCAATTGAAAAGAGCAGAAATGCTTGTATTAAATTTTAATGTTGGGGAAATGGGCTCTGTCAGGAGATACAAGGCTGTAGAGCTTATAAAGTATTGTGAGTGCATTTGGACTTTAAATTCTTCCTAAATGCCATAGGATCCATTTTACATTAGTAACATCTAAACCAAAGAGGGAGATAGTTTATATTCCAGAAGGAAAACTGTAGCTAGAAGTCATGCCTACCCCACCCCCACATGGATTCTATATTATACTTGTGAACCTTGGACACCAAAGGGTTTATTCTAAAGCCGAAAGATTTGTGTGTATGCTAGAGCTGGAATTTTAATTCTCTCTCTTGGACACAAATGTAAGAGAGGTTTGAGAAAGATGAGAAAAACAGTTGAGTATCAAAGAAGAAGATGACCCTAAAATTTAATACTATGACTCATCTTCTAATTAAATAAAGATCTAGACATATGCCTATTTTCAGTGAGGACATTTCAAAGGGAGGTGCTTCTTCTTTGAAGCAGGGTAGATTTTAAAATATATAATCACTATAATCTATGTTTGGCCATTCCTTTGGTAGGTTTAAAGAGGGTCCTGTACGGAAGTGAACCCCTCAGTCTTCTCATAGCGCTTTGTCCCTACCCCTGTCATAGAAATTCATTCATTTATTCACTCACCCACTTATTCGTTTAAGAGGTATTTACTGAGTATCGGCTATATTGCAGGCACTATGGCCTCACCGAGGAACAAGGCAGACAAAGCCAGTGATCTCCTGGAGTGGCAGCCCAAGACTCATATAAAAAATCAGGTAAGAAGCAAACACACAAAATAATTATGCAACAACTGATTCAATCTCTTTAATGTTACTTTAAAAAAGAGAAGCGGGAGGGTTCTGTTCTAGATTTAAAGTGACGTAATCAATTGTACATTGTGGACCTTTATTTGACTCAAGTTTTAATGTATCAGTTAAAAAAGATGACTTTAAAACAGTTGGAGAAATTTGTACGCAAAGTGGCCATGGATGCACATTAATGAATGAATGTGACTGTGTTTCAATAAAGCTTTATTCATTTATCAACGAGATTCGGCAATTTTCCACCCATGGCCAAACATATTTTTCTTATCTAAATGTCTTCTCCTTTCCCCTTAACCCCTCAACTATTGGATTATTTTGAAAGCAATCGAGATTCTTTTTTTTCACCTATCAGTACTTCCTTAGGTACCTCTGAATTGTAACATAACCATCACACCATCAGTACAAGCTGAAAATAACAATATTTTTTCAGATTTTTAAAATATCCAATCAGTATTCGAGTTTTCCTGATTGTCTCATACACATTCTCTTTTTAGATCATTTTTCTTTTTTCAAATTAGAATCCAAAAAATCTACACATTGACCTTGGTTTATATGTCTTTTAACCTATAAGTCAAACTCCCTCTTCCTCTCTTCCCTTACCGTTCATTTGTTGGAGAAACTGGATTGTTCTGTAAAATTGCCGTTGTGGATTTCGTTGATTGCACCCTGTGGTATTATTTAAGAAGCAACTCTGTCGTTTGATATTTTTGTAAGTCGAGTCACGTTCCCATCCCCCATCCCAAGGAGACTGCATAGGTGGGAGGTGGTGCTGTGTGCTTCCCATCACATCCGGTCAGAAGGCATAGGATGTCTAGTGCTGTGTTCGTGACGTCTTGAGTGACCGCTGAGGTTAAGTGCTGTCAGCCTGATGCATCCATTATGGAGTTCCTTATCAGCTTTTCACCTAATGGCTTCAGATCCGTTATTTCAGTAGGCACTTGAAAGTGGTAAATTGTCTAATCCTGCCAGTCCTGGAACTCTTCTGTGCTGGAAACTTCCGTGATGGCTTCCCTGAGGTGCAGTTCCCTCAGGGCTGGCGGGAAAAACGCTTAATGTTTCCTTATAATTATCAGAGTCCCACAAAGATGACCGATGAGGGTTTGTTTGTTTGGGTGTTATTTTTTAGTATTATTATGAAGGGAGTTTTTTTTTTTTTTTTTTTAACACTTTTGTTTTTTCTTCCTCTGTCTTTTTTTAAACCTCAATTTTATCTTTCATCAAGAGAAGTGGGGGGGCGGGGGGGGGGGGGGTCTCCTTCAGGTTGTTCCTGGGTCCTTTTGACATAATTTCAAAAGTTTTGCATAGCTTTCTTGGTTTTTGGCACAAGATACTCCCAACTCATCATATCCTTTGCCTGCCCAGACCTGGAGTCTGCCATTTCTCCAAGGAGCCGTGGGTCTTGTCAAGGAAAATGGCATCTGGAGAACACAGTCTAGGAGCTGAGATTACTTAGTCATCTGGGCTGGCCTTTGTTGCTTAGCCTTTTCAGTGGACAGAAATAAATTATATGCTTATTTCTTAAGAAAAAACAAACTATGAAGTTATATTGCTACTACCAATTTAAAGTTATGGTTACAAGATTTTTACTTTTACTTTATATTTGAATCTCTTTACTTTTATGCTGAAAATCTTGGGTCCTGATAATAATAATGCAATCACCTATTTGCTTTAATTGAATCATGTCTATAAATGTGCGTCAGAATAATACTATAGACCATTATAATCATTTGCATATATATGATTAATCATGTATATATTTATATGTGAGAAAAATAATATTGTTACTATTATTAAAATAATTTTGTTTTTATAATGTGTCCCACTAAGAATGTACAGTTAAATTATTATGTTTTAAAGTCACTTAAAATAATTTCTGTCTCTTTGCGTAAGTCATAATTCAATACTCATTAGGTTGCTTTGATTTATTTTGCTTTTATTTTAGGGGTTGCTTTTTTTAAAAAAAATTATTTTATAACTGTGTAAATGTTAAACTAATAAATCAAGAAATATCCAGAGAACTTTAGCTTCTATCCCTGTCCCTTGACTTATCTTTTTTCCTTCACTTTATGGATAACCTTTAATTTTTGACATTTCTGGTTTATCCTCCCACTGTTTATGATATTAGCAAATGTGTGTAACGCTCATTTCTTAGATAAAATGTAGATACCGTATGTATTATTCTATACCTTGCTTTTTTCACCTAACACTATATTCTGGAATCTACTCCACAGCAGCATATTAATACGAAGATATTCCTAATTTTTCAACAGTTGCATAGTACTCCATCGTGTGGACGTTCTATTGCTTGTTAAATCAATTCTCTGCATTTGCCCCGTTTCCAACCTTCTGTTATTTCAAATAGGACTGCAGTTAACAGTCATGTACATATGTGGGTTTTGTTTGCTTCTTGCTTTTTTTGTTTTGTTTTGTTGCTGGTATATCTTTAGGATAGGTTCCTGGGAGAAGGAGAACACATGTAAATGTGCTCTACATCGTGAAATTCTACATTGTATTTTGTTTTCCTACCAGCAATGTATAAACGCGCTTCTTTCTCCACAGCTACACCAACAGATTGTTTGTTGGTCTAATAGGTGAATGATAGTGACTTCTTTAATGCAAGATGTCAAATTGTCAGAGCCGACTTAGGCAAGGTCATAGATCTTACCTAACATCAGACTTTACTAATAATTCAAAAAATAAATCAGGTAGAAGCAAAGACACACCATGCTTCTCTGGAGGGACCCAAACCATCAGATGCATCTTCCAAAACTATTCCTCTCACCCACATTGGATCATGTTTCAGAGTCAGAGTCAGACGACACTGGTAATGCGTGTGTGGCCCCAGTCTGCTCAGAGGACACTGTTAATAGTTGGGTTTTCTTGGTTTTTAGACTCTGTTGGTCATGCTGTTGGAGAGTCTATGCAATTCAACTTCTGTTTTCTAGATATCCTTGCTCCATCCATTAGTAAATTCCAAGGGGTTAATTTTACGTGTTGTTCACCTTAGGAGTCAACATTGAACACCTTTCCTTACAGTTAAGGTATATTTGCCTTTTCTCCTCTGTGTTCATATTCATGCTTATTTTCCTAAAAAGAGTGTCGGACTTCTTTTTTATTTTGTTTTAGAAGCTCTTTATGTCTTAGGAGTATTAATCTTTTTTATAAGTGCAAATGGTTTTCCCTCGCTTTGTAATTTATATTTTTACATTGCTTATAGTGCAAACATTTATTTTTAAGTAGTCAAATTCAATAGTCTTTTCTTTATTGCATCTGGATTTTGAATTATAACTAGGAAAGCATTTTACACACTCAAGTTACAGAGGGATTCATCGATTTTTTTTCCTAATATTTGTATTATTTTATTTTTTATACATCTAAAATCTTTGACCATTTGGAAACTACTGTGTACAGTGTGAGGGTTATACTGACTTTATCTTTTTTTATATAGTAATCCAGTTATTCGAACATCACTTCAAATGTCCATCTTTATCGAACTGAGTTGCCGTTCTGAATTTATTGCACGAAATTTGTGTATACAATTGGGTCTGTCTCCAGATTTCTTTTTTGATTGATTGTTCTCTATGTTCACTCATGCACCAATATCACCCTTTTAATTTTAGAAGCTTTAAATGCATGTTACTCTTGGGTATGGCTAGCTGTCCTTCCCTCCACCATTATTCTTCCTTTTTAAGATTTTTCCCTACTTGTTTGCCTTTTTGTTCCACCAGATAAACTTCATAATACATTTGTCTGACTCAGAAAAAATGCTTTTGTATTTTTACTAGGATAACGTTGAATTTATAAATTAAGTTACAGAGAATTGACATTTTTATGATGCCACATCTTCTTATGATGCTGTGTTTTTCCTTTTTTTCATGTTAATTTGTGTGTCCCTCGGCAGTATTTGATAGTTTTTTTTTTTTTCATAGTTCTTGAACATTTCTCGTTATGTTTACACCTAGGTATTTTATTCATTCATTTATTTTTATTTCCCTTCTCTCCCATATATCTTCTGCAGTTTATCGTCATATACCTGTAAAGGCCATTGGTTTTAGTATGTTCACTTTATATGTCCTACTTTATTAGCTTGTCTTATTGCTTGTGATAATTTTTCACTGATTTGTTTATGTTTTCCGGGTATATACATCATATGAAAATAGGAATACTGTTACTTCTTCTTTCTAATTTTTATATCTTGAATTACTTTTTTTATTGTTCCTTAAATTATAAGAGAAAACAGTAATTTTATCTATCTCATAATTTTGTCGTAAATATTAAATAATGTAAAATATATAAATTGCTTACAGCAGTGCCTGAAATATATAAAAAAAAACAATCAATGTTATCACTATTACACAATTGTTTTTTTATTATATATGAATATGTGTGTGTGTGTGTGTGTGTGTGTGTGTGTGTGTGTATTCATGTGTCTGATAAAACCTAGAATTAAGTAACTCTTTTTAAAATCAAGCATTTGCACATCTGCAACTAGGAATTAAGTGGGTTAAAATCTCTGAAGAGATTAGTGCTTGCAAAACTTTGGTCATATATGTCACCTTCACAATTTTTTTTTTTTTTTTGCCATATAGTATATCACACCCTTTCCATTTTTATTTATTATTTTTCTTTAAATGAGAAAATCTCTCCTTTTTCTTTAAATATTTATGCAAATATATAGTATACAAATAAATACATATTATATATACGTCTTTTTACATATCATATATATTATATACATATAAACACGGCACTGGCTTACATAGAGAAATAGTATTTTTTCTGACACATATTAAAATAAAGGCATTCCTATTTTCAAAAAAGATTACCACCTGAGTTCATTCACATCCCACGTGTTGGGAAACGTTCATGTGTTTATCCTTCAGGAGGGAGAGAAAGCTCTTTCACTCTCTCAGATCCTCGCCAAGCTTATTTTTAAAGACCTCTTGAGTAGACTTCATAATCGCTCTTAATTACAACTTGAATATAAGCTCTGTAAAGATGGGATCTCTGGTCTTTATCACTGCTCCATAAATATTTGTGGAACTGATTGGTTAATTCCGTGATTTGCCTTCTTTCTTCATGCTGTGCTCTGTGGGTGCAGTAGGAATTGTCATAAGACGTTTTACTACTGTGGTTGATGGTTAGCGTGCATTTGTAGAAGAAATGGCAGAACTGGGAACTCTGTGTCACTTCTGGAAAATTCATTAAAAAACAAAGAATCGTGTTGATTGGTGATTGCTTGTTCCTCAGGGTATTTTTATTTTTCTTTAGGTGAAGCAACCCTTGGTTGACCTCACAGACTGCAAGGACCTTGTCAGGTTACAATCCCTTTTTTTTTCATTTTTTACGCCTACAGCACCTGGTCTTCCTAGGTGGTCTCCCATCCAAGTACTAACCAGGCCCGACCCTGCTTAGCTTCCGAGATCAGACGGGATCGGGCGTGTTTAGGGTGGCTGGGCTGTAGACAGATATTTGGTTTTGATACTAGGCCTCATTCACATTTTTCCCTGGCTTTTGGAAGTTTCCCTGTAGATTATTTTTGAGTCGTGAGGTTTTAACTTTTGCAGAGGGTAGTGCTGATGCTATCACAATATAATTAGAAATTTGGAAATGTGGGGTAAAATCCAGCTAGGGTATATTTGGTTTTAGTTAGATCTGCAACTTATATAAGCAGCCATAACTGAGACCCAAATGCTAAATGTTGCCTATAATTAGAAAGGCCCACATTTATAACTGATGGTTAAAATCACTGTAACTGGTACTTAATGGGCTTACTTTAGGTATTCTTATAATCAAGAATGTGTAGAAAGCCTGCATATGCCTTTCAAAGGAAGATTCACAAAAATCGTCCCTTTAAAAAAATAAGGTCACTTTATAAAGCGTGATTGTCTAACGTTCTGCTTTGTTAAATGACATAGTTTGTAAGTTTTCAAAGTGCCATCTGCATTTTATAATTAGAGCAGTATATTTTTCTTCTAAACATTTGACAGATTAAGAATCCCAAGGTCTCAAACATAACTTTTCACAGCATGTGCATAATGCTGGAAGCTTCTGTATATATCAATTCAAGATGAGGATAGGCTATTAGTAGGACAACCAAAATTAAAAGGAAAAAAAGAGCTAGAACTTGGGGTAAAAAAATGTGAGTTGGTAAAGTCATTGCTTAGCCCTTCACTAGCTTGAGGAATTCTCTGAACTCCTCTGGGCCTCTCTTTCTCGTCTGAAAAATGGGGAGAACGGGGAAGGCAGGAAACGGGTCTGGAAGGGAGGAGGATTCATTTCCACAAATATTTTCCTGAGTCTCCATCACATGTCACAGCCTTTCTCAGTGTGTGTGAGACAGAGCAAAAATCGGATGAAGCCCTGCCTTCAGGAAGTTTATAGTCTATATTCTACAAGACAGGAAAATAGAGATAATTACATTATAACATGCACATATGTGTATGTGTGTGTGTCAGTGACCAGAAATAAGTAGATAATTATTTCTTCATTCATTCAACAAATATTGACTGAGTACTTCTTATGAGCCAGAGACTAAAGACACTGGATTTTCACCATGGAATGAAACAAAAAAAATGACCCTGCTTTTATGGATGCATGCCCTTTTGTGCCTGCCATGAGAGCAGTATGGGGGCTTTGAAGAAGAATAGAGTGGAGATAAGAAATTGGGGTAGGACACATCGCTATTTTGGATATATTGGAGATGGCTTCCATAATAAGATGATGCTTCAGCCAAGACCTGCAGGCAGGTGGGAGTGTCCGTGGAGAGTAGCAAGGAATGAGAACGCAGCACAAGTATTTTAGGGCCTTATAAGCCATGGCAAGGATTTCAGAATTTACTCTGTGTGTATTGGGGATCGTAAGATGGTTTTAGGCAAAGAACGACATGATCCAACTTACGTATTTTAAAAAAGATCACTGGCTGCTGTGTGAGACAAGGGTATAAACAGGGAGAGAGGTGAGAAAGTTGGACTGACAGGAAGATACTATGATGCCCAAAGGAGAGGGTATTTTTACACCAAGATGTAATGCAGTGGCTAAGGAGAGGCAATAGGAAGCTGGGAGAATGCTGAGCCATCCTCTACCCCGTGGAAATGGGTATGGAGGAAAGAGTAACCCAGTGGTCTACAGAAAAGCAGTGCTCTCAGAGGACATTAAGAGTTCAATTGTGATGCCAAGAGATAGAGAGCACAGTGATGAGGAGATAGGGTGAGGAACTAGGGGGGACTCTGGTAACCACGTGACTCGTTTCCCAAGGAGCACAAGATTTTGGAAGCAGGAGGTAGAGAAACACGGAACAGCATGTGGATGAAAAACGTTAGCAGGAGGATAGCAGACTGGAGGGGCTTCCATTTTTCAGGGCTGACGATATATAGCTGAGACGGAGCAGCTCATGAATACAAAGTGGGTGTCAGCAGCATCACATTTTCAAATGACGCTGAGGAAGGGAGCTGTAATGCTAATTAAAAACTACTGATTTAAAAAATTTCCTAGGGCATAGAAATCCTTCAGTGCGAGAACCTCACTTCGAGAAATTTATTATCTCGAATAGTTAAGGATATGTGCAAATATTTAACTACAAACACATATAATGCAGCGTTATTCATAATAATTCATAGAGTCAAAGTGTCTGGTAGTATATATTGGTAGATATAGTATGTCCTCAGAAGAGACTATTATGTATACATTTACAAGGATGTTGCACAAGGAAATTTAATAATATGAGAAATATTCCTGTGTTATTAAGTGAACAAGCTAAGTTAAAATCAGTAGTTCCATATTATTTACTTATGAGGGTCTTCATTATCTGAGATTTCTTTATCTGAACCCCATGGTTTAGAAGAAAATAAAAGTTATCATAACATAAAAGTATTGATTAATACACTACTTCGAAAAATTAGTTCTTGTTTAAATATCCCTCCCTGCTCAATGCCAATATTCATCACAGTCGTGTTCTAGTTGATAGAAAATTGATTTGAAGATGTTACAAATATCTAAAAGTGATCAGAAAAGGAACCCAAACTGTTTATTAGTTATTGTAAGTGATAAATGAAGGTTCCACTCTTCGTTATCTTCAGTCCCAGGACAAGATTCTCTAGACGTTCTTTCTCTCATGATGTGTGTGCTTTTTGATAAAGATGCTGATGAAGGTTCGCCCAGGACCTGGCTCATCCCAGTCTTCCCATCGTTCCAGCATCCGAGACATGCAAAGGAGCAGGGACAGGTCTTTAGGTGAGAGGAGAATGAGATGGATATGAAGCCAGTGGTAGCAGCCTTGCACTGTGACGAGGGTTCAGATCTTCTGAGTCATGCCGGACCCTCCAGGGAAAGGATATAATGTGAGGATTAAGAGGCAAACTCTGGAGTCAGACTTCAAATTCTTAAACAAATGCCTGTGGGCTTCTATTCTCTTTAGTCATCTATAAAATGAGGTTAGAAATACTTAGCTGTTGTATGGGATGGATGTGAACCTTCAACAAAATGGAATGCGTCAGGTGCTTAGAACAGGGTTAAGCATATATTAGGCTCTGATTTTATGTTAGCTACCATCTGTACCACCACCACCATCAATACCATCATCATCATCATTATCATCATCCTCATCTCCACCACCGTTATCATTCCCATCCTCACCAGGAGCAGGAGCAGCAGCAGCATCCCAAATGATAATGTTGGCTTTCCAAATGGACTCTTCTAAATGATTGTCATTGTTTTGATATACTTTTTAAAAAATTGCATTTAACCTTATCAGGTGTATCACAATCTCGGATAATCTAGTAGCATTTTCTGTATTATAACACCTTCACTATTCAATATCTAGCATTCAGTGACCATCATGACCCAATAGTTAAAATGATAATATTTGTATTTGACCTCTTGCATTATTCTATTTCCATCTTTTTAACTAAGAGCCCTGAATTTAGGTGTTAAATTTTTCAGAGAATCCGAGAATAGACTTGTCAGGGTATATGGTTGAAAGTCAAAGAATTAGTCCATCAAAAATGTTATCTTCCGTCTCTGATCCTGTACAGTCTTGTATCTTGGATGTCTTTCCTCTAAAATGAAGGGATATTGATGTTTATAATACTTTGTTTAGGCAGGAGTTGCCCGTGCAGTAACTCTTCAACCTTTCTTTCTTACTAAGACAAGCCATAGTTTTGATGCTGTGACCAGTGCGCCCACCTCAAAGTCTACATTTTCTATCATCCCCTGAAGGTATGGCTTGCCATATGACAAGTTCAGGCCAGTGAGATGTAAATGGAAGTCACTTGGTGGGACTTCCTGGGAAAAAGCTGAAAATCACAACTCACATGTAGTCGTTTGCCCTTTCTCTTTTTTCTGGCTGGAATGTGCAATTAATGGCTGGAACAGCAGCAGCCATATTGCTATCATGAGGCAAACCACACGCGAGGAGCAGTAGAACCAAAAGCAGAGAAATATCTGAGACATCAGAGTCATCATTTCATCCTGGGTTGTGATAGGTTATACTAACATATTTTCTTTTGATAACAAAAACCTTTTCCTTATTCTTACAACAAATTAATAAATTTGTGTTAAGTACATACTACCTTCCAAGAACTGTGAAAAGCATTGTGAAAAATTCAGTCTTTCAGGTTGCTTGTAAACTGGCAAGATGTTTACAATCCAGTATGTAGTTTCATCATATCAAACTACCGATTTCATAAGGAATAGATTACCATACATAGGAAGCATCAATTTGAACCATACCTGTTTAAGAAAAGGCCACATTCTCAAAAATAAAGTCATATACCTAAAAGTCTGTTGGCATCATCTATGAAAGGGACTGCAGTGAGGGTAAGCTGTGAAGACTGTTTGCTTAGAACGTGTTAGACGTTGCATCCGTGCTTCAAGAACATGAAAATTAACAACATTTTTAAAAGGCGCTTTTATGTTTTTCATCTTTCAGGTGAGAAAATTGGAGTTCAGAGAGGTGAAAGGGTTGCACGTAGCTGTGTAGTGAGTAAATGGCAGACTCCACGCTGAGTCAAATTCCAAAGACTATGCTCTTACGTGCTGTATTATGACTTCAGAAAAACAGCTGCTGTCGATTTTCATGGGAGGGATGATGGAAGTAAAGGCCATCGTCTTAGGGTAAGGGAGGGTCCGACTCTCATCTAGGGGAACGTGTTGTTCCATAGGCCTGTTGACAACTGTAAAGGGCCTGAGATTATGTCCTGCTTGCAGGTGAGCAGTTTCATACATGCCAG
>NW_011888943.1:2284780-2291119 GCF_000151845.1 Pteropus vampyrus | reverse complement strand
TCTCCTGGCTTTTGCACCTAAGGCACTGCTCCTATTGAAGTGACATCGCAACATTAGGGCATTTATTGTTATGAATTGGATTCCTAATCATGAAATATTTTCCACTGAGAATTGTTTTACACTATTAGGACTGTAATAGATTTTTAAAGCTTTAAAACAATAACTTTTTTGCATGACAAACAGCACATTTATTGCATACAAAGCCTATTATTGTGATTTATTAGAGATCCTAAGTATACCTTGAACTGTGAATATGTTTTCATATGGACAGGTGTGTGTGTGTGTGTGTGTGTGTGTGTGTGTGTGTGTGTGTGTCTACAAAGAAAATCTTAAAGGGCCATACAGAGTGGGTCCTATAGGCAATTGATTGAAATATTGGCTCAAACAATAATATATTGTCAAACAGATAATTATCATTGTAGATGTAGTGAAATCTAGGGGTTCAAAGCATGGCTCTGAAGTCAGACTCTAGGGTTCCAGTTCTCAGCCTGGCATTTGACCTTGGGAAAGTTACTTAATTTCTTTGAGCCTCAGTTTCCTCATTTATCGATTGAGTTCATAGCAAATACGAGAGTAATATTAATAGCAACGATAACGATAATGATGGTGATGATCCTATAGTTACTAGTTATTGAGCGAGAAGCACTGTTCTAAGCATTTCTTATGTAGTCACTCATTTACTGTTATTCATATTAATAATTATAGGGGTTTGTGAGGAGAAGATGTAACGTTATGTGCCTAACACAGTACTTCATACGCTGTAAATATTTTTAAACTCATAGTAGCAAAAGTAATATTAATCGAATGAATGAGTGGGGCAAGTAAGTCAAAATGGAGCAGACCAGTTCCTATCGAGACCCCGCCAAGGATCCCCAGGCTGTATTGGTTATTGACTTTCAGAGGCATTGCCAAAGTGTTCTGGGCAAAAGTTTTTTGAAGAACATCCTACCGTGCCCAAATCTACAAAACACGTTAACGGGAAAGAAACCTTTGTCTAGATTCTTTAAAACTAGAGCCTGAAAGAGTTTCACATATTCGCATGTAGATCTGGGTATTTCTAGCTGGAACCTCAAGAGTTTAATTAAATATTTGCGCAACAGACTTTTTTCCCGGAACGTTTGGCGAGGACGTTTAAAGCACCTGCTGCAGTTCCAGATCGGCTCATCACTTCCTTGGCGCTTGCCCTTTTCTGGGTCTGGTGCACAGCACCACTGAGCGGGTGCCAAGGACACCCCGTGCGCACTGCACGAAAGGCTCCGATGGGCTTTCCGTGCCCCTCGGTGTCAGCAGAGTCGTTAAGCCCTCCCCCGTTGACTTTTTCATAATGAACACAAAAAAACTGGCTACCGCCATGCATTCATTCATTTACTCGTCCATTTTCCAAGAGCAGCCAGGGAGCTCTATGAAGAACGTGAAGCGGACCGCGGACATTCTCAAATGTTTGAAAGCTTCAGCAGTTTCCCATGCATCCTGAGAAAAAGCTCAGCCCCTTTAGCCCGTGAGACCTGCGCGATCCCCACCTCGCCTGGCTCTGGCTTCATTTCGCATCGCTCTTCCCGCCTCTCTGCCTCAGCCACACTTGTCTCGCTGCCTTTGGTGGAAGAAGCCAAACTCAGCCAGCTTCACTCGGCCCAGCACGCTCTGCTCTACCTTTCCCGTCACTCGCTTGGCTCAAATACTTCCATCTCATGAAGGCTTTTCTTATCGGCCCTACTTAACGTAACTCTCCCATCCCCGGCATCTGGAATAGTATCGTGCGCATCAAAGGCGTGAGCGGTTAATCGATTTAAATCACGTGAATGATGCATCTACAATGTTTAAACTGTTCTCTTTTAAAGAAAATGTTTAGGTATATCGTTAAACCCAAGGAGGCTTTGTGAGACTTCAGGTGATCTCTTGACAGAAAGAGAGTGATAGTCAGGGCTACTATTTACGGCGGTGAACTGCAGTTTAAGTGGCAGCAGGAGCCTGGCAGGTAAACCATGTTTGAAGCCAACCTACTGTTGAAGAGAAAGGATTAGATCTGTGGCCCAACTACAGGGTTATACCCCTCCCTCCCCAAATAATGCAAATTAAATTAAAAAAAATCAATCAATCAATCAAACACTGTAGGCTTTGCTGCGGATTCACTGGCTGGTTTCTAATCCTTGGCGGAAAGCTAACCCTGCCAGGTGTTTTTCTACACCATCTGTGGGTAGGTACTCTTTCACGTCACACTCACAATAGCTCCGTGAAGGACATACCGTTGCTTACATCACGCATGCATGCGGTGCGTGGGGTTTATAGAGCAGGGCTGACTTTTGCCGTAAAGGGCCAAATAGTAAAATCTGAGGCTTGGTGGGCGCCGTGGTCTCTGTTGCAACTACATACAATACTCAGCTCTCTCTGCTTTGTAGCTCAAAAGCAGACACATCCAGGACACGAGCAAATGGGGGTAGCTGTGTTCCAATAAAATTTTGTTCGCAAACACAAGCAGTGGGCTGGATTTAGCTTGCTATAGTTTGCCAGCCTCTCTTATGGAGAGTAGGTAATTTGCCTGCATTTAAATAGCTGTTAAGTGGCACCTAGGGTTTGAACTAGGTTGTCCTGACTCCCAAACGTTGGATGTGAATACTTCATTTCTGTACGACCTCTCCTTCCTACTGGCCCATGCAATAGGTCAGGACCACCACAGTTTTTAATAACTATAATGAATATTTATTGACTGCTTACTACACACCAGGCAAGGTTTAAAGGATCTAATGTGTATATTCAACGATTTTTATCCTCATGGCGTTGAAGAATGAAGACTCAACTCCATAACTGAAATAAAAAGCTGAATTTCTCACTTGCCAAAAAGGGACAACCGTTTTGCTTACGTCTCCCTCTGAGCAAGCTGAGAGAGCTGATCTTTTCACGGTTGGGGGAAGTGTGGAGGTCAAGGATTGGTGGGCTTCCAGAAGCTGGGAGTTGAGGCAGGGCTTGCCTTTAGCTCTGGATGCCTGGTTCGTTGCCTGAGGATGCTGTGGATATCTTCCATCAGAGGGCGGTGGTGGGTGAGTCCTCGCAGGTAGTTAGGGATCGATGTAAACCAGTCATGGTGATTACTTGTTCTCTGTGAGGACCAGGGTCAATACCATCTGCATTTTTCTCTCTTGAGTTTGGATACTAAGAATTTTTGTGCTTACAGCGATCCTATGAAGGAGAAACTCTCATCATTCCCACTTGATGTTTGAGGAAATGGGGCACGTAGAAGTTAAGAGACTTGCCCAGGATGTTAAGGCCAGTAAATTGCAGAGCCAGAGTTTTAAAACTGAAAGTCAGACACTTACTCTGTGCTTTTAACAGGGACCCTCTTCTGCCTCCCAGGCCTTGTGTTTGCTTCTGTGAGAATCACAGGTTGATCACTTATAGGCATTCAAATTCACTCCTGGTTTGAATCTATACATTTTATTCACTTAAACTCATCATTTGTTCTCATCTCCATTTCCTCTTTTAGGTAACAAATGGCCACTTAAAAAAAGAACATCCACAAGGCCGGATTCCTTGATGTGAAATGCAGTGCCATTTAAGGTAATTGTTCTTAATATTGAGCTTCTAACCGAAAAGTCAGGCTTGCTTTTGCTGAAAGGTTAATAAGCAGAAATCTTGGCTTCACAGTACATCAGGGCAGATAAATGACTACATGAAAGATAATGCAAAATTATAGCCTAGTTTAACCCTATTGGGTTTGTTCTTGACTCTCAGACCAACCTTGCAAAAGGTTAAATGGAAAATTAAGGGAGAGACAAGTTTATTTCTCTGCAAATTCATGTTTCACCTTCTCGAACTTATAGGAGTCAACTTTATGGCAGAACTAGGAGAATTATAACTAGAGAGTGATAATTGTCTCCTATTTGACCACAGACTGACTCAGGGGACAAAAGACTTGGACTTAGTTCTATTTTTACCAATAACTTAGATGCAAAATCCTGGAAAAGAGGTTAAATCTATCCATATGTATTAGTTTCCTGAGGCTGCTGGGTGTCTTAAAACAACAAAAATGTATCATCTCATAGTTCTGGAGACCAGATGTCTAAAATCAAGGTGTCGGCAGGACCATATTCTTTCTGAAGCCTTTAGGGAAGAATACCTCCTTGCCTCTTCTAGCGTCTGGTGTTTGTGAGCAATCTTTAGCATTCCTTGGCTTACAGACACATCACTCCATTCTCTGCCTCTGTCATCATGTACTGTTACCCCCCACCCCATGCATCTCTGTCTCTAAACCCCTTCTCCTCTTCTTACAAAGCTACCAGTCATATTGGATTAAGAACTCGCTCTACTTCCTTTGACTCATCTCACTAATTACGTCTTCAATGACTTTATTTTCAAAAAAGATCAGATCCTAAGGTACTGAGAGTTAGAACTTCAACATATATTTGGGGGTGGGGGGCACAATTCAACCGTAACACCAGAATTTCATGTTCTCATTTGTTTTATGATGATAAGGTTGCCTTCTTCATAAAGATGCTGAAGGAAAGATAATGAGATTCAAGTCCTTCGAGGAAAAAGTACTCTGTAATTATTAAACATATCACTGCCAGACTAAGCCAAAGATGAGGATATATTCATGGGCACCTTTTATAAGGACTAGAATTCTTTTATTACATACTCAGCCAACTTCCTTTTTTACAATAGCTGAGCTCCCCAAGGCGTATTTTTGTCAAAATAATAAGTAACTTCAAAATAAGTGAGATATATACAAAAGGATGATAATTTCTGCCCTAGATGTGATTCCGCAGTAAGTGTCAGAAATTGCATCTTTTATATGTAGACTGGACATTTCTTAAGAGAAAACCAGTTTCTCCCCAGAGATGCAAAAGAGTGTTTCTTCTGTTTGTTCTGGAACAAAAGCAAGTTTTCATCAGTACAGACCATCTATATTTGGCTTTTTCACTGAACCTGTAGAAAAGAATGTCAATTCAGACAGTAAGTAATTTTGTGAAGGATGCAAGAAGTACTCTCTGACTTCTCAAGAAGTAAAATTTGCATGAAATGGAGAAAAAAAGCTCCCGTCGTCTTGTTCTCGGTTTTGTTGCCCATTCGCTCATTTATTCAACAAATATAGAGCCCGCTAGATGTCAGGCAGAGACATGAGAGGTGTCACATGACATGTGAGATGTGATCTCTGCCCTCGGAGAACCCACAGGTGAGTGGAGAAAACGTGTAAAGAAATAGCCACCATATCTTAAGTTCCACTGAAGAGCTATTTCTTAAACGCTGTGGATACAACTGTTGCTGTTGAAAGAAATCGGGGAAGGTTTTCTTGAGGTAGAAACAACAGAATCAGAGAGTGTGATTGTGCCAAGGGCAAGAGCTGTAGATTCCTTGTTATTTTCCCCGTGTGCCTGGAGTGCAGACTGTGACGTGTGCGTGGAAAATGGGACAGTGCGCGGGAGGCTGGGGCCATGTCGCATTTTCTTTATTTGTCATACCAAAGAATTTGAACTCTATCATCACAGGGCCATTTTCGTTTTTTCATTTCCTTAATACTATTTTTCTTTTTAATCTCAGCAGATTATATAAAATTTAAAGTGTAGAAAAGTATAAATCGAAAAATTAAAATCACCTTTATCTCAACATTTAGAGATAGTTTTTCATGTTTCATATATATCCTTCAGTCTTTTTTTATAATTAAATTCAATATAATGCATTTAATTTTAGTTTATCGTCATGTTTAGATATTTGTAATTTTGTCTCTCTCTCTCTTTTAACTTAATATTACCCTGTGGACTTTGCCTTGAAGGAATTTTCCTAGATAGTATTGTGATATACCTAAATTTTTAAGGAGTTTAACTCTGGTAGCCAAGAGAGACTCTAGTTTAGCATAACATGAATTATGCCAAAAACTTGAACTCCTACCATTCCCAGCTGTAGAATTTATTTCAATTCCTCATGTGATTCACAGAAATAAAATAAAAGGCTACTTCTTTATGATGGGGAGTTTTAAATGATAAATGAAAAAGAGAATGTAGATGAGGGAAAATGGCAGGTTTTAAGCAGTGCATTCATTTTCTAAAAATAACCATTTCTCTTTATTTAAATGTATAGTCTGAGCATGCTAACTATGTGCTACTTTAAGCTTAAGACTTAAAATATAAACTGCATCATTACAAGACACATAAACTCTGTTGATAATGTTACAACAATCTCAAGCAAGCTATCTGGAGAATAAATCTTAGGTCAAAATAACATCATGGTCCATATGAATTTTTAAAAAATTTATCTTTGAAATTTAAGATAATTATAATACCATTAGAATGGATCAAAGTAAGTCCAATGGGAATAAAACAAAATAACTGCTCAGGAATGGGAGCTCGT
>NW_011888943.1:2280181-2282365 GCF_000151845.1 Pteropus vampyrus | reverse complement strand
TGACATCGATTTCATAATATTATTTTCTAGAGGGAGAATTGAAAGATAATTCAGTTTTTACTATGGTTGATTATTTCTATTTCGAGAGCAGTTTTATCTAGATCCTCAAGACTTAATCAGGACAAGATGTATCAGAGGAGCTGAGATGTGATTTAATATGCCGCTACTCAATTTTTGTGTCTTGTACATTATGAATTCGAGATTTCTGAAATTCTGTTTCTCATAATTCCGCTAAAAAGAGGAGCGAAAATGTACGGTACATTTGTCGTTAGTTTATTAGCAAGTAAATTCTCAATGACCAAGACCTTTAGTGTCAGAATTTTCCGGAGACTGTCATCTGCTACTGAACATTCCAGGTCATGCTTCTCGTCCATGGCCTGCATGCTTGCGAGGTCAGGAGCATGACTCTATTGTGATGCCACCTCAGTCCTTGCATCTTTGTGTCGCGATGCCAGAACAGTCAACCCAGTAGGCACTGAGAATCTCAGGAAGCAATTTCCACACCAGGGTGGTTAGCAACAATTTAATTGAAAGACATCGATGGCTGTGAATTACATGCATAACATCCCACTGAAACCCAAATCAGTGTGTCCTGAGTTTATTTTTTCACTTAGCCAGATTCAAACAACGTCTGCTCTCACACCGTTTGGTAAAAGGAAGTGGAACAGGCAGGAAGTTGGTGGGAAGGAAACGTTTTAGCTTAATTGTGCTTAAACAGCTCGCTCTTACAAGATTTACAAAAACACAAAGATACGTGTCTGTGTGAACGTGTCGTAAGTAATGCTCCTTCATTTCTCACTGTATCCCCAGCGTCTTGCCCATAACATGGGTTGTAATAGGTGCTTCAATCTCCAATTCATAATTAAGTAAATGCTTGATGAAGCAATATGGAAGGAAGGATATATCCATGGGAGGTTTTTTAGTGCTCTCACAAGATGCTTGTACGTAGAGAAAATGCTATTCAGAGGTTTTTAAAAAGTTTGTATTCAATTTATTAAGGTTACAAGTGTAAAAGAAATACTAGCTTTTCCTTAGGACTTAATTGTAGCTCACAAATCTATTATTCTATTTTTAAATCCAATGGATATGAGCAATCATTTTTAAGGGATCTCTGACCTAAAAAAGCTTCCTTTAAAAGCTTAAATTTAATATATTTACTTTCCTTAAGTACCCCCAAGAGATCGCATTAGTAAAAACAACCTTCTTGAATATTTACCAAATCTTTTCCACTTACTAATGTTTAAGCTTGTAAAGACTTGAAGTTTTCATTTTCTTAGAATGTTTAAAATACATAAATATAAAGTGGGTACAATCCATTATTTATAGAAAACTATAGTTTTGTTACTCTCAAAACTTTTATACTTAATTTTAAAGTTTAAGAAATGTGTTCACCTTTAAGAAATATAGTTATTCTAATTAACTGAATTTATTCATGATCAAAGGTTTTAGCCACAAGATTTTTAGTGACTACCCTGCCGGGGCTCATTGAGCTCTGTTTCATAGTGGTTTTTATTTTTTTTAATTAAAAAAAATTTTTTTTTTTTATTATGTCTCCATAACTCAGATATCTGGCCAATTAGCTTATTTCCCCAAATTCAGGTTATATATGTTTACGAATCCATAGATCTATTTACAGATTCTGTACTTCTCTCTCAAGTTGGTCATTTGATTTAACTTTGCTTATACTTCCCCGCTCCCCGCCACCCACCCCCACCATCATCTTAGAGCATATTACTTTGATCCTTGCTAAATCAGACTTAGGAATTTGTGTAATTGTAAAGACATAGAAAAGTAATTTCTACCCACGAATAAAGGGTTGTCAGTCTGATAAGCTCATCTTTAAAAATATATTCTCAAATTTGTACAATTGATGGAGACGTTTATAGTAATATCCAGTTGAATTTTGTATACTTTGTCTGATTTGCATTTAAACTCATGTGGTTGTTTTACTGGCAAGAAAGTGTAACTACTTTTCTAAAAATAAAATCAAAGACTCCTTCCTACTATTCATAAAAATGTATTGAAGCATTTCAGAGGAAGAAAGTGACTATAAAATGCTGGCAGTGGTCAAGAGAGATGCAATTTAATGGCAGGGTTTTGTTAAATGTGATGGTAACGGTAAATAAGAATTTCAAAAAAAATTCCAGATAGTGCAGGAAAAAGTAAATACTAGATTTGTGGATT
>NW_011888943.1:2275748-2280131 GCF_000151845.1 Pteropus vampyrus | reverse complement strand
AGTTGGTGGGAAGGAAACGTTTTAGCTTAATTGTGCTTAAACAGCTCGCTCTTACAAGATTTACAAAAACACAAAGATACGTGTCTGTGTGAACGTGTCGTAAGTAATGCTCCTTCATTTCTCACTGTATCCCCAGCGTCTTGCCCATAACATGGGTTGTAATAGGTGCTTCAATCTCCAATTCATAATTAAGTAAATGCTTGATGAAGCAATATGGAAGGAAGGATATATCCATGGGAGGTTTTTTAGTGCTCTCACAAGATGCTTGTACGTAGAGAAAATGCCATTCAGAGGTTTTTAAAAAGTTTGTATTCAATTTATTAAGGTTACAAGTGTAAAAGAAATACTAGCTTTTCCTTAGGACTTAATTGTAGCTCACAAATCTATTATTCTATTTTTAAATCCAATGGATATGAGCAATCATTTTTAAGGGATCTCTGACCTAAAAAAGCTTCCTTTAAAAGCTTAAATTTAATATATTTACTTTCCTTAAGTACCCCCAAGAGATCGCATTAGTAAAAACAACCTTCTTGAATATTTACCAAATCTTTTCCACTTACTAATGTTTAAGCTTGTAAAGACTTGAAGTTTTCATTTTCTTAGAATGTTTAAAATACATAAATATAAAGTGGGTACAATCCATTATTTATAGAAAACTATAGTTTTGTTACTCTCAAAACTTTTATACTTAATTTTAAAGTTTAAGAAATGTGTTCACCTTTAAGAAATATAGTTATTCTAATTAACTGAATTTATTCATGATCAAAGGTTTTAGCCACAAGATTTTTAGTGACTACCCTGCCGGGGCTCATTGAGCTCTGTTTCATAGTGGTTTTTATTTTTTTTAATTAAAAAAAATTTTTTTTTTTTATTATGTCTCCATAACTCAGATATCTGGCCAATTAGCTTATTTCCCCAAATTCAGGTTATATATGTTTACGAATCCATAGATCTATTTACAGATTCTGTACTTCTCTCTCAAGTTGGTCATTTGATTTAACTTTGCTTATACTTCCCCGCTCCCCGCCACCCACCCCCACCATCATCTTAGAGCATATTACTTTGATCCTTGCTAAATCAGACTTAGGAATTTGTGTAATTGTAAAGACATAGAAAAGTAATTTCTACCCACGAATAAAGGGTTGTCAGTCTGATAAGCTCATCTTTAAAAATATATTCTCAAATTTGTACAATTGATGGAGACGTTTATAGTAATATCCAGTTGAATTTTGTATACTTCGTCTGATTTGCATTTAAACTCATGTGGTTGTTTTACTGGCAAGAAAGTGTAACTACTTTTCTAAAAATAAAATCAAAGACTCCTTCCTACTATTCATAAAAATGTATTGAAGCATTTCAGAGGAAGAAAGTGACTATAAAATGCTGGCAGTGGTCAAGAGAGATGCAATTTAATGGCAGGGTTTTGTTAAATGTGATGGTAACGGTAAATAAGAATTTCAAAAAAAATTCCAGATAGTGCAGGAAAAAGTAAATACTAGATTTGTGGATTCAAAATCTTAGATTATATAGATAGGTACTGTATAATAGATGCTAGAAACGGTAGAATGGAGCTTAGGTCAAGTAAAGTGCGGTAAATTTTTTATTATAGATGTTTATATACTTGTAAAACCTAATACAGATGTCAAAAATAATTACAAGAAGAGCAAAGGTGATGCAGAATCATCATCTTTATTTATCATTATAATCCCTTATCATCATATCAGCAAAAGCTAGGAAAGGGGGGAGGGTCTAGGGGAAGTAAAAATGGCTTAGTTTTTTTATCATCTACGGAAAGTTAAATGCCCCTCAGCAGATGATTGGGTAGAGAAGTTATGGTTCATACATACAATGACATATTACTCAGCCATAAAAAAATGAAATCCTACTCTTCGCATTGACATGAATGGACCTAGAGGTTATTATGCTGAGTGAAATAAGTCAGACAGAGAAAGGTAAATACCATGTGAGTCCACTTATATGCAGAGTCTAAGGAACAAAAGGCACAAACTAAATGGAAAGGGACTCACAGATACAGAGGACAATCCGGTGGCTGCCAGAGGGGAGGAGAGTTGGGGGCCTGGGAGAAGAAGGTGAAGGGTTGAAGAAATACAAATGAGTAGTTACAAAATAGTCACGGGGACATAGAGTACAGCGTAGGGAATATAGTCAAGAGTGTTGTAATGGCTGTGTGCAGAGCCTGATGGGTGACAGAGTAATCGGGGGATCATTTATATACACTATATAAATGTCTAACCAATGTACCGTATACCCGAAATGAATATAAAATAGAAAAAAGGGATAAATATTTCAAAATTAGACTTAAAAATTTTTCGGCATAAACATGAAAATAGACTTAAATATAGTCATAAAATTATGAAATTAACTGCCGGGGGAATAGAAATAGGATGGTGGTGTTGGCTGGAATATCTATGAGTTTTTAGGGTCCAGACCTGAGGTAGGTGTTTCAATGCAGGGACCTGATTGGAACTGGGCCAAGTTTGTGATATAATAGTCGAGGTCTGAAGGATGTGGAGAGGTGAAGATTTTGAAGTGAGTCTTTAAAGAATAACAATACTTTAATGCATCCACTTGAGCAGTCTCTCGTTTAATAGGAAGAAGGGACTATTGTTCTCTGTACGGAAGAGAAAGAACAAGGCAAATAGTCTATTGTTCAGATAAATGGATTTTCGGCAAGTTCCTGAAACAAACAATGAAGTTACTGGCAACTTTATTTTTCTGGGCAAGAATTTCCCGGCATAATAGAGTCATGTTAATGTAGATGGTAAGTTGTGTTAATTAGATGGTATCAGTTGTCAATATTTTTTAAACATCAGAACTATTAAAAGTTAAAAAGAAAACATCGCTTGTATACAAAAAGAAGGGGGAAGATGAATCATAAAATGAGCATAAAATCAGGAAGCAAAAACTAAGAAGGCAGGAAGAAGACCAAACACACCAATAAATGTTACAAATGAAAAATGAATTAAACTATCCAGAGAAAACATACATTCGATTATATACTAATCAAAGATTAACATACTTCGCAATCATACCTGTAGATTAGAAATAAAGGATGGGCAGGGATGTCTCAGACCGTCACAGAAACGTCAGGAGGGAGTGTTATATTAATGTGAGAAAGTAGAATTCGAAGTGACTTGGTCGGAAGCTACCCTTTGGATTCAGAGGTCCAGGGAGGTTTTCAGACGAAGTGACTCAAGCCGAGATAAGTGTCAGGAAGGAGTGAGTCGTGTGAAAATCCGAAGGAAGGGCGTGTGAGGGAGAGGAATGAGCAAATGTGAAGATGAAGAGTAGAAGTGAGTTTGGTGTATTTCAGGAACAGAAGGAAGGCTTTCATGGATGGTGGGGGACGTGCAGGGGCAAGAGGCGGGTGACAACAGGGAGGTAAATGAGGACCCTGGTCCCCTCTGACCTGAAGGCTGATGAAGGGGCGTGAAGGGGCGTGATGAAGTTTTGAACAAGAGCACGCCAATGAAACCTGCTCTTGTTCAAAACTTCAAAAGGGAGACCAAATGTTATCTTTCTTGAGCTGAAAACGTTAGTGCGATGTCCTCCGTGTTCTTGCTTCCATCATTCCTAGCTATTTGTTTGCAATTATTTAAATGACGGATGTGAGAGCTAAATTCGGAAGCTTACAAGAGAAATCAAAGAAATATTTAAAATATATTCGTTTAGTTTTTATTCTCCCCGCAGAGTTTTAACAAAACAGACTTTTTTATTGCACTTGTACCTTAGAAGTTCCCTTGAGTTATTTCGATTTCATTTTTAAAAGCCCACAAGAACCTCTCTTCTTCAAGAATTCTGATATTGTCGATGACTGACAGTGTTTTAGGTATTTAGAAAGATATTATTACAGCGATGATCTTATTTCATATTTTAGGCATAATAATTTAATGTTTATTGCTTGTAATAGAATAAAATGGAAATAATTTCAATTTCCATTGGTGGAAAAAGGAGAAATAAAATGCGTTGTTGTCATGTGATAGAACATGATTCAGCAGTTTAATGGGCTAGATCTATGTGGATCAGCTTATGCAGGTCTCCACAAAATAGTATGGGCGAAAAGTAAGTGGTGCTAAAATAGATATAGAAAAACGTGACTTTTTCCCCTGATATTTCTTGAGATATATTCGACACATAACACTGCATAAGTTTAAGGGATACAAGTGTTGATTTGACACATTTATGTATTGCAAAATGATTACCCCCTAAGCATGGTGGCACGAGAGTATAGGAACATGAGAAAACTTTGGGGGGTGACAGATATGTTCATTATCACGATATGGTGATGATTTCACAGGTGTATACATATGTCAGAACTTATGAAATTTTACACTTTGTATATGTGCAGTTTGTTGGATGTCA
>NW_011888943.1:2269817-2275698 GCF_000151845.1 Pteropus vampyrus | reverse complement strand
AAAACGTTAGTGCGATGTCCTCCGTGTTCTTGCTTCCATCATTCCTAGCTATTTGTTTGCAATTATTTAAATGACGGATGTGAGAGCTAAATTCGGAAGCTTACAAGGGAAATCAAAGAAATATTTAAAATATATTCGTTTAGTTTTTATTCTCCCCGTAGAGTTTTAACAAAACAGACTTTTTTATTGCACTTGTACCTTAGAAGTTCCCTTGAGTTATTTCGATTTCATTTTTAAAAGCCCACAAGAACCTCTCTTCTTCAAGAATTCTGATATTGTCGATGACTGACAGTGTTTTAGGTATTTAGAAAGATATTATTACAGCGATGATCTTATTTCATATTTTAGGCATAATAATTTAATGTTTATTGCTTGTTATAGAATAAAATGGAAATAATTTCAATTTCCATTGGTGGAAAAAGGAGAAATAAAATGCATTGTTGTCATGTGATAGAACATGATTCAGCAGTTTAATGGGCTAGATCTATGTGGATCAGCTTATGCAGGTCTCCACAAAATAGTATGGGCGAAAAGTAAGTGGTGCTAAAATAGATATAGAAAAACGTGACTTTTTCCCCTGATATTTCTTGAGATATATTCGACACATAACACTGCATAAGTTTAAGGGATACAAGTGTTGATCTGACACATTTATGTATTGCAAAATGATTACCCCCTAAGCATGGTGGCACGAGAGTATAGGAACATGAGAAAACTTTGGGGGGTGACAGATATGTTCATTATCACGATATGGTGATGATTTCACAGGTGTATACATATGTCAGAACTTATGAAATTTTACACTTTGTATATGTGCAGTTTGTTGGATGTCAACTATACCTCCATAAAGCTACTAAGATTATTGTGGTTGGTCATTGATGGGAAAAGTAGGTAGTAATTTTTCTTCCTTACTAGTGCGTAAACTGGTAGTGCAGCTTCAAATTAATGGCATCTTAGATTTCATAAACTACAGCAGTAAATGCCTTTGATCTCGGATTCTCGTAGCTGAGCTTTGTGCAACTTCCTGTATCATAAGAAATGCTAGAGGAAGATAGTGTGGGGAAGACTGTGAATTCGTTTTTAGCCTCGTTAAGATCAGGATGTTTCCTTAGAGGCTGCTAGTTGTCCCCCAGGAGCTTTCTGACTGGTCATTGAGTCCTCTCGGGTTCTCTCTGACTCGGTCCCCTCGTAGCAGCCCTTCTGCCTTTGCCATAGACTTGCACACTTAGCCTAGCTCATGGCTGCCTTACTTCCCTATCTCTCTGTGAAGCCAAGGTCATGTGATTAAGCTCTGGCCAATGAGATTAAAGTGAAGGTGATGTGTGCAGCTGATTAGTCATCTGTCTAAGAAAGATGTCCCTAAAATTGCAAACCGATCTGCCTGCCTGTCATATTTTATTGGAAATGTGTCTGTTTTTTCCCTGCCTTATAATTCATTGACAGAGGAACTATGTTTTCAAAATGAAAACACTCCAGACATGATTTAGTTGTATTGTGAGTGAAGTTAAAATGCTTTTTCTTTGGATGGCGGTGCCGTCGGTTGCTAATCCCCACTCCGAGGCAGCCTCCTTCTGTGTCTTTGGAAAGGTCATTTAGTTGTTCTGCTTTGGGTCCCTCCGCTGTGAAGTGTGGACAGTATTACAGGGCTTGGGGGTGCCGTGAGGATTAATTAACATTGGCAGAGCTCTTCGAATGTAAGACTTCACACTTTTTATCCAGAGACTTCAACAGTCTGCACCAGTAAGGCTGGTCCTATTTATCTCTGTTTTCCAGATCAGGTTATGAGGCAGAAGAAATTAACAGCTTGCCCAAAGTCACTCAGCAAACCAGGGGGACAGCTCTGGGGAGACCTCTGGAATGTTGACTTCTAATCTTGCAACAACCACTGGATTCTTCATTTTGAAAAAGGACTCTGTACATGCCAAATGCCTTTGTCATCTAGTTGCTTCTGTTTGGTCTTTTTCTTGTGTGTTGGCCTAGATTTTCCTGGGTTGGGTCGCACTGGCCTTTAGAGAGGAGAGCTCATCTCATCAGAAAAAAAAAAAAAAAACACCCCTCAAATTTCCGGGAGAGCCTAATGAGCAGAAGACTCTAAAAAATTTGTATTCTGACCAAATTCACTAGAGGTTTATGTTTGCTTTTGTGTCTTTGGTTCTAAAACTTAAGATATGACGTCTACCTGTGCAGAAAGAGTCATCCTATTTTTTTTTAATTGCATTGGAAATTTATTATTGTTTTAAAAAAGCATACAGGACAAAATTAATATTTCCAATACTCCTGCCAACAAGAAATAACCACCGCTAATATTTTAGCTTAGATATGTTCAACCTGGGTTTTTCAAAATATAGATAGAAAACTCATTTTTAAAAAAACTGGACCATACTGCATAGATCATTATAACATACTGATCAAGGAAGGAGAAACCCTTTCATTCTCTCTGGCCTCATCCGCTCACTGCTCTGCCTCATTCTCTAAATTCTAGTCACACGGCCTTGTTTGTTTGTTTTTTTTTCTGTTCTATGTAGCATATGCCATCCTGTCCGAGACATCTACACATGTCACCCCTCTGCCCACACCCCACTCTCTCTATCTTCACCTAGGTAGCAGTGCCTTCCTCTTCCTAACTCAGCACCCTGACTTTCGACTCTGCCCTGCCCTTCGAAAGGGGAAGCTCTCTCTCCTCGTCCTAACACCACACAACTTTCTTTTGTGCATAAGTTTACACGGCTTTGAGCATTTTGTGAAAGTCTTGCACTCCTAGTGGGCGGTCAACTCCACGAGAGACTGCCTGAGAGCAGAGTCTGGTCTCTTTCTATCTGCCCCGTGCACCTCACCGCCTTGCGAACGTGGTTCAAACATTATTTGTTGAATGAACAAATAAGAAGTGACAACTTTTACTTCCGTGTTCATGGTTTTGATATGAATTGCAACAGAATGGCACTTGTGACTCTTTCTATTGACTCAACTTTAGCAGAAGCCTCAAAAGTCCAGGGTGGAAAAATATTTAGAAAACATTCTAAAGCAAGGCTCTGGACCATCTGCTCAGAGACTAGAAAAAAGAGTAGTAGTTCAAAACCATTTGTCTGCATCAGTTGGTCATGCACCTCCAGCCTAAATAAGTATTGTGGTTCAAGAGATTTAAGAAGGAAGGTTCTTTGGCAGAGAGTTGGTCTTCGGCTCCCCATAAAGCAGAAACAGGGATGCTCCCCCTTACGCTGCAGCAGGAAGCAGTATTCCAGAGACTCAGTCAGAAGGCTAGATGTGAGTCCCCACAAGTACGGAGGACACAGTGACTGGTGCCTGACTGATTCCTTAATGATCTAAAGGTGGAGGCCTCGGGTCGACTAGGGGCCTTGGCCCGTGGCACAGCCCAGAGCAGTGGGGGCCCTGGAATGGGCAACACTGAGTGAGTTTTCCCTCCGGTCAGTTCAAAACACAGAGGCAACAAACAGGTGGGGTTGTCTTAGAAGAGATCTACCAGGAGGACCACGTGGAGAAGGCAGAGGAGACCCAACGTGGCCTTGGAGCGCTGGGGTCCTGGGGACCTCAGCGAGGTGAAGAGTAGCCAGACTGAGAGGGAGGGGTTGAAGTGAGCGCTCAGCGGGTGCATCTCTCTCATGAACTCACAAAATCTCCTTGAAAGTAAGAGTGGACATTTATACACCTGCCGCCCAGAGAGCATCCACTTCAGGACAAAGCTTGGAGCAAGCAAAACTTTCCTGGGTTCTAGCCTCGCCTTTCTCTCTGACCTCCAGCCCTGGAGAGCTCCGAGCCTGTAATTATTACACAGAAGAGGAGGCAGAACAGAAAATTGGTAAAGAAGCCATCGGTCAGCCCCACCATACTGCCACGCCTGCACTGGGGTGGGGGACAAACCGCAAATGGAATGATATTCAGTGTTATGTGGCTATTAAGCTGAAATGGACTCTGTCTTGCATAGTAGTAGCCAAAAAGGCGAGGGACCTTATGGAAATTTCATCCAGGTTTACAGAAAGAACTTTTTAGTAAGCAAAGCTTAACGAGGAATGATTGCCCCCAAATGATCCCAGCTCTTTTAGAAATTTGTTTACGTGGATGTACACAATTCCATGTGAAATAATATGTTTAGATGTATATATTATATTAGGATATATGTATCATATTAAGATAAATATCCATATTATCATAAGCAACACTACAGTGAATATTCTTGTAACTAAATATTTGTGCCTTTGGAGACATTTGCTGAATGGGAATTGTTGAGGACCAAGGATAAGCCGTTATCAAAGTTTTAAATTTTTTAATAGCTATCATTCATCACTTATGCCCCCAAATGGTTGCAGCGATAGATATAAATGTATATTCCCATCAGAAGGTTCATTTCTCTTTTCTTAAAAATATTTGAGTAAAAGTCTTTAGAAGTAGATTTTTATATGGTCTCACCGTTTCCAGTCCAGTTCCTTCTATTTTTTATTCATCAGACAGAATACTATTTTGAAAATATAAATCGGACATCCCTGCATGATTTCCTCTCTTTGAACAGAATGCAGTCCCCTTGCTGTGGCCTTTGAGGATGCAGATTGCAGTGTCGCCAACGTGTCTCTAGAAATACACTTCACACCACGCCCTCCTCTGGGCTTAAGACATGCTGCCCTTCCCTCATCCCCTTGAACTTGCCAGGCTCTTTCCTGCATCCTGGCTTTTTCAAGTGCTCTTCCCTCCAGCTGGAATGCACTGCTTCTGAGGTTCTGCATAGCTTCTCCTCTTTCCTCGGAGACGTCACCTCCTCAGAGAAGTCTTCCCTGACTCTCTCTCTCATCTGCAGTAGGGCTGCTTGTTGCTCCCTACCTAGCACATCGCTCATTTCCTTTCCACCACCATCTGTAGCTATCTAAACTGTTTATTTACTTGTTTACTTTTTCCGTCTCCTACTGGGATATGGGCTCCATGGGGACAGCTTATCGTGGACAATCTCAGCCTCTAGCAGATGCTCGGTCAATATTTGTTGAATGCAGGAAGGGAGCAAAGGAGCCATGAGTAACCAAAGCAGACCTATTCCTAGGGCTTGTCCCACCTGACTTTGGTGCCATCTCCCAAGTCATCCATCCTTCTCTAGCAGGGTAAGGACTGGTGGAGGGCGACTTGGCTGCAAAGCAAAGAACCTCTCTCGTCAGTGATAGCCCAATCATTTTCAATGACGCTGTCTCACCTTGTTAGAGGAAAGGCTGCATATGTTTCTGTGACTCTCCCACTGAGAGCGGCAGGCAGCGGGGCCAAAGCTCAAGTTATTTTTGGTAAAGTTATTGGACAAGTGCCATTTCAGCCTCTGCCTTGGAACGGTGTGGTGCTTGATGAAAACACAGCCTCCTTTGGTGAAGCTTGGGAGCCCATTATCTGCTCTGGAAAACAGCAGAAGCCTCTGGATTTCTGTACTTAATTTTCTGTCCTAAAGAGCTGAATAATAATAATAATAATAATAAAAACAACAAACAACAACAATTGATTGACCAAAATGCAGAAAGAAAGCCACAAATCTTTTATATTTCAAGCTAGAGTGGATTTCTGCTGTGAATACATTAGACAAGGAACCTCTGGGTTAATTTCTGGCACTGGGATGCTGTGGTTACAAAGTTCTATTTCAATTCATGACGTAGTTTTGTATCATATCAACAAGAGGTTTTGTTTCATATCAGCAAGATGTCCAAATAGGAGAAGGGTACTAGGCTTTCTATTTTGAACTCACACTGGTTTCGCTTTAATTACTATGATTTTAATAAGGGTAGCATTATAGGTTAAACATCTATGTCACTCCAAAATTTATATGTTGAAGTCCCTAACCCCCACGTCTCTTCTCCCTTCCTGAGACGTGGCAGTGAGTAGACCCACCAGCTAGAGACTAAGC
>NW_011888943.1:2266493-2269767 GCF_000151845.1 Pteropus vampyrus | reverse complement strand
CGCTGTCTCACCTTGTTAGAGGAAAGGCTGCATATGTTTCTGTGACTCTCCCACTGAGAGCGGCAGGCAGCGGGGCCAAAGCTCAAGTTATTTTTGGTAAAGTTATTGGACAAGTGCCATTTCAGCCTCTGCCTTGGAACGGTGTGGTGCTTGATGAAAACACAGCCTCCTTTGGTGAAGCTTGGGAGCCCATTATCTGCTCTGGAAAACAGCAGAAGCCTCTGGATTTCTGTACTTAATTTTCTGTCCTAAAGAGCTGAATAATAATAATAATAATAATAAAAACAACAAACAACAACAATTGATTGACCAAAATGCAGAAAGAAAGCCACAAATCTTTTATATTTCAAGCTAGAGTGGATTTCTGCTGTGAATACATTAGACAAGGAACCTCTGGGTTAATTTCTGGCACTGGGATGCTGTGGTTACAAAGTTCTATTTCAATTCATGACGTAGTTTTGTATCATATCAACAAGAGGTTTTGTTTCATATCAGCAAGATGTCCAAATAGGAGAAGGGTACTAGGCTTTCTATTTTGAACTCACACTGGTTTCACTTTAATTACTATGATTTTAATAAGGGTAGCATTATAGGTTAAACATCTATGTCACTCCAAAATTTATATGTTGAAGTCCCTAACCCCCACGTCTCTTCTCCCTTCCTGAGACGTGGCAGTGAGTAGACCCACCAGCTAGAGACTAAGCATCCTATCTTCCCGGGACGATCTGCCCACTTGGGTTGTTTCACGAGACATAAATAAACTCTTACCCAACTTAAGTCATTGCATTTTGGGGTCTGATTGTCATTCCAGCTTCACGTGTGCTTAAATATCATTATACATTCCTGGGGTGCAGGACCAGGGTGTTCCAACAGTGTCATCAGGATTTGGTTTGCCCCTTTCATCTCTCGTTCCTGCTGCTTCTCTGTGGCCTCTGCCCTTGTAGCTTCTGGGCTCCATCCATAGACGCCATACCAGCCCTTTACAATGTGAATTCTCGCTCTCATTTTCAGCCTAAGTAATGCAATTAACTCTCACCCTGACGGCTTTGGTCACGTGCCCATGTCTGAGCCAGTCAGTATGTATGAAGGAGGGCAGTGTACAAGGCTGCACACCCGTATTGGGAGGTGAGAAAAATGGCGACCGCTGTTGAAAGAAGGGAGTCTGGATGTTGAGGAAGCAAATGGAAACGGATACTGCAAGTTAAGTTCTAAGTGTTGAAAATTGAATTGAAAACAGAGATTGAAATGATCATTTTTTTTTTTTTTTAATGTGTCACGCTTATCTCCAATGAAACCATATGTCTGGCTGGTGGTGTACAGTTGGGCAAATTGTGCCCTGGGCAACTCCATGAGCACTGCTTACATTGTATATCTCTGCATTATTTTTGTCTCTTTCTATCACAGTGTGCACAGTACATTTCAGAGAAGTGTAAGGGGCTGTCCTTCCTGTGAATAGCATAGCGCCATCTGTGTATTTTGAATGCGTATCGATTTGACTTCACCAAAAACAGATAAAACCATATACTGGATCCAACCTAGCAATTTAAAATAACCTCTTGTCTCTTCACATCTAGTTAGCTATTTTCTAGTTTGATTTTAATTTCCTTACTTCTAGCTTAATTATTTATGGATGTTGATTATACTCAACATTAGCTATCAAGGGAAAGATTTCTCGGTCTCAGTTTTTTTCCCGTAATTATTTCTGTTATCTTGAGCCAGTCACTTCAAGCTCTTCATGCCTAAATTCTCTCACTCTTTGTTTCTCTGATACTGTGGATTTGGTCTACAAATGATGTGTTGGACAAATGCCCTCCACGAGCATGCTTATTTCATAGCGACTGTGGACAGTATTCTTTTTAAAGTATTTTAAGCCTTCAGAAAGAACTCTCTAAATGATTTTTATCATTTGATCCTCTTTTGATGAGATTTAAACTTAAAATATCATTTACATCAAGTGACGTGATGACAGAGCTAATGGTTTACTATATAGTAAAAAGACTTCTTCATGCCAGAATATTTGCTTTTCGATTGTCTTGATTTAGTCTCAGTTCTCTCTCCTATGACACATTCTTGGGTTTTTCTCTTCTTTAACTGACACGCGTCAACACAAGGTGACTAAAAGCTAGAGTTCCCAGTGAGAAAGGAAAGATTCATATAATCTTTGAGTTGAAAGGCCTTCAACTGTCATCAGTTCCCACGGTCCACTACGTAAATGAATCTTCTCAATAGTGCTGACCAAAGGCCACCCAGCCTTGGTTTGGTCACCTCCAATGAATAAGAATTGTCATATTTCTGATGCCATATTTGCCTTCGTGGATAGTGCACATAATTTGAAATATCTTCATTGGAAACCCATTAGACACCTCCATCCCTCATGACATTCTGCTCTTCAGAAGTGGGTATGGGACAGTGTTTACTGGCACAGCTGGTGTCACACACACCTCCTTTGAATCTTCGCCCTGTGGGACCTGGGAAAAGTCTCTTAATTCTCCTGAGCTTCAGTTTCTGTAAAGTGTGGTTGATAGCATCTATCTCTTTATTCGTTTAAGAGGATTAGCGCAGTGTCTAGCTGCCTGGTGCCCAATAAATGTTTGTTAGCGGTTATCTACTCAAGCATGCCTCGGGAAGGCAGTACCGTCGGGGGCAGGCGAATGTGAAGTCTGGTACTCCTGTGAGTTTATTCTACAGGCAATATGCCGTAATGGTTATTATGAGAGTGAGCTCTATTGCCAGGCTCTGGAGCCATAAATATGGACCTGGCATTTACAGAAGTGGGGAATCTAACTCTTAAGGAACAGGGGAAGTTTAAAGGGCTTAGAAAGGTGCCCGGTACTCAGGATTTATTGAACACCTGTGCTGGGCCTTTGGGGGTACACGCATTAATGAAACCCAGTCTTAGTCCCTGGGAAACATATTCGTTGGGGGAACGGAGATAGGTTCAAACAAGAAAAATGTGGCAAATGATAGCGCGGGGGGCGGGGGGTGGGGGCGCTGGGTCCAGGATGCCAAGGGAACCCGAGGGAGCCAGTAGCTTAAACCATGGCTGTATCCAGTCCCTCCTATGCCAAGGTCAAGGCAAACCATGGCAACACCACTTCCCCAGTCACGCGCACCACAGAGGTAAAAATCAACCCATCGCAGGGAAGAGATGGGGCTGGAGAGAGACGCGGGGTAGGCGGTGGCTGGGGGAAAAAAAAAGTGAAATTTCCTCTTTTCCTAAAATAAGCCAACAGAGCGGGAAGAGAAGGAGCGCGATCTGGGCGAGCTGTCTGCG
>NW_011888943.1:2262359-2265874 GCF_000151845.1 Pteropus vampyrus | reverse complement strand
TCCCCAAAGCCGCCGGGGGTGCGCGCGCCTGGGTGAAGGGGGGTCACCGGCTGGCCGGGATGGCTTCCAATTTTAATGACATCGTGAAGCAAGGGTACGTGAGGATCCGGAGCAGGCGCCTAGGGGTAAGTATCGATCCTTTATGGCTTCATGGATTTCCCCGTTCGCCGGTTCAATTGTCTTTCTCCTTGGCCAGCATCCCTGGAGGGAGCAGGATTTCGGGGCGCTCTCCGCCGGCACCCGCACCTCCGCGGCGGGCGCCGGAAGGCCAGGTCTAAGGTATGCGATGGCTCTATCTTTATCTCTCCCAGACCTGGCTTTCCCATGGTGGCCGCGTGGTCGGCTTCAGTAGCCGCCGGAGCCCAAATGCTCGAAATAAATATTTCTCGGTAGCCATGGGAGTTAGGGCTGAGAACCGGGGCGGGGTGCTGAGCCTGCCGGGGGCCCCCGTGGCCCCTCTTCCCACTCGCCGCCCACGTAACTTTTCCCGGGGGGTGGGCGATCGGCTGGCTGGCTGTGAACAAGGTCAGCGACCCTCTGGCCCCAGGGAGACGTTTCTGCCCAGAGAAAGGTCTGTTCGGACTCCGGGTCCTGCACAGTGACCCGGCGCCGTCCCAGGTGCTGGCAGAGGAGGTGTGGGTGGCCCCCGGCTGGGCCAGCGTGGGGTGGACACCCGAGTCTGAACGCGCCCCTGTCCTTAGCCTGGGCGATGGGGTTCTGCTGCTCGACACAGTGGCACCCCCTGGAAGATTACTCAGGGAGGAAGGTGACACCTGACTCGGAGCAAGTGCTCCCTAAATACGTCCGGATATAGAGAATGAGCGAACCCGAGGGGGCTCGTGGAGACATGTTGGCGCAGGGGTGGCGCCTCTCTTAAAACTCCCTTTTTCCCTTTTCTCTTCATCGATGGGACTTCAGAGGACACTCTTTCTGCTCCTCTTTGGGCCAGAGTGTCGGCGGAGGAATTCCTGAGGGAGGGGAGGATACTGGAATTTTTCTTTCTTTCTTTCTTTTTTTTTTTAGTTTTGAACTCCCTCATTTCTCTTTGCCTTGTGTCAAGTGTTGTTGCTGTCTTTGTTTATTGTGTGCGTTTGGCAAGAAGGTGGGGGAGGAAAGTATACTTGGGTCATGTCTGAAAGCCCTATAATATCCGTAATGACGTGGCATGGCCCCCCTGGGGGGAGAGTTATGGTGATAAACGTCTTTATCCACAGATATATGTCATTGGCACCTTTCTCTTATTTGGTTTTTGGACCTTTTTTTTTTTTTTAAATATGCCAGATAATTTTAATGAAAATCGAAAGGAAATTTTACCATGGTAAATAGCCAGGGAGGAAAACCTGGTTATCGGAAACATCTGTAATTATTAAAAACTCTTGCCTGACTTGTTTTGGTTTCTTTTCTTGTCTTTCTTTCTCCCTCCCTTCCTCCCTCCCTTCCTTCCTTCCTTCCTTCCATCCATCCATCCATCCATCCCTGATGGTTACCATGTTTTTGTTATCGTGTTTTCTTTTAGTTATCCTGTCATTGTGAATATATAAATACATCACCAGGGAGGAAGGTAACAGAACTAACCAGTCCCTATCAGACCTGCCTGTTTTCTTGATTTTCTGTTTTGCTGTGCACAGATTCTCATCAGCACGATCAACTATTGTTGGAGTACTTACCTGAGTGACTCTCATGCAAAGGACGAGAAAATGATAGAAACTTTATATCTTCGATAACCTTACGGGCCAGCCAGAGTGTTCCAGTATTAAAGGGAGCTTTAAAAAACACCAGTCTAATTTTAGATTTACTCCATCATGTCAACTGAGGAAATTGTTAAGAGATATCCATTCTGTGTCAGGAGCATTCCAACAGGAAGAAGACATGCATTATTAATGCTCAAACTGTGAATTATTCATAAGGATCAGGGTTTATGCCAAATTGTGACACATGGTGATTTATTTGAAAGAGTAGTTACCATAATTTTCTAGCTTATGGTAATTGAGATTATCTTTCTGTAGTATTACAGCTGACACAATATAGTCTTATGTGCATGCCAGTGTTTATGGACAGGTATTCGAAGCAGAAGGAAGAGAAAAATAGTTTTAGTTTGCATTCATTTTATATTTAACAGTATTTTGGATGCCAGCAGTGAGTATTCTTTCTCAAGATTTATTCATTGTCTGTGTGAACACTCGGACACATTTTAGAATATCTGTTGAATGATGGTCATTGCTCATGGAGAGAAAAGGTCAAAAATATAATCAAAGAAATCCGATCCTATTTGTTAACATTGGTGTCATCACCAGTTAATTTTTAAAAAGTGTTCTCATGATATAGTTTGTCTACACAGACCAAGGAGGTTGATTACAGAGTTGTCAGAAGATAGTGCCAACTAAAGTTTTAAATGGAGGCTGTAAGTAATGTCTTACAGGTGAAGAATGTCTCAGGGAAATGGTATAGGGACCTTCTGTCCAAAGAAAGAAATGCTGATGGACCCAGCTAGGCTGCACATAGCCTAGAACAGCGTGCAGCACGCGTTAAGTGTCTGGGAGAGGTAGGGAACGGCGTCTGGTACAGAGCGGGCACTCATCAAGTGCACGTCGAAATAGGCGTTGAACTACAGAGTGAACGCGTGACTTTGCAATCCATAAGCCTCTTTAAGCACTGATATGACATAGTGATTTTATTAATGGAATCCAGACAAGTGTCTGCGGATTAGAACCATGTTTAGGAGGGTTTATAATTAAACAAGAAAACAACATTTCGTGGCGAGCAGCTGCAGTGCCAAGAAATACTCCCTCGGATTTGAGAAAAGAGGAAGAGAATAGATTCTGCTTATTCCTCGTGAGTTCTGTGGCCCTTGCCGTCTCTCGGCCTTGGTTTTCCAATCTGTACAGCGAACGCTCTTTCGTTATGTTGGGAGCATTCAGTAAGATGCCTTTGACAATGCAGCGAAAGCGTACAGCATTGATTCTGACTGTGTTATTTCTTTAATGTAATCGGGGATGAGTTACGACTAGTGGGAGGATATAGGGATTACTGATTTCTTTATCTTTATTTCTCGAAGTGTCCAAAGGCATAGATGTTTATGCATGGTAGACGTTCTCATTGGATGAGACTTTTACAAATTGCATCCATTTAAGTGATTTTTAAATGGGACAGGAAGCATTCTAAGACCATCGCCATTCCAATGGGTCGCGGGTAAGTGGTTATGTACAGTTGAGATCCTAAACAGTTTAAATGACTAAGCAATCAAATCTGTCTTGACTTTTTTCTTTAAACGTAGCAAAGCTTAATGAAATTCAACTAGTGTAACTCAAGTCTCAGTATCTTTACATATTCATTCTCCAGCTTAATCTCCATTGGTTCACAGAGGTCTCAAGCTTTGCCCTGGTAATGTTCAGGAATGTCCACGTTACTATTTGGGGGGCTGTGGGGAGGGGAGGGGGAGCAGCTGTCTACAATTGTTTGGCTAATTCACGAAAGGGCCTCAAAGTTTATTCTTGGATGACTGACGAATCAGGCGA
>NW_011888943.1:2254568-2262309 GCF_000151845.1 Pteropus vampyrus | reverse complement strand
TCCATAAGCCTCTTTAAGCACTGATATGACATAGTGATTTTATTAATGGAATCCAGACAAGTGTCTGCGGATTAGAACCATGTTTAGGAGGGTTTATAATTAAACAAGAAAACAACATTTCGTGGCGAGCAGCTGCAGTGCCAAGAAATCCTCCCTCGGATTTGAGAAAAGAGGAAGAGAATAGATTCTGCTTATTCCTCGTGAGTTCTGTGGCCCTTGCCGTCTCTCGGCCTTGGTTTTCCAATCTGTACAGCGAACGCTCTTTCGTTATGTTGGGAGCATTCAGTAAGATGCCTTTGACAATGCAGCGAAAGCGTACAGCATTGATTCTGACTGTGTTATTTCTTTAATGTAATCGGGGATGAGTTATGACTAGTGGGAGGATATAGGGATTACTGATTTCTTTATCTTTATTTCTCGAAGTGTCCAAAGGCATAGATGTTTATGCATGGTAGACGTTCTCATTGGATGAGACTTTTACAAATTGCATCCATTTAAGTGATTTTTAAATGGGACAGGAAGCATTCTAAGACCATCGCCATTCCAATGGGTCGCGGGTAAGTGGTTATGTACAGTTGAGATCCTAAACAGTTTAAATGACTAAGCAATCAAATCTGTCTTGACTTTTTTCTTTAAACGTAGCAAAGCTTAATGAAATTCAACTAGTGTAACTCAAGTCTCAGTATCTTTACATATTCATTCTCCAGCTTAATCTCCATTGGTTCACAGAGGTCTCAAGCTTTGCCCTGGTAATGTTCAGGAATGTCCACGTTACTATTTGGGGGGCTGTGGGGAGGGGAGGGGGAGCAGCTGTCTACAATTGTTTGGCTAATTCACGAAAGGGCCTCAAAGTTTATTCTTGGATGACTGACGAATCAGGCGATTGGCACATCATTAACCCGGCTGAGTATGTGGCTTGCATAGCACATTTGAACTGTCCTCTCTTGGTTTCTTCCTTTGCAACTAAGAGAATTTCCCAATCAGTAATTGCTGTGTCTTGTCTACAGTCCAAGCCTCAGACTTATTCTCTGTGTCTACACTCAATCCCTCGATGACTCGCCTTTAAATAGCATCTCTATGCTTTTGTGTACCAAGGACCTCCTGTCCTGTCCTTCCCACATCTCCGCCCGGAGGTCTGATGCCTCAGACTTAATGCATCCAGACCTTTGATTGTTTTATGCAGACCGGCTTCTACTGGAGTCTGCATCTCGGCCATTAGAGACCCCAGCATTTTAGTTGCCCTGGTAAAAGTCAAGGCAGCAAGCAAGCAGGCGATCACACCCCCTGTCTTCTCTCTCTCCTTCCCTTATCTCTTGCTCCCACAACTAATCCATCGGGAGATTTCGTGGGCTCTGTCTTTGAAATATATCTAGAATCTGACTATCTCACACCATTCACTACTGCCACCCTGGTCCGAGCCCCCATCCCGTCCTCCCTGTTACGTTGCAATAACCTCCTAACGTGTGTCCCTGGCTGCTCAGGCCACCAAGGGCTTTCCCCGCGTTCAGGGTAAAAGCTTTACAGCGAGCTCTGAGGCCCTGTGCTGACTCAGACCCTTTTCTATTGCTGTCCCCTCTGCTTGGAATGCCATTCCGCCCCCACCCCCCATCTCCTCCTGGTTCCCTCCCTTACCCCCTTTCAGCCTTGCCTCAAATGCCACCTTCTCACTGAAGCCTTCCAGACACCCGATCTTGTTTCTTCCTTCCCCTCCCATCCCTTCCCTTTTTTCTCTCTGGACTTATCACCTCCATCATGTAGTGGCCTGTGTATCCCCAGATAACACGGAAAGCTCCGCGAAGGCTGGGAATTCTCTATCTTTTAATTATATTACAGCCGAACCCCAGTGCCTAGAACAGTGCCCAGCACAGAGGCGGGCGCTCGATGAAGATGTATTGAATGAATGAATGAATCCATCACTACGTACTGTTTTAAAAGCATATTCTCTGACACGAGACTGACATGAGTTGATTCCAATTCAGCGACCGGGTAGGTGACTTTTGATGAGTTATTTAACATTTGTAAGCCTCAGTCTCCTATAGAAATAGGGAGACTCATAAAACCCACCTAATAGATGATCCTCATAAAAGAGCTTAACACATGCTTGATACAGTGGAAACCCAATGAATGTTTATTACTGTTTTCACTCTTACTGCACGTGGCTAGAGGACAGTGACACTTAGGCCGTTACTGTTGTCACTGCTTCTGCTGAAATAGCTCTCATCCGCAAAGAACTGGCTCTTTAGTTCAGAAAACAAACTTAGTATCTGTGGAATAATTGACGCACAAGGACAAATAGTGTTTGGCACTGGTGCTGAGGTATAGAAGGAATATTTGCCCTCATGGGATTTTTCATGCTCCTTAGGTAAATGACAAAGATGTCAAGGCCAGAAAAAGTCATTTCCATGTAACTTTGGTTTGCGTGAGCTCATCAGACAAGAGGGTATTTCTGTTCATCTGGGGGGTCTTCCTGGGTGGCAAAGAATGGATAGAAAAAATCGGTTTAGTTAATGACCAGATTTTACAAAGAAGTATTTTTTTTTTTACCTCTTCGTTTCTTGGTTTCACCTGACCCAGTATGCCAAAGAGGCTTTTGTATTTCATTTAGGGATGTTGAATTTATGGATGATCAGGAATCTACATTTTTTATGGCACCATGACAAAAGTTATAATTATAATATAAAACTCATAGAGATAGAATAAATTCATCATATACTATGAGTGCACACCAGTATATGTACACGCGCACGCACACACCAACACGTACAGCCATTCTGTGAGATATAGGAAGTGTGGTTTTCTTCCTCAAGAGAAAGAGGCATTGGGGATCACTTTGCCATTAGGGAAATTTATTGTCAGATAGCCTGAGTGCGCAGGCCTACGTCAAAACCACACAGTTTCACCAGTTTTCATGTCCAAAGTGTTTTCCAGCTAGTATTTTAGTCACCTTCATTCGGTGGCCTATGTGGATGATGTGATTAATTACGCATAAAGTCTGCCTTTAATAGTCATCCTTAAATCTGATTTAAGCAAAGAATGGCCAATTTAGGGACTTTGTGTATAGACATAAACCAAATTACTGATGCGATGATTTCCCCCACATCTGCCGATGTATTTTTTAATTGTATTCATTAGATGGCTAGAAATATTTATTTTTAAGCAGTTTTGTAATTTTTGTTGGGGAATCATTACCTTCGGTATTTTAAGAATTTACTTTTCATTTGGGATATATTTGCTATCATTTATTTTATCATTCATCAAATTATTTATTAAGTGCCTACTAGTGTGAAGCTCTGGAAAAACCACCTTAAATAAGACAGGTACAGCCAACATCCTCCAAGAACTAAGAGTCTAATTTTGGACTTACACTGTTAACTGGAGTTTACTATATTCACTGTGTTTAGGGTGAGCTAGTCTGAGTAACAGGTCAAATATTGAAGAGAAGATATATCTTCCGTTCTCTCCCTGCTCTGTGTTTGTGAAATGAGATGGGCGATTCTGATTTTCCTCTCACTCTAGGAATTTGATTCCAGTTGGGTGCAAATAAACCTTTAGAGATTCTAAGCCAGAAAGAGATTACGATGCCTTCCTCCTGCCAACCCCCTGTTTCTGTGAATTTCAAAATGAAATTGTGAGTTTAGAAATGCCACAGATATGTGTGAATGCTGAAGTTAAAATAGCTTCTTTCTAGAATACAGATGGCTAAATTTTGGATAAGTATCTCGCTGCTGATTTTTACAAAGCAGGTGGGGGACTGTCTTTATTTTACTAGTGTTCTAAGCCTGTCCATGGCCTGGATCCCAGAGAATATGCATGTTAGCTGTGTGTATTATGTTCTTAAGTGGAGTCCTTGAGCAGGTTCTGGATTGATGAGGCAGGTGATTATCCTCAGGTGATGCTCCATAGCTTTTACCAGATTCTTGCAGGGGTCTGGACCACCCTGGCCCAGGCTCTCTTGTCTCCCACCCTCTACACCTTCCAAAAGGTTAAGAACCATTGCCTCATTTTTTTTTAAATGCAAAGTTATCAATGTTTAGGTCATCGTAGGTTCACATGCCGTTGTGGGAAATAATGCATAGTGATATACCACACCCCGTTCTCCATTTCCACAATTTTATCATTTCAAGATCATTTTATAAATGGAACCATAGAGTGTGTAACCTTTTGGGCTTGCTGTTTTCATGGTGTGGATGTTCCATAATTTGTTGAGCCATTCATCTGTTAAAGATCTTTGGGCTGGTTTCCAGTTTGGGGCTGTTATGCATAAAGTTGGTATCAACATTGTGTACAGGGTTTTCGAGTGAACGTTAAGTTTTCATACCTCTAAGTCGACACCCAGGAGAGCAGTGGATGAGTTGTATTGATAGTTGCTTAGTTTTTTAAGAAACTGCCAAACTGTTTTTCACAGTGGTTTTACCATGTCGCGTTCACACCAGCAACGTATGAGTGATCCAGTTTCTCTGCATCTTTGCCAGAATTTGTCGTCACTGCTGTCTGGTGTCGTCTCTATTTTTTATTTTAGACATTCTGATGTGTTTATCCATATCTCATTGTGGTTTTAATGTGCGTTTCCCTCATGGGCCGTGACGTTGAGCCTTTTTCCACGTGCTTATTTGGCATCTGTATTTACATTTTGGAAAAATGCCTATTCACGTTTTATGCCTGTTTTCTAAGTGGATTGTTCGTCTTCTAACTCTTGATATTTGACAGTTTTTAAAATATGTCTAGATATTTTTGGCATGTGGGTCCTAAGGAAAAAAATATCCCTTGTATTTAATACTATTGTCTTAAGGAACTTCCATATAATATCTCCATACGTGTATTTGTCACTTCTCATCCCAACTCCCCCCAAAACCATAAACTTATCTCAAATTTGTCTAAACCTTTATCTTAGCTTCCCTTTATTCATGTATACAGTGAATACTTCACTGGTTAATTGAAAGAGAAATTAGTCTGTCTTATGAATGAACTAACTCAAATTAAATTAAAACACTACTTTGAATTCAAACCTTTTACTTATAAGTTTCACTGTTTAGGAAAGCAATTAAAATCCAAAAATGCATTTTATTATCTTAGCGCCACACATTAACTCAATAAAAGAAATTTGTTTAAAAAACCTTTAAGAAATCGTGCGTCTTTGAATCCTCCAGCAAAACTGACTCTTCATAGGAACAATTTCTTCAAGTTTCCAGGTTTTTTTTGGTCTGCCAATATGCAGTTATTTTGGCTCTCTTGCAAAAGACACACTTTCGAGCTTGAGTTATATTTCACCAGTCGTGGCCCCAAACCTACATGTTATGAAATTAGTCTGGTCTTCAACATCTGTCAATTCAAATGCAAAATTTCCTGGGGGATTTGCCGCTGGGGAGGGCTCACTCTTAATCTGTCTTCTCCACTGATTGGCTGAGCTCTGGTTCTCTCCTGCCTGGTGGTTCTCTCTTGGTATCCAGATTTTAGCTTTTTACTTCCTGCCTCAAAATGACCTGCCCTGACCACCATATCTCGTCTTCCCCTTAGACCCTTCTAGAATGTCACTCTAAGAGTATGCATAGGATTTTTTAAAGATTAATTTTCTTATTTTTGTGCCAGATATTTTTCTTCTTAATTTTTTTTTTTGGGGGGGCAGTTATGTTTTCTCCCACTAGGATGTAAGTTCTGTGAGACCAAAGGCCTTGGCTGTTTTGTGCTTTGCTGTATCTCGGCTTTTAGCCCACAGTCCGTGTTCAATATTTGCTGATTGAATGAATGAACAATTTTCCTGCAGGTCAGAATAATACAATGAGATATTCAAATGTAAGAAGGCAAGTAGAAAGCTTCGCTTATGTCCCACCTGATTTCGTTGTCGATTCTATTCTCGAGTGGTAGAATGTTCTAGAATTTCTCCTAATTCCTATTGGTATACAAATCTGCAAATTCAGTATCAGGGAAGACAGCAATTAACACTGGAGGTTTGAATTGATGTCCTTAAAATTAAATTTTATTTGATGCTTTTGGGAATAGGTAATATGTACACTTGGTACGAAATTCGAAGGTTCAAGGTTTATGCCCCTAGGAATCATCTAGTTCCCTTCCCCGGAAACAACCACCGTGAATGTTTCTTCTAGAATAGTCTATGTATCAAAGTCGTGAGTGTATGCGCATGTACGCAATATATAATCACGTACTCTTCTGCTCATGATTTCTTATTTAGCAACATATCATGCTTTTCAATAAGTGGATAGGATTCAGTGCATGAATATATCGAATATACTTATTTGCTGATTTTTCCTTCTTTCCTTCCTCCCTCTCTCCCTCCCTCCCTTCCTTGCGTTTACTTATTATTAACTGTGTGCATGAAATAGGTGTTATTTTTGTGCCCATTTTATAGATCATAAAACTGAGTTTCTGAGAGTTAAGTTTTTATCCAAGTCACCCAGCTGGTCCATGGCAGAGCCTGGATATGAGTTCAAGCTGCATGTGTTTTGAAGTATTTGCGTCCTTCCTTCTCTCCTTCTCTGTTACAAACACTGTCGCGGACCACCCCACCTCTCACCCAGGGGTGAGCATGATGGTGACTCAATCCCTAGAACTGGGATTCGTTGCCCAAAGCATCTTCGCATACAAAGGCTTCTCCAAGTCCCCTTGGAGGGTGTCACCGGCACTCTGTGAGAATGTCCCTTTCATCCTCTCATCTTGCAAGAGTGCTTTGACAGCTTCTTCAAGGGCTTGCTAATCCAATAGGCGAGGAACGGACTCATTTGTGTATGGATTTGTATATAGATTTTCTCAAGTATGAGACAGAGTTCTTGGCAATTTTATGATTAGAATCTTTTTAGTTTTGCAGTCTTTTTTTTCTTGGAAGAGTGGTTTTAAGTTGAATAAAAATCTTTTTTTTACTCCACTTAAAAAAGTTATTAAATAAGGATTTAGAAATACATAGAAGATGATCTCCTTTCTTAGAAAAGCACCTTCCTGCTATAGGGGTAATGCTATAGGGGACTTTGACCCAGAAGATACGACGAATCGTATGTTCACCATGACCGCTGGTTATTTTTATTCTAAAAATAAATTTGTAAAATTGAAAATTCGATCAGTATGCCTTGGGTCAAAAGACATATGTAAAAAGATATAAGCTAATATTTTTATTAGCTCGATCAGTCTCGCGAGATGCGTCCAGTGGGTCCAGCTGGGAGGAGGGGTTATCAGTCTATTTATGCAGCTAGAAACGATTTCTGAATATTCCACTTATGATATTAAGAACCACGAGGAGTTCCGAGCCTCTCTTTCGTCTCTAAGCTCCGGCCACATGAGCTCCTTCCTGGTCTTCCCGGGACAAGCTTTTTTCTTCCCCGTCGTTTGCACTTGACCCTCCCTTTATCCACAGTGCTCTTGTGTGCTGGCTCTTCAGTCGTTGGCTTGGAAGTCTCCTCCGCAGAGACCGTTTGACTCTCCAACTGCAGGTGGCCTCCCTCAGGTGTTCTCTGCACCCCCCGCTTCCTGCCTCTTGCAGGATCAACCCTCACAACTGTCACGGTCTTTAAAATTACCCGTTTCTCTGTCGTTCGCTCCTTCTCCTGGCCTTGAACATGGAGAGGGTGAGATCTCTTTCTGTTTTGTTCACAGCTGAATTCTCAGTAGCTAGAATAGTGTCTGGGCACAGAGTACGTGCTCAATACACATTTAAGTACGCGATTGAAACCCTGCGGTGCCATTTTGCATATTAAATGATGAAACAGACAGTCACCCTAGCATCTGACGTGTGCGC
>NW_011888943.1:2230513-2252718 GCF_000151845.1 Pteropus vampyrus | reverse complement strand
CCCTTTCAAGGATGTCTTCTCACCTCTGTTCCTTGGCTCAGTCTCCTACTCTCAAATCTGTTCTGTTGACATCAAATTGATCACCTAAAAAAAATCAAACCTAATCCTATCCTCCATCTACTTTAAAACTCGCGAATGCCTTCTCCTTACACGTAAATATTCCGCAATGCAGTCAAGACAGTCTGTGATCTAGACCCTGCCATATCTCATACCACCCAAATCGTTGTTTGAATCACTGCACCCCCAAATCAGTGCTCAAATCACTGTACCCACAAATCAGTGCTCAAGCCAAATATACTTCCTGTAGCTCCTCGAGCGGCCCAGCTCTTTCCTTTGTTGGTGCCCTTACGTGTGCTTTTCCATTAATTAAAAAATTCTTCTTCTTATTTCTACTTCCTTCTCATCCTGAAAATCTCAGCTGGGAAGTCATTGCTTTGGAGGTGCTTTCCTGACTGGTGGGAGAAGCCACTTGCCACACGTGGACCTTTATATTAATTAAAATGAAATGAAATGCAAAAGATTCAGTTCCTCGTTCACACTAGCCATATATCAGGCACTCAATAGCCACATTGCGTTAGCGGCTACCGCATCAGACAGCACAGATATAGGATATTTCCATCATTGTAGAGAATTCTGTTGGATGGTGCTGCCCTGTGTTTTTTTCATAATGTTCACAGCTGTTTTAAAATATACGTTTTGAGAGTAAAGTCTTGATCATTTTACCCTCAGTGACCTGTGAGCTCCACGAGGGCTCAGCTTGTTCTTGCCATGCTGCTTGCTTTTCCCCATGTAGTGAAGGTTCCATAGCTATTTGATCAATGAATGGATGAATGAATGGAGAAATTCCTCCCCGCTCTTAGCTTTACTGTTGTGCCTCATTGATCAGTAGACCTTCTGGGAAGGAGACTGACACTCCTTGCTCTTACCCCAGTCCCTGTCAACATTCCAGTAGGATACCTTAGCAGGAACCTAATCCTTCCGTTACCGTCATCTGGGATTATTTAACTGTCCCCAGCAGGTGGTTGGCTGGGATTGGGCTAGACCTGTGTAGTGGGCATTGGAGCGTACCTTGCAGATCCCCTCTCTACGCTTCCAGGGCTGAAGCATCCCTCCCCGCAGCTGGAGGGTGCTGGGAGTGTGTTAAACTGACATCTTGCAGTTGAGCTCACTGCTGCTGCTGAAGAAAGGTACCCGGCCCAAAACAAAGCCACTTTCCTGGGCACAGCCCACACTCAGTGACTGTCTCAGTTTGGGACAGCTCTGCAGGCATCCAGGTTCCTGCGTGGGGGTGGGGGACCTTCAGAGGACATTGCTGAGAGCGCATCATAGCCACCCTGACCCCTTGACTCCATCCTGGGCATTGCTCCTGACATTTCCCATTAAACTTCCAGAATGCGGATCTCTGTCTCAGAATCTGCACCTTGCAACAACCTGATTTGTAATTGAAAATCTGGAGCTTTAGCTCAGCCTTCTAAAGAGAGATCCAAGATCTTTTTGCAAGAACACGTTTTTTTTATTTGTTTGTTTTGTTTGTTTATTTGCTTGATTCATTGGCCCATGGTTTTCCCCTGTATTCTACCCAGTGCTCTCAAAACTGAAATGGTTCTTGAGTTTAATTTAATTTTCATAAGATGAAAGTTTGGTGATTTATTTCATTTGCTATGTTGTTAAAATGCGGTGAATCTATTGAAGAGGTTCATCTCGTCAGTCGATTCATCTAATGAATGAATGAAGAAGATACCTTAATGAGTTCATTACATTGATTTGGACTTGGTGAATTATTAGTATCGATTACGTTTTTCTCTGGGTGGAAGAAGCTCCAAGTAAAGACTAGGCAAGGTGTATAAACATATTACTTTAGCTCTTTTATTTATTTATTTTTTTGTGCTCGAAAGGCCTGATTACAGTTCTTTTTTTCTTGAGTACCTGTTTACACCAACCATAAAAGAATCCTGGTTATAGCTTATTATCGCCAGAGGGGAGGAAGATGCCGTTGTCTGTGGATTTGGTTCCACTTTACTCCTGAACAGGATGTTGGGTCATGAAGTGGCCCACAGAGAAGAGCCATTCTTTTTTTTTTTTTCTTCATAACTTTCAGTTTCATTGGGCGATTGCGAATTGCTAGGGAACGTTTGTAAAATAAATGGACTATCAGACGGTAAGCTGACTGGCAGACGTTTCGAGACGGATTAAAAATTTAGAAAGAAGTACATTTCCCCAGGCTCCTGGACTACCTCTTAATGAGATTGACAGTTTTACACACAGGACTGAGAAAGTTCTTTATCATACAGAAATAAATTTCTGAAGTTAAATCTATTGGAGAGAGATGGGTACGGGATAAAGTGCATGTCAAAGGGACTGGACATTTTCCTGGTGTTTAACTCTGAAGCTCATTTTTCAGAGGTAGATGAAGTTGAATATGTCAAAGATGAAAAAATCCTTTTGTTGGACTAATTGCTCTAATATTAACTCAAATAATGGGTCAGCTTCCCATAAGTCAGAGCTGTGATTTGAGATGAGCAGTAGACACGTGGAATTAGAAATTAGCCATTTTTCATTTTATCTTCTAAAGATTCAAACTGAGCAAAGAATTGGCATATTAGTCGGAGAAATGACTAACAAGGAGACCATAAGGGTTATTGACAAATATTTCTTACTATCCTTTGACCTGGAGAGGTGTGCAAGTGAAGACTTTATTAAATTTAAGGGATAACATATAAAAAGAATAACATCGGTTCAAGTTTTGAAACCAAAGAAAAGAGAAAAGGGCCAGAATAAATAGACATTCATAGTACCAAGAGATTTGATACTGAATCGTCTGATCCCTGTATTTTACTGTTGGGGAAACTGAGGCCAAGAGAGATTTCATGATTTCTCCAAGGCTCTAGCTTCTTAGGAATCATATTTTTAAGCTGCAAAATCTACAACCTGGTGACTAAGAGTATAAACCTCTATGAGAAATGGCAGACAGATTTTTTTCTGCATCACTGACTCACTGTGATTTTGGATACATCACTTAACCCTGCCCTGATTTATTTCCTCAGTTCAATGGCGTCAATCATAATGGTCGACGTGGTGCATTTCATAGCCTCTAGTTTGCATTTGGAGACCCTGGCTGTTTGTTCACCCGGATTCTTAAGCCGAGCTCCCCACAAGCTATATGCTGGACCCTGAATGAATCAGTGAGTGAATACCACAAACCAAAATGTGGAGAAACTGTCTCACTGCATGACCAAGGCTACGATTGTTATCAGTTTTAAGTATCAGTTTAAATAGTCTTGAATTTGAAGAATATACCGGCATTTCATTCTTTGAATATCTGTTCCCAAACTCTGATAGTTAAGGTGTCGGTAAAGAGGCATCTTTTAAATGGAGGAGCGGGAGGTTGACAGGTGGTATAATCTGTTGAAAGGTGAAAAATCACCCCCTAATGAATGTGAAGCCCTCAGGCTTCGCTTTCTTCTACTTTGCTCCATTGCTATATCTTCTGGAAAATTGTCCTGATGTATTGTGAAGTGTGAACAAAAGCAAGTGGCAGTAAAAGATAACGGGCATAGAAAATGATAAAAGAATGGTTTCTGGTAATAAGTATTATAAAGTAACTGCTTCTCAAACATGGGACCGATAGAAGTAAGGTGAGGTGCCTACTCTGTTCTTTCTTTTTTTTTTTTAACGCTTTTGCGTTTATTTACCTATTTGTTTATTTTACAGTGAACATTCATACCGTTTGTAAAACAAACAAACAAAAAATGACCCTAATTGACCAGAGATAATGACTAGCAGTTGGTGGATAAGACTTTTTGGTGAATTGATTTTATTTAATATATATATTGAAAATCCATTCTCTGTATGATAAGGACACATACTCATATATTTATTGTGTTGTCCTGAAAAACATCTCATCTTTTACTAACCTTTTCTGTTTCCCTTGAGACTTTAGAGAGCGATAGATCATGTTCATTCATATGTAAAGTTGTCCATTTGTTGCTTTCACTATATACTTCCCTTTGCAGGAGAGGTAGCTAGATGAGTGACATCCTGTACCTTAGCATAGTTATTATGACTCTGTCAAAAACATCGTAAGACATCCTCACGATTAGAATGAAATATATTTTCCTTCAGCGATCATCATTGACGTCGTTTTAATTGAGAGCATCGATAACTCAGGGTGTCAGCAACACCCCTCTCTCTCTCATAAATTAGAGTATTAAATGGCCTTTTTCATATTAAATTGATCAAGGAAACAGTGGCAGCTCCAGTTGAGAAAGAGGTGAGGTTTGGATTCATATGCTCAAATATTTAAATACGGCAGTTTCAGTAACGAGAGGCAGTGGTCAGATTGAGCCAATGGGAGAAGGAAGCTGGGTTAGATTTTCAGAGCAAGTCAAGCTGATTTGGAGTGACGATGATAATTTCTTCACTTCCACTTTTCTGTGTCACTTTGCAAGTGCTGGTGTTTGCTCTTGTGTAGCAAAATTACATTAAATATTTAAGAGTAGTGGTCCTGGTGAGCTACATAAATTGCGTAATCGACATATTTTGTTTAGAACATTAACATAAATCAGGGAGGGAGAGCGTCCTGCCTCTTCAAGCTGGTTTTATAAAGGTTTGTTTCCAAACGTTGGTATTTTTATAGTGTTGGCTCTTTAGCCAAATAAGGATTTTTCTGTGGAAGAATAAAGCCATCAGTTGACCATGTCGACATGGTTGGTTGTAATGTGGCTGTAGAAATATAGAAGCATTGAGAGGAATTATTATGGGCTTTATGAAGCAGTATGCTGAGTTTGGACTTAATAGTAGGATATTTAATAATAGCTGGTACCATTAGGCAAAGCACTATCTACATACACAAGGGATGAGTTACTCCTAGCGACCCCATATTATGGATGAAGAAAGTGAGCAGTGCGGTCAAGGGAGATGAACCTGAAATTGAACTTGAGCACATTTAATGGATTCTTAATTTAACTCTTGGGGCAACATTTAATGATTGGCTGCTCCCTTTGGACCGGAGAATAAGAGTTGCTAAATTTTCTAAGTCATGCGTAAATAGCTACATCTAAAGTTTCAGGAACCTCCAAGTTTCAGGCTAAGAATTTAGAAGTTGTCCAGAATCAAAGAAACGGTAAAGAACTGAGGAGAATTTGAACTCCTGTTGGTACCAGCGTCCATGCCAGTTCTGCTCCTTATACCAACACTGATGCAGACAGACCCAGAAGTTTCTTCGGGGTGGGGCACTGCCCACAAAGACTGCCCCTGGGGATATTCTCCTGCGGCTGCGGTTAACTACAGAACTGCTGAGCCAGTGTTAGTGGGATGAGGGCTGAGTGGGAGGGACCATAGGTATTATCTATTTACATTACTAAGATTAAGACGCAGAGATTAAGTGATTCACTCAGGTCACACAGACGAGACACCGCATCTGTTTCTACAGTTAACTGCATTCCTTGACTAAGTGACAGTATAGCATCATGGTTAAACCTGGGTTTAATTTTTGTCTCAGCACCTTCTATTGTACTGTCATTGTACTGATGTTATAGGTGAAGGATTTGGGGCTTCGTTGTGCTAGGAACAGGAGGAGCTATGGGTTTACATCATGACTTTCTCTGCTTTGTCTCTATTACATTGATGAGAGTCCCTGTATCCAATCCTTGTAATTGTATTGGTACAATACAATTGTACCTATATGTTGTAACTAAATACCTTGGATTACAACTGTCGGATTGCCCCTTAATATATTTTTGAACTACTTTCTTTATCTGATTCTCTGAAAATAAGAAATGACGCAGAGATTAGGAAAGACCACGTTGATATCAAGAAATATTTTTATTGACATTGGTGTCAATATTTTAGTATATTTCTTTTCATTCCCCCCCACATGTCTAAAATTTCACACCTGCAATTATTACATATTTACAATGTCATGTCCCCAAATGGTTACATAATCTTTAAAACCATGATTTTGAAGTCTGCGATATTCCACTGAGTAGGTACATAATTTACTTGGCAGTTAAAACAGTTACATTTTTTCTAATTGCAGATGACACCGAAGTGTGTAACTTCTCCAATGTTTCGGATGTGATTATGATGCTAGAGAGTTTGAATATTTTTATGACCCTTGATATACATCTTGAATTAACTTCCCTAAGGGCCACGACAATTTATACCACTGGCAGAAAGGTCCGAGGGGACTAAGACAAGTTTTTGAGGCGGGAAATCTGGCAGCACGTCAGTTCTACATTCACTGGTTCTAGGGCCTGGCTTCAGATCCCAAACTAAGTAATAAAACAAAGCCATTACTGTAGTCTACAGTGTCTATTTCAGCTCTTCCCATGACAATATATATACAGCGTTTTGTGACGTCCATAATTTAGACCCTCTGTAAATTCTTTAGCTCATTTAGGAATTTCATCATAACCAGTGGAAAATTAAATATGCTCTTTGCAATGGTGTGTTATGCAGTCTTCAGTACCTTAATAACTACTGCCAAATGATTGCAATGAACATTTTGGTTTCATCTGTTCCAAACTTGGAAAGAGGACACATGATATCTGTTTCTGAATTTTTAGCAAATTTGAATTCCTCGATAATACTCTGAATGCAGTTTACTTGCTACGCTTGCGAAGAGTGGAGAGCATTGAATTTGGCTTTGTGGCTTGTGCCGTTTGTGCAGGATGCTCCATTGATAAAGCTAGCCACACCTACCGCGAAGCTGGGAAAGTTAACAAAGAAAGAGCTTGCTCTTTTTAGTAAAGTCTGTCCTGAGCGAACGTGCATCTTTGACTGTTAGTGGTCCATCCATGCCGTTCTGAGAAACCACATTGACAGCTGGGGCCTACTTAATAATCATTATGATCTGATGATTATTAATCATTTATGACTTAATAATCAAGACCTAATCATTCTTGTAGTTTCAGATACTTAATGCACTTACATTCATTTGTGGGTCCATGAAATTCATGGATCATTCGTTCAGCGCCTTTTTATTGAGTACCTACTATGTGCAAAGATACTAACAGGTAACTGATGAATCAGAATAAGCTTGAAAGTGTATTAATGATAAATGTAGTCATTTAATCAATATTTTATATTACTGTAATAGTTTTATGCTATTTGATTTAAAAATTTTATAGGTATTCCCACAGCTCAGAATTTTACAATTAGGAGGTAAAAAGGATGTACAGCAAAAAATCTTACCCCATAGCCATCTAATATTATCGAAGTAGGTAATTGGAGTTATCACTTTTAGGTATTTTTTCAGCTACATTTCAGGGAAGCATCAATAGATGCATATATACGTATACATATATGTTTACACATACGCTACATGTGTGTACCCTGTTTTTCCCCACATACGCTTTCATGCAATGACCCGACGGAGGTGGGGAGTGGAGCCATGGGGACACGTGAGGAATATTCCAGGCAGGATGAACGTGGTACAGAAGGACAAAAGGTCAGAGGTGGGAGTGTGCTGGGCGTGTCTGAGGACCTACAGGGAAGCCAGTAGACATGAAGCAGAGTCAACGGGGAGAGGAATAGAAGAGGCGGCCAGTGGGGTCACCAGTAGTAACTCGTCCCCCTGTGTCCGTACATTGTGCTTTGCCTAACAGCACCAGCTGTGATTATGTCGAAACTCAGTGTCCTGACTCATAGAGGCCGTAATCATTTCTGTCAGTGCTTCCATATTTCCACAGCCACGTTACAACCAATCACATCGACATGGTAAATAGATGGCTTGATTCTTCTACCGAAAAAAAAAATCCTTATTTGGCTAAAGAGCCAAAACCTATAAAAATGTTAGTTTTTGGAAAACATCCTTTATAAAACCAGCTTAAAGAGGCAAGACACGCTCTTCCTTGCTTTATGTTATTGTCTTAAACAGAATATGTCAATTAGACAGTTTATACAGATCCTTAGGACCACGACTCTTAAATGTTTGACGTAATTTTGCTGCATAAAGGCAAATACCAACACTTGCAAAGTGACACAGAAATGCGGAAGTGAGCACATTATCAAGATACATTGAAATTCCAAATTGCCTTGACTTGCTCTGAAAATCTGACGCAACTTCCTTCTCCCATCTACCCAATCTGACGACTGTCTTTTCGGAGATTGCCTGCCACGGAGCAAATAATCAATAACATTAATCGTTACTGCTGCCACCATTGATAGTACGGAGGACTCGTTCTGTTTATATTTAAACCTACCAAGTGTCCGCACCAGAGGCACAACAGTGAATGAGTTCCCGTCGCTGTCTTCATGGCGCTGGTGGGGAGACAGATAAATACCTGGAGATGACAGACATGTGAGGTCACTGGCCTGGCACAGTGCAGTTTTGGGGAGGTCACACAGACTCTGCCTGGGTCCAGATTGTGATGTCTGTGAAATTAGTCATTTGCAGCTTATCTAATCTCTCTATATCCCTGTCATCGTCTGTAAAATAGAGACATTAACTTTATATTTATAATGCGTCTAAGTGCTTAGTAAACATTAGCACAGAATAAAAGTTGCTATAAAATCATTCATTTGTTTCACAGATATTTGTCGAGTATTTGCCGTGTGCCAGGAGCGCAGGTGGCATTGATGGTGCAGAGTGAATAAGACAGATAAGGACCCCGCCTTCAAGGAGTTCCTAGAGGGGCCGGGGTAGGGGACACATGGCAAATAAATGAAAATGGTAGGTTGAGCTAAGCATTACATGGACTATTAAGATAAATATATTCTAGAGCTGTTTCATCCAATACAAATAGAATGTGACCTGTACATATGAGCCATGTGTGCAATTTGAAGTTTTCTGGAAGTCACATTAGAGAGGGAAAATGAAACAGGTGAAATTAATTTTAATAATGTATTTTATTTAATCCAATATATCTAAAGTGTTATCATTTTAACATGTAATAAATATTTAAAAATATCGAGACACTTTATATTCTTTTTTTCTACCAAATCTTCAAAATCTGGCATTTTATTTACTGCAGCACATTTCAAGTGCTCAAAAGCTACTCGTGGCAGCCATATTGGACAGCACAGGGCGAGGGTGATCAGGTGTCTGCTTTACACTGAGTGGTCAGGAGTGGAAAGCCAAGGCCTTGTGACAAGAAAGCCCCAGCCGTGCAAAGACTTGTGGGAAGCCTTTCTGGGCAGCAGGTAGAACTAGGCTAGTTCTAGGGCGAGAATGGGCTCCCCGTGGCCACTGAGGGCAGATCAGTAAGGCCGGTGGGTCCAGAACCCAGAGGACGGAGAGGAAGGCCAGATGAGGTTGGAATTCAGAGTCCACAGCGAGGCGTGTGAGTGGATTCGAAGTGTGTTGAGAATCAGTGGGAGGGTCTAAGTACAGAGTGATGGGCTGAGGCTGTCACTGGAGCTGTGATGGGAGTGGGATCAAGGAGGCAGGAGCGGAAGCAGAAAGCCACGGGGGACACTTCGGTGCAGCTTTGGACAGTCGAGGGTGGCTCGGAGGAAGTGTGTCATAAAGCGGGCTCTCCCAGCAAAGGCGGGTCGGTGGGACTGTAAGACGCAGAGAGTGTTTTAAACCCTTCGTCTTCCAACATTTTCCATTATATAATTCATTCAAGTAAAAAAAAAATGACTCGTAATGTCTTTAATTATTCATCATACACATGCTCTACTACCAATCCATATATTGCAGTAGTATATTTCACTAAAACTCGTTTTCTTGTTTATTTCAAACACATACAAATAAATGCAAGTTTTAATATTTTTTTCCTTCACTGCACTTTTTTTTTTTTTTTTGGAAATGACTCTTCTAGGCGGAGGGAATTAATTGCACAGGCAAAGGCCTGAAGATGGAACAAACCATGATTCGTGTAGGAATCATAGGAATCAGCAGTAGCCGGGAACATCTGGAGAGAAGGGCCTGCAGAGGGGGTGGGTGGGTGACAGCGACGGAGTGTTCACAGCAGTGTCTGGAGAGGGATGAAGGCCTAGATCACAGACGCCTTATAGGCTGTGGGAAGGGTTGCGATATATTTCTACATCCGATGTGAGGCCATGGGTGGCTTTTAGAGAGGGCGCGGCGCATTCGGTGAGCACGTCCCTGTCCTTGTCTCGTCTTGTTGTTGTCTTCGACGTGTAGAAAGCAAGAACAAATGATGGGGCTTAAAGCAAGGCGGTGACAAGAGCATTTGTCGTTGGCTAGAATGTGCTTCCTGCCTTCCCCTCCACTTTCTCTATTTAAATTCTGTAAATTAAAAACTCATGCTGGTAAATGCCACAGCCTTTGATCACAGAGAGAAATTTCTTTCTGGGACATGCCAGCTCACCCTGACCCCTACCTCCAACGCTCCAGAAGCAAAACGCTGCCTGGGGGCTAATCCAATAAAAACCGGTCCAGTTATTATACTGAGACAGAGAAATGCCCGTTGGAAGCTTTCAGACCAGAGGATGGACGACGCTCTGTAAAACACCAATTTACATCTGCTTTTGTTTGCGGTCTTTGTTCATCGACTCGAAATTTCCTGGAGACGGTGCTGCTCTAAGAAGCGAGCTCTCCCTTTGTCTCTCGCAGGTTCCTTTCTCTCTCAATGAGCCTGGCTGGCTGCGGGAGGGGCTGTGTCCGTACCTATAAATGCCCGATAATTAACAGTCACGTTTTATACTTCGTCTTAAAACACAGGTACGTGAGCTAACGTAACCAGCCAGGTTTTAACTTTGTAGTCGTGCGGTTTTTAGCTTCTCGTTAGAACTGAGGAGAGACTGAGCCCTTTCCTGTTAGATTTCTGGTCGTGGCGAAGACTGGTGTTTGACCGCTCATCTCTTGAAACCACAGCCGCAGACGTTTACTGGGAAAATCACTTTACAATAGCAGCTAATTGGAAAAACTGATGGTCTCATTTGAACGTCGAGAGAACTATCATGCGGGCTTTCAAAAAGGGACTTGGCGGAGGATTCCACGGCCTAGTCTGAGAGAGGCCGCACGTCCGTCCTGACCTGCTAGAACCCAGAGCGTGCCTGGCCCTCTACGATCGTGCTTCCATTGCCCCGGCTCGTGCTGGATCAGAAGGCTGCCTGGCTTTGTGCTGATCGCTGGGCCAGAAACACTCTCCCTGCCCAGCCATTGGGAGCACACCCTGTCCACACATCCATCCCCTTGATTTCACTTCTGGGCTTCTGGAGTTGAAAGAGCAGCCCGTTTGAATGAACATGAGCCAGAGGGCTCGGCAAGGCTGGCTTGGTCACGCTGTCTGCCCATCATACTCAACCTGACAATACAGAGGAGCATCTGTGTCTGAGGACAGTCTGAGCCACCTCTCTTCTCCTTCTCCAGCAACAACAATAAGAAGAATAGCTGCCATTTATTGGGTGTTTTCTGTGTGCTTGATCGTGAACTAAACGTTAATTAATTCTTCACCTTTGGCGCAGCGAGGGTGGTAAAAAGTGAATTTGATGGGAAAGTGTGGGATTTTAGTATTATTCTTTCGTATTGAGATCTCACATTTTACTATTTCAAAAAATGCACTTTTATAAAAAGGAATTTGCTATAAAGGATAAGCTCCATTTCGGCGATGTAAACTACACCTGTTCCATACCAAAGTTTCTGCCGTTCTTTATAATGAGCTTCTTTTCCATGGGTTGGTAAAATGGAATGAAATAAGAAGTTAAGCAAACAAATAAGCAGAAACTGAGCCTTCTAGGACATGTTTATAACTGCACTCAATTTCCGATAATATGGAAATCATATGTTCCATTTGGCAAAGTAAAGAGCCGAGAAGTTAGTTAACTTCCTTTGTCCCAAATCTTAAAACTGGTCAGCATCTGTAGTCAGGCGTGGCCTCCAGGCTTTGGGAAATCTAGTCCCCATTCTCACCACTGTTTAACTGTGGGCTGATCCACTGGCGGTGGTGGCAGTGAACTCTCTGTCGCTGACTGACCTTCTGAATCCGTCCTTTTCTCTTCTGGATCACTTTACGCCTAGTCAAAGATGGCTCAGTGCAGAGGAAACACAAGCTTTGTTTTCAGAAACGGATGCCCAGATCCCATCTCTGCCACTTCACTTTCTAATTGAGTCATCTGACCTCAGAGCCTCCGTTTTATATAGTGGGACTATCCATGAAACCTAGCCAATAGGGCCCTTCTGAGAATTATGGGATCGATGGGCATTTGACAGATAGTAGATGACCAGTCGTGTTAATTCTAGGTGACTGACGCATAGTAAGGGCTCAAAAATGAGCTATGATTGTCGAAGACATTATTCTCGAGTCGGAAACTCAAATGCCCTTGAGACATAAGTGAAGAAGGCTCGTTAGGGGTTGTGGTAAAATAGCACTTGTCCTTCATCCTGTCCAGCCTGGGGATTTTAGTTTGGTCAGTTTTTCCACTTATTAAAGCAGAACTAGAAATCCGATTTGTTGTGAAACTTGATTGTGAAATATTGGTTCATTTGATTTTTCTTAAATGCTCTGTGGACCAAACAACAACAAAAAAAAACAAAAAAAATCCACCTTTATATCCATTCGTTGGCTGCCATTTTGTCCCCGCTGACCATTCATTCATTCCATTTATCCATTCGGCAAATTGTGGAGAGATTGAAGGTCATTCGGAAGGGAGACATGAAAAGGGCTGGAAGATAAGACTTTCAGAAGAAGAGAAAAGACACGGAGATTCTGAGCGCTAGAGAAAGCTGGGCCGTGAGTTGGCTAATTAGTAGTTTTAAAATATAGGAAGGGAATTTAAGCAATTGATGTTGACTACTTATTCTTTGTCTTTCAGAGATTGGTACAAAAAGAATTCATTTCTAAGGAGAGTAATTCATTTTTAAGGAGAATAATTATGAAGAAACATGAACATTTTCTGAATCCTGCAACTGATTAAGTTTCAGGGAATGGGCGAAAAGGCTGTGGACTTTTATTTTGTAAAGGCTTTTAAACATAGCACAGTTTGTCTGAGGGATTTGTTAATATGATTTGGATGACCTTGGAATAACCTTCCGCCCCCCCCAGTCTGGAATTCTGGGGCTGTGATTACTTACTCGAAAGGGGTTCAGTCGCTGTGCCAAGGTTTTGCACTCACCGTTCCCTGCAGGATGCAATTCAAGGGATGAGCTAAGAAGTCCACAGTGACTTTGGAATCTGATTACTTGAGAGAGCCTTTCGCCCCGCACATGCCATAACTGCTCCAGTTAATGGACACAGTCTTTGAACCCAGAGCTCCTTTTGGAGGCAGAGAAAAGAAGTCCCCCCCGGGGAAGTCACATCTTCCAGCTTGACAGATGCCAACTTGAATTTTCCTCCTCTTTCATTATTCCGAATAATTCTCAAAGCCCTCCTCACTCCGGCGCTGCACTGAGCTGAGATTTTGCAGTTTCCACTCGTCAAAAGATGTCAGGTGTTTCTAGGCGTCCATGGTCCTACGGCAGCTTTGAGGCAGACGCGGGATTCCAGGGCTTCCAGAAGTGGCGGTGGGTCCTTTTCCTGCTGACTCCGGTTCAGGCGTGCTTCAAAAATGCAAAGCTCGACAGGGACTTAAATACTCTCTTTCCCTTTGCCGGAGAACCTCACGTTATTTTAAAACCTGTGGAGAGGTGCCTCGTAACTACAGCTCCACTAGCTGTGTAAGAGGCGTTAGCATTTTTTTTTTTTTTTTTTTTGCTGCAGAAAGGCAGTCAGGGGAGAGTCATGAGAGACTGTTCATTGAGCAACGAATGAATGACAAATATGGTGTCGCTTTGGGGTTCGAGGTCACATGAAACTTATGTTAGAGGGAAATACAACACCAGGTTTGTGTGTCTCTGTCTGAGGCCGTGGGAACAAGTTCAAGATCATCTTCCAGCTTATCTTTGCTTAGGCTGAATAGTTTGAGTGAAGTGTATCCTAAGGAATTGGATTATGAGCATGTTCTCTTTCACCCGTCCTTCCCTCCTCCCCTCCTCTCCTCTTCCCCTCCTCCCCTCCTTCCCTCCTCCCTCCCTCCCCCACTACCTTCTCTGACTGTCAAACCAGAACACTGCAGACTGGCTTAAACAATAGAAAGTTATTCTCACACAGTTCTGGAGGCCGGGAAGTCCAAGGTCTTATAAACTCATTTAACCATAATCACCTCCTTAGAGTCCCTAACTCCAAATACTGGGGGTTGGGACTTCAACATGGGACACAGCCGAGTCCAGAGCAGGCGGCGTAGATAATCTTAGTGTTTTATGAACCTGAGTTCAGGCTCGGAGATGTGGGTTAGTTATAATGGATTTCACTCCTCTTCTTAATTCTGTTTTTGTTTGTTTGTTTGTTTGTTAACCGAGTGGGAAATAATTAACCACTGATCAAGGCGAACATGGAGTTGGAACCGTTACCTGTTTTTACTGAGTAGGTCCGGGTTTGTGACTAAGTTGTAGAGGAACTGAACGTTGAACGCTGCGGAGTTCCTCGGGGGTCATGGCAGTTGTGCGAACTTGCGGTGGTGTCTGGTGTTCCTCTCTGTATTTTAGGACAGGTCCTCTGTCTCTCTGTCTGTCTGTCTGTAACTCTCTGTCTCTGTCTCTCTCTCTCTCTGTTCATCTCTGTCTGTCAGTCTGTCTGTCTGTCTCTTTCTGTAGAGAAAAAAAACTGAGGGAAAATGCGATTTAAGTTAATGGAACCATGAGTACTGTGTGATACAGGAAACCTAGACCTGATCCGTTTTAAGAAATACTTATTGGTCACCATCTCTGAGCCAGGCACGTGGACTCGGAGTAGTATGATGAACAAGACAAGCGAGGTCCCTGCCCCTAGAACATTCCGTCCTGGTTTATTAAATCTCCGTCTTCTAGAAGTAGCAGGGCACTGACGCTTGAAAGAACGGGTTTTGGGGGACGGTCAAGTGAATTAATAGTTTAGCAGAGGGCCGGGCCGGTTCCCAACGGTTTGGGATGCGGTAGGCACGAGGCGTCTTAGGAAAAGCCAGCTGCCATCTCATGTTTCAGAGACAATATCTTTGTTCTCGCTGCTACATATTCTTTGGGGTCTCTGTTGGCAGCACAGTCCTGGATGGGGTGAAACATCCATCCAGCCTTTTTCGATTTTTCTTCTGATTTGTGTGTGTGTGTGTGTGCGCGTTTCCTTGGAGCCCCAGGCCACGATCACTGGTCCTTCTCTTTGCCGTGACTTTCAAACTCTTCCTCAGTTTTTACCTGGTCGATACGTTCTTGGTCTGATTTGGGAACATATGCCACTGTAATATTTTATGAACTTTAATCATGTGATAATGCATAGCGCATTTTCCTTTTAAGAAGTTAAAACATTACAAATAAATGCCAAGGCTAGTGTTTGTTGGCAGTAGCTTCCTGCCTTTAAATTCCTTAGCAGAGGGTAACCATTGTTATCAATTTGCCTAATATAATTTCGGATGATTTCTAGCATGTGCATAAATATAAGTATCCCTAGAAATATAGTTACTTGGAACATGCATTCCTTTATGTAAATGATACCCTATGTGGAGTGTTTGGCAAAATATTTTATTCACTTACCTGGAGAGAAACACGTGTACATAAGCAGAGGTATAATAAGGAGACTATTGCATCACGGTTTCTGGTGGTGTAAGTTAAAAACAACAAATATGTCCATTAATCGAGGAGCGGGTAAATACCTATTAAATTATGCATACTATAGAATTCGGTATGCTTTTAAGAAGAATGGAGGAGATATAGAATGAAATGCGTACATATATAGACACATGCTGACATGGTGAGGTCTTGTCCATGCTCTGCATCATATATGTGTTTTCATTGGATGACTTGTGACACAATATGAAATTGTTGACACGTGTTCCTCCTGTCTTGCACTCAGAACATCTGGAGGGTAGGCATGGAAATTTTCATTTTTGTCTTTTGTTGACTGGGTTCGGGATGGGCTTTCAATAAAGACTATTGAACAAGTGAAAAAAATATTAAGTGAATGAATAAATGAATGTGCTATACTTGAACAAATAAATGAGGACGAAATGTGTAAGTACATTTTTAAAAATTAGAATTTTATTGTTACAGTCATTCTGGTTCAGTGTTCAAAATCACGAGTTACACATGGATTTAGTTTTCAAAAATAGAAATTCCAGACATATTTGTTTCAAAGTTAATCTTTTTTTTAAAATAATACTTATATTACTTTCTTATTGCTGTTGAAACAAATGATCATGAACTTAGTGGTTCAAAAGAACACAAACTCAGTATCTTATACTTTTGGAGGTCAGCAGTCTGAATTGAGCCTTGTGGGCTAAAATCAAGGTGTCGGCAAGGCTGCGTTTCTTTTGGAGGCATTAATGAAGTTTTCTTGCCTTTTCCAGATTCTGGGGGCGATCTGCCCTGCTTGACTCACGGCCCCTTCCTTCACCTTCACTCCAACCCATTTCCATCATCACATCTTTTTCTGATTTTGCCCCCCATCCCTCTCTTATAAGGACACGTGTGATTACGTAGTGCTTACCCTGATAATCTAGCATAATGTCCACACAGTAAAATCTTTAACTTAATCACATCGGCAGACTATCTTTTGCCACGTAAGGTGACACCTTCACAGGTCTGGGCATTAGGACGTGGACGTCTTTGAGGGGAGACACGTTTTTTCTTTTTTTTTTTTTTTGTCTACTACAATACATCTTGTTGCTATTGATTATTAAATCTGACAACCAGAAACATCCTACCAATGCAAAATGGTAGCGTTTTGAGCCTGCGTTCTCTCTTGTTTAACCCATTTCACAAAGTTAATTTATTTATCAAGTACACACATCACTTCTTATTTTGGCTGCCAATGAAAAGAGGCATGATTCAACAGACGAGAGGCTGCCATGATGGGTTTTGTGCCTCCTAAGAAGATGCTAGCTGCCCAGAAATGCGTGTAAGTAATACAGAGAAGTCAGATTGTTGGCAGCCATCCAGGCCCATCAGGTGATGGCATAAGTGTCTAGAGTACGCTTTTATGCAATTCTTGATGCTGCCGTAATTGGATAATGCATTGGCTGACAGTTCCTGACATGATCCCTCTCTTTCTAGTTCTGCTTACTTCTGACTCTTCAAGGGGACAGGGGACGCAAAAAGAGAAGTGTGTGTAAGAGTAAAACATCCACTTGCTGCGTGTCATGCACCCGCAGGCTAACGACAGACAGCGTCTCGGAATCCGGCTCCAGGGTTCTCGTCTCCTTGTATGTAGTTCCTTAAGTGGGCAGAAGTGCGTCTGGTTATATAACCCTGTTATAGAGAGACGAAGAGCTGTATTTAAATATGCATGCAGAGAACCCATTGTCAGCTGCAGACACATATCTAATTACTGTAAGAAAGAAAAAATCCATGAACTTGAATATGATGTGGGGGTCGATTTTATTCAAACTAGGGTTCTAATTCAGTCTGAAAAGAACTGAGCAGTAGTGTTTAAATCATGCCCTCACAGGAGATGGTATGTGTATATGTATCTATAGCTCTGCTTTATTTAAAGAGGCTTTTACAGCAGATGGGAAGACATGAGTGAGAGAAGAAAATTATTTAAATTTAACCCTTTGGACATACTCTAGTTTAGGGACGTTTTATTGTCTTCTTTGGGTCTGGTAGAGTATGCTTTTGTGTCTGAGTTATGTCTTCCCCTTCCAACATTCTGCGCTAAGAGCTTGATCCTCACAAAAACTCATGTTCCTCCAAGTGATAAAGATGAGACTCTAACTCAGATGGTGTGTCCCCAAGTGTGTGCTCTGCACTGACCCAAGGTCTAGCTTAGCTATCAATGATGGCAAAAGTTAATTTAGGTTTCGCTTGTCCGTTCATCTATTTGATTACTAAATAGGCACTTAGCTCCTAACTGTCATCAGTTTCTACTCACAGAACACTTCTGACACCAAATGCGAGTGGGGCTTTCCCACACCAACCCATTCTCCAATACTTCCGACACCTATAGGTGTCCTGCAAGTCAATTCAATTATGACACTAACTGCCTAGCGTTAGTGCAGACCCTACAGTTTAAAAGCTCAACCACAAACTCACTCCCCTTTTCAAGTAGGGTGCCAATTACAAATATTGGGTCCTCAGGGTTTCCCACACTTCTGTCCATCTTGGCCACAAATTGGCTGTTCACATGACCCCTTTTTCTGATTCCATAATTTGCTTAAACAGCTCACAGACTCAAGAAAATGCTTTACTTCTATTTTTATATTATTATAAAATATAATTTTATTATAAAGGATACAAATGAACAGCCGCATGAAGAGGTGTACCTAGGATGAGGTTTAGGAGGGTCCTGATTCCAAGACTTTCTGTCCCTGTGGAGTTAGGATGTGCCACCCCCATAGCCCATGGATGCATTCACAAACCCATAAGATCTCTGAACCCCACTGTCTAGGGTTTTTGTGGAGGTTTCATTCCATAGGCACGATTAATTAAATCATTGCTCATTGGTTCATTGGCGATCATCTCCATCCCTAGCCCCTCTCACTTCTCTGGAGGTCAAGGATGGGGGCTGAAAGTTCCAACTCTGATCACATGTTTGGTTCCTCTGGGGATGAGCCCTCATCCAGAAGCTATCTGGGGGCCCACCAGAAGTCCCCTCACTAGCCTAAACTCAGGTATGGTTGGAAGGGGCTTATTATACATAACGGAAGATGCTACTCTCACCTCCACCACTCAGGAGGTTACAAGCGTTTTAGGAGCTCTGTACTAGGAAACAGAGACAGGGACCAAATATATATTTCTTATTGTATTCACAATATCACAATGCTAAAGATCAAGATTTTTCCTAGACTGGGAAATAGGGAACTTAGATTTAGTTCTCACCCTGCAAGAATTTATAAGGTCATGGGAAGCCCACTTCCCAACTGGCGAGTAAGTCTTTAACATCTTGGCGTCGGTTCCGTGACACTGAATTTAAAGCAGGTTTTTCTCAGAAGCGGTTCTGGTTTAACAAACTGTCTCCTGGGCTCAAAGTTCCTCATATATCAAGTTTCTTGAAAGCCATGCGTTCACTTTTAAATACAGCGTGTATCAGGATTCATGTTTTTGTGTTCTTTAACCATCTTCCAATTTCTTTTATTTATTTGGGAATTTGAAAATATATGTTGCCGTGTACAAAATCGCTAAAGGATTAGCAGGCTGATTTGATTTAAATAGAACTTCCCACCCTATGTGCAGTGTTGAACCACTGAATTTAATATATTTGAGTTTGAACCCCTTCTGTGTGTATCGTTAAGGTTTTATTAGCATTTGGTTAACTCACTTGGGCTAACCTGGCCTCAGTTTCTTCACCAGGATAGTGGGTATGGATTCTTGGAAGGATCAAGTGCTACTGTATAGGAATTCCATGAACCGAAGTGATGCCCTAGCACGTTTAAGTTATGGAATAAATTGGAAGCATTTTGCTTTAGGTAACATGGGATAACAAAAGAATCCTAACATCAGTCTATGATGGCGTCACACAATTTGAGTTTGAATTATTTAGTCACTGAAGTACATAGGCCTAGTGTAAATGGTGGCTTTGACGCTCACGAGCTGTGTGGCTTTGGGTAACTTAATTAACATCTCTGAGCTTTAGTTTCCTTTCGGTAAAATACGAATAATAATAATAATAGTAATAGGTTTTTTCTTATAGGATTTTTGGTGATGAAGGTGCTGGTGGGGATGATAAAATGATGATGACGATGATGACGATGATGATGATGATGATAATGACTCATAGATATTAAGCCCTTACTTTTTGCCAGGTACCATGTTGAAGACTCTGTGTATATAACCTCAAAATATTCTCAACGACCCTATATGGCAGGTAGCATTCTAATCCCATCATTGTTTTAATGAGGAAGTTGAGGTTTAGTGAAGTTAATTAATATATAGGAATTAGCACATCTAGAACCCCAGTGTAGATTTGACTAACTTTTAACATGTACTGTTTAACATGTCTTAGTTAATGTTTTCATTGTACTCTGCTAATCTGAATTGCCGTCTCTTTTATAAGGATTGAAAGAGATGTAATATATGTTAAATGTTTAGCATTCATCCTATAGTAAATGCTACATAAATCCTGGGTATTTAATTAATATTAGATCTATTTCTGTTTTACTTATGAATTATAATCTTTATGTATCCCATTTCTATTATTCCCTTGAACATTTAAAACCATCCCCAAATGATTAAATTATTTATTCTCTACAGAGATGCAAAAGTTATCGGTGCCTGTATCATTGGAGATGAGAGAATGACAAGATTTCTACACTATCTATGGAAAGGCAGAAACAAACTCTTCATTTAGGTCAAAGTGTTAAGTTCGAATATGACTCATTTTTTTCTTTCAAAGAAGTAGCTTGTATTTTAAACAAATATCACTTAAGTCTTTAACATCATCCTCTTGTGATTCAGTTAAGAAGGAGATTAAATGAGTTGTTTAAACAAGATGTTTATACCAGTTCATTTGAGAGTGAATGATCCATTCAATAACTATATTTGTGAATTTGGCTCGATGCTGTAAAATAACCAATCTGTCTGATTTTATCTTTGAATTAATACTTGTTTGGCTTCAAGGAGAGCTGATGCGCTAGAAATCGCATATTATCTGTGGCAAATCTGACTCAGGCTTTTAGTAACACCCCGTTTCAAACTCTCAAGGGAGAGACTACTGTTATCTTAGCATTTTGGTCTGAAAATCCAGTGTGTTCTAACTTCTGTAGTGCACATACCTGCCTGCTGATGCTCCTTGGCCTACAGCTTCTGCTGAACTTGGACTCTTGTCGCAATGCCTATGTCATCGGGTCTCTCCTTTCTCAGTGGCTCAGACCAGAGGTATCTCAATAGAACTCCTAATCCAGCTCCGCAAACATGCCCCTCACAAAGTTCTTCCCCGTCTCGGTAGATGGCAGCTCCATCTTTCTAGTTGCTTAGGTTATCAGCCTTGACTCTCTCCTTGTCTCACGTCGCATTGGTAGCTCCTTAGCAAATTCTGCTAGGTCCGTGTGCAAAACACATCCAGGATTGAGTTCTTAGTACCTCTTCTGTTACCGCTCTAGGTCAAAACTCCACGTATTATCACTTGGACCGTTAAAACAGCCTTCGAACAGCCTGCTCTCTTGCCCTTGCCCTTGCCCATCTTTGGTTGAGATCATTTTTTGAGACTATAAGTTAGAGCATGGCGCTCCTCTGCTCGAAGCTCCCTAAGTCTCAAATCTTACTCAGAATGGAATCCAGAGCCCATCCGTGGCCTCTGAAGTTTCATGTGATTGTGCCTCTGGCTCCTTCTCTGGCCTTTCCTGTCTGTTCACCCTGTGCGCTGCTTTGCTCTCCCATAATTATGGCAGGCACACTGCCTCAGGGCCTTTGCACTTACTGTCTCCTTGGAATGTGCTTTCCCTGCCTGTGGCTCAACTTGCTGTCTTATGTCTCCGGGCCCTCTGGTTGAGTGACACCTGTCAGAGGGGCCTTCTATGAGCGACCTCTTAAAGTAGTACGTGTCTTCCCCCGTAGGCCTTCTCCCTCATTTTCCGGCTTCATGTCTCTGTTACCAGCGTTCGTGTCTTTTTTGACACAACTTCCGACATCAGAAATCCAATTCTCCAATACCAACTGGCCGTCCAGTAATTCGGTTCGTTTCTGATGCTGATTCCCGCAGTTCGCACAGATGCCCCTGGTTAAGGGCTCCATCCCACGGGGCTGCCATTCATTCAGATCCCAGCCCCAAAGGAGCTACCCAGACGACCTACCCTTCTACCTGGCTGACTACAAATTTGGGGTTCTTGCAACTCCTTCCTTAGGTTCAGTCACTTGCTAGAACAACTCACAGAACTGAGGATAACATTTTACTTAACATTTACCGCATGGTATAAAAGGCACGACTCAGGAACAGTGAAATGGAAGAGACACGTGGACAGGTACAGGGAGGGGGTTCATCGTGGAACTTCCATGCGCTCTCTGAAACTGCCGCCCCCCAGCACTGTGCCTTGTTTACTAATTCTGAAGACCTCGAACCATTTCAATTAGGGGGTTCTATGGAGGTTTTATTATGTAGGCAGGATTGATTAAATTATTGCCTCTTGGTGATTGAACTCAGTCTCCAGCCCCTCTCTCTTCCCCAGTGATTAGGGGTGGGGGCGGGGCATAGAGTTGTGTGACTCAGCCCTCTAATCACATGATTGGTCCCGTTGGGCCATCGGGAGTCACCTCATTAGCATAAACTCATGTTTGAAAGGAACTAGTTATGAATAACTGAAGATGCTCTTAAAAACTCCCATCCTTCCTCTCACTCTGGAAATTCCAAGGATTTCAG
>NW_011888943.1:2214160-2230083 GCF_000151845.1 Pteropus vampyrus | reverse complement strand
GCCCCAAAGGAGCTACCCAGACGACCTACCCTTCTACCTGGCTGACTACAAATTTGGGGTTCTTGCAACTCCTTCCTTAGGTTCAGTCACTTGCTGGAACAACTCACAGAACTGAGGATAACATTTTACTTAACATTTACCGCATTGTATAAAAGGTACGACTCAGGAACAGTGAAATGGAAGAGACACGTGGACAGGTACAGGGAGGGGGTTCATCGTGGGACTTCCATGCGCTCTCTGAAACTGCCGCCCCCCAGCACTGTGCCACGTTTACTAATTCTGAAGAGCTCGAACCATTTCAATTAGGGGGTTCTATGGAGGTTTTATTATGGAGGCAGGATTGATTAAATTATTGCCTCTTGGTGATTGAACTCAGTCTCCAGCCCCTCTCTGTTCCCCAGTGATTAGGGGTGGGGGCGGGGCATAGAGTTGCGTGACTCAGCCCTCTAATCACATGATTGGTCCCGTTGGGCCATCGGGAGTCACCTCATTAGCATAAACTCATGTTTGAAAGGAGCTAGTTATGAATAACTGAAGATGCTCTTAAAAACTCCCATCCTTCCTCTCACTCTGGAAATTCCAAGGATTTCAGGACTTCTGTGCCAGGAACTAGGGACAGATGTGAAATACATATTTCTAATTTTGCCACACCCACCAGCCCGCTTCATGCAGTACTGAGATGTTGACTGTCTGTCTGCACCTGTGAGAATTAAACTTCTCAAGCAGCAGGTTACTTTTGCCAGTTTTGTTACTGCTTTTATTCGGTACCCGGAACAGTGCCTGATGTACCACAGGCACTTAATCAATGCTTATCGAATGAGTTACTTAATTCAGTCGAACATTCACTAATTCAGTAGTTAACAGAGGAGGACCACGGATGGAGTGAACGTGCTCTCGGTAACAGTCACAGCCCAAGAAAGAGAGACGACCAAGTGCTTTTCTGAAGTCCCTTCTGGTTTGAGCATCAGTCCTTCATAACTCTGTCTTATTCCCTTTGGAATATTCCCTAAGCTTCGCCTTTCTCCCGGAAAGAAATCTCCCCCGCCCCGCTTTTTTTTTTTTTTCTGGCTTTATTGAAATGGAATAGACAATGAGTCGCTCGTATTTACATTGTACAATTCAACGAGATTTTTCTAATTACGATACGATATACGATACGATAATAATATATCCGATAATAATATATCCGTTTCAGTCGTACAGCACGGTGATTAGAGATCTATATAACTCGCAAAGTGATCACCCCACTAAATCCAGTTGCCCCTCTTCTCCCTTACATATTCGTTACAACATTATCAACTATTTTCCTTAAGTTACACTTTACACCTCCACGTCTATTTTGTAACTGTTTGTACTTCGTAATCCCTTTTCCATGTCCCCCCCACTCCCCTCACAATATTCTCTGCATCTCTGAGTTTATTTCCACTTTTGTAGTTGTTGCTGTTGTTGATTTTGTTCTTTAGATTCCACGTGTGTGTGAAATCATGTGATATTTGTCTTTCTCTGACTTATTTCATTCAGCATAATACCCTCCTGGTCCATCAAGGCAATATCTTTTTCCATCCCCTTCCTTTTAGTCTGTGTGCGTCTTTCGAATGGGCTTTCCATTTGTCGCAAGCCTAGGGACCTCGGCTAATGCAACCCCGAAAAGCCTGGAAGAGCAAAAGGAAACCATGCCTGGCACATAATAGGTGCTCAGTGAACATTTTCTATATTTTCACCAACCACTGCCTTTGTGCGGGCCACTTACCTTCAAAACCACAATGACAGTGTCACAACTATCAATTAAATCACTGTTTAAGGCCGGCTTCAGGGACCGCGTTCGTTCTGGCCGCAGAATTGAAGCATTGGGTGCGGTCCCGCTCATCTCCTGGATCCCTGGGCTTGGAAAATGGTGCCGGCTAAAGGCTGGGGAAGTGGAGTTCGCGGTGGGGCGCCCCACTCACCTGTCCGCCGTGCCCCCCGCACCTCCCAGGTCTGTCCCAACTTCGGTGCTCCCCCGTTGGGAGATGGCGGGGGGCTGAGGGGAGAAAAGATGGTGAAAGAGGAGCCTAGGACCAGAGTGGGGGGCGGGGGGTGGGGGCAACACGCCAAAGCAGGAAGATGTGAAGGGGCGGCTTCCTGCAGGTGAAGACGGAACTTGGGTTTTTTTGTCCCTTTGTTCCTTTGTCCCCACATATCGGTCCCGTCCACTTGCTAACATAAGCCAATATTTGCTGCTAAGTGTCCTCATTAGGATGCAGTGAAAAAATCACAGGATTTGCCCTTTGGAACCCCTACAGCTCCCGAAACCCAAACTCTGCTTTTCTGACTACATTCGCTCCTTGAATGATCTGATTTTAGCAATGTCTATTACCACGTTGAAACAGACCGTTGTAGGCTGTTGGGACCTGTGCTCTCGCCTGTCACTTTGCTTTGGAGTAGCAAGGAAGGTGTTGGCTGTATCTTCTTCACTATTCAGTAAGGAAAACAGAGACTCAGAGGGGTTTAGGAATTTATTTGCCCAGGATCACGTGGTAGAAGGAGGGAGGGGTTTGACTGTCTTTATGGAGGAATAAGTCCATGTCAGAGAAGACATCCACCGAAATGCCCCAAAGGGCAGGCAACGCATTGTATTTTTATCAGTTTTATTATTTTATTTCTTCGGGGCTTATCATAATTGTGGGTTGGCCTTTGTGAGAAGTGACAGGGAGGATAGAAAGATGTAGATGCAGATCTGGTTTTGAGATGTCAAACTCTGTTATTTAACCTTTTGAGAGTTTCTTCATCTATAAATGGAGACGGTAACAAAACCCCCTTGTCGGGAGAGTTAAACGGGCTACATTTATGTAAAAACTCAGAGTCGAGGCCCTCATTAAATATTGACCGTTATTATCCGTTGGAAGGTAGCCCACTCAAAAACTGTGCTGCCTGTTTTTACAGCTTAAAATTTATTATTATAATAAGTTAGGCAATAATGAAAATATTATTTCATCTTTCCTGAAATTATGGATGGGTTTGTTAAAAGTTCTTATTCAGGTCTTCTACCGCTTCCCACTTGATGATCCAATTTGTTTTGAGGATTTGATTTGCCGGCAGATTTGGGGCCAAACACTAAGAAACAAATGGCTTTTTTTATTTTCAATATACGCACATGACACTGCAGTTTCTTTCCAGGACAGTCCCCAGCCACAGCCCGCATCGTTTCCTTTCGGTTCCGACCACTTTTCACTCACCAAGTTTTTCTCTACCTTTGGCTGCTTCTCCCAGTTCAAGTTCAGGCTTCTCTGATCTCTAGCCCGAGAAGGCCTGCGTAAAAGCAAACCAAGAATTTTTTCAACCATTTCCCGCATTCCCCTCTCTTAGGTTTGATGAGGTCAGATTTCCGAACTGCCAGCCCGACAATTTTCTCCTTCTCTCTTGATACCGTTGGATAAAGAGAGGCTGTTTAAAGAAATGCTTTCGGTCTGAAGGGTGACCCTTTCTCCACACGCTGCAGGGCGAGGCCCTGAAGTTGGGACACAACACGGGACGGGACAGTCTGGCGCCAGGATCCATGGAGTTCTAACTGGTGAATATTCAGGAAAGAAATGTATTTGTTCTCTCTGCACCATACCTGCTGCCAGGGATGCAAGCTGGCTGGAAAGCGAAAGACGAGGTAGAGGCTGATGAGTTTGGTATTAAGAGCATTAGAAATAATGGACGTCTCTGTAGAATTCAAACTCTCTTGCTGCAGACTCGAGGTCTGATGATAAACCAAGTGAGCATTTGGCAGAAACCAAGTATGCTTGGTTAAAACAAACAGGCAAAAACTCACCACACACACACACAGAAGATGTCCAATTGCTGGGGCCTCCTGGAGCCATGTAATTAAATGATACTGTTTTTCCGGAACTACCTGGAGCAACTCCATCTTCCAATAATAGATACCTCTTTGTACACATGGCTGCGTTTGAAATCCCAGAAAAAAGCAGTAGGACGGTTATCAGAAATCAGACTTTTCCTTGTTTCTTTCTGAGAACCAGTGTGAAAGGCGAGTGTAATTTCTTATTCAGAGGTAGAGATGTTTTAAGATGAATGGCTTACCACAAAAGGTAATGTCTGAAATAATTGGATTTTATTTATCACAGACAATGTTTATTAAGGTACAGTTTGGCTGGTCTTTTATTTTACTGAGAAGCGATTCAAAATGGTTGAGGTTTCTGTAGAGGTCTGATAAGGATGCTGAAATAATTGGACTTTTCAGCAGAAAGGGCAATCTAGAGAATTTCTTGCATTACTGTTTCTCTCCAAAACTGAAAGCTTGAGCATCTTGCCTGAAAACATAGATTTGGTATTTGAATGATATACGAGGTGTGTTTCACCTATACGATTGCAGTTCTAAGGTCAGTGGCCAACTTTAGGATCCGTGGTTCAGAATTTGCTTTTCTTTCTGGGAATGGTGTCTTGAAAAGATTTTTCTGTTCTGAATTCTCTGACAATAGCCGTTTTGTGGTTTGACGAATATACATACATTTAAGTTTATATTCCTGTGCTTAAAATTTCATGAAGTTTCTTTATACTTGCAATTCCCTGGTCGTTCTCAAGAAAACAGCCTTTAGCTTGCTTTTTTCCACAGAACTGTATGTTGTCATGGCATCTACAGCTACTTTCAAATCCAAGAGCAGACCTGTCATGTTGGTGTCATTAGACAGTGTATGCTCCAGTACTCGCTAAGGGGGCGGGGTGCTAAACCCCAGAATGGAATCTGGGGAACAAAGTTGCTTCCGTAAGAACAAAATAAAACTCAGTGGCATAGAAGGTGGACCTGAATAGAAATGGATTTTTTTTTTTCCTCAGAAAGAGAGAGCATTTAAAAAAGAGTTTAACAAAATAGCAAAGGGATTCAGGGGGACATGTTGAGGCTTTAAGATACATAACAATGTTACATCTCACCAATGGAAAGCTATGCATCCATTAAAAAGAAAGATTAAGGCTATGCATATTGAAACTGAAAGGTGCCTTTGATTTATTTTCAAGTGGGAAATTAAAGACAGTTCTGCAACATTCTACTTAGTATGATCCTCTTTATTTATTTTTAAATACAGACACGTGTACATAAGTAGAAAGGTAGAATGATCTCACTATTATATTTAGGTTTGGCTGCATATGACTGAAGGCTCAGCATCGTCGTGGCTCACGAAGGTGGAAGTTTAGTTTTCTTTCATTGAAAAGAAGTCAAAGTTAGTATGGTAGCTCCAAACTCACGAGGAAGCCGGGTCTCTTCTCTGAGTCTGCTCCAGCATTCTAGAGTGTGGATTCCCACCTAACAGCTACCTCAGGGTCCAGCGTGGCTGCTGAGTTCCACGCGTCATGTCTCTCTCTACAGGGCAGAAAACGAAGGAAAGGCAGGAGGACAGAGTCATTTTGTCCTTTCTCTTTTTGAAAAGCTTTCCTGGAAAGTGCTCACAAAACTTCTTCTTTCTCCTCGCCCAGTACTTAGTCACCTTGCTTCACCTAGATGCCTAGAAAATACAGTACATAGCCTGGATTTCGTTGGTATCGGATGAGAAGAGAAAGGTGAGTAGGAGGCGACGTGCGGGCATTGCTGTAAGTGACATGAGGGGTGGGAAGACTTCCTTTTTCTTCTTTATAAACGTCTGTGTTGATTGTTTTAAACAAGCATTTTTTTTTTAACTTAAAAGAATAAGAAATGTGTATTTTAAAGAAGAAATAATAATGAAAGGGGAGACGTGGTGACCCGTGAGTCCGCGATTGATGGCATGATAGAAATGGTAGAGCTCCGTCTTGTCAGACCTATTTTTCAGTGTTAGAGCATCTTTGCATGTTTTAACGGGTCTTTGCTCATCACCCAGCGCTGGGCCCTGAACAGCGTCACGCGGAGATATGATTCTAATTCTTGGCTGCTAGTTAGCCTTTTCGTGGCCAAATGCAGAAGGCCTTTGGGTGATCAAGACCGGAGGCAGAATTTTAATAATAAGACGAAAATAAATGGAATATTTTAGAGAGGTGGTGTATAGTCTAGTGGACAAGAATGCGGGCTCTTGGATCAGAATGGCTCTTTTTACTTTTAATTTTCTAAACCTCAGTCTCTCACCTCTAAAAGGGTAATAATCATAGTTGTCCTATATCATGGAACTTTTCCATGAATCTAAAAAGATAATGCTGATCTGGTGACTGGCCATTAGTACATGCTCAATAAATACAAGATGGATGTTTTTGTTGCTGGCACACTATATGTTGGGCATCCTATAATTCATTCGAATTTTATCCCCCTCTTATAAGTTGATAGGAGTGATAATATTTTTTATAGCAGTTTTATTGAGATATAATTCAGACAGCATAAAATTTACCCTTCTAACAGTGAACAATCTAGTGGGTTTTACTTATTCACAGGGCTGTGTAGTCACCACCACAGTCCAGGTTTAAAACATTTTCATCACTTCGCGGCAAGGTGGAAGGCTGCAGGTGGGTATGTGCCTTGCTTGGCAGAAAACTTCTGAGTCACACGCAGACCTGAGGCTTTGTGCTCAGGGACTGCTTCTGTTCACAGCCTCTGCTGTGTTTCTTTTCCCGCTGATTAATCCTCACCAGGCTTTCTCTCTCTCTCTCTCTCTCCCTCTCTCCCTCTCTCCCTCTCTCCCTCTCTCTCTCGTTTTTTATTTCTTTGTTGGCAATAACTTTTCTAGCTGGACTCAGTTTGGGGCAAGATTCCAGGAGGTTCTGAGACCTGAGGTCTGAGCAGTATGTCCTCAGGCTTTGTCTAGACCTCCTGGCCCAGAACTAATGGCTGTCACCTGACCTCAGAAATTCTTTGAAGTTTTGAATATGTTGTCCTGGGACGACGGACCTGTCTTGGCTTGTTGGGATCTGTGTCTACCCGACCCGAAAGCCTTCTGTCATATTAACAGGAATGTTTGGTCATCTCGATGCTTGGCTTCCAACATGACAAATACTGGGTTTTACTGCATTTTAAAACATGTGGAGTATACGCTGCCTCATTAAACAGACATGCCTTTGATCCATTAGACCTTTTAAATCTGGGGTAAAGACTTTAATTTTGAGAAGACTTTTCTTTATCTAACATCTTCTTTTTCTCAAATTTGACACTGTTGACATTTTGGACCAGATGATTCTTTGTAGTGGGGGCCCGTCCTGGCATTTTAGGGTGTTTTAGGCCCGCTCCCTGGCCTGTGTTCACTAGATGCTGATAGTGTCTCCCCAGTCATGACAAGTAAATACTATCTTCAGACATTGTCAAATGTGTCCTGGAGAGTAAAGTCACCTCAGATTGAGAACTATTGATCTGAGCATACAGGCATCCTATTTATCATCTACAGTTCTCTGTCACTCAGAGGTGGATTTTTGTTATAATCTGGATGATATATAGCAAGAGGCCATTTCACAACATTTTAATAATCTGAGGTTTCGACATTTTTTTCTAACCTGTTATAATTAAATTAATATGACTAGTAATAAAAAAATAATAAAACATGCAGTTAGGAAAAGAATACAAAGAATAAGATGATAACTAACCTCTCAATATTAAATTTGTGATATAATAACAGTATTTTTATGTTTCGATCATTGTTTATTATTTGCTTTATTTCACAAGATAAATTATTTTTTTCTCGAGCGACGTCAAAATTAAAAGGTAAAAACTACGTATTTGGGGTTGATTTTGTGATTTTAGAGAAACTATGGCTGCCAGATGCTATTTTCAAGCAGCAATATCTGTGGACAGAAACTGTGTTAAAACCTCCTTGTTGATAATCATCTCAGTTTTTACTATTCTGCTAACGACTCGGTAGAGTGTCCTTTTATTGCCAGTCGTCCATTCAATTCCTGAAGAATGATTTTAAAAGGAAAACGGCCAGAATGGCTGAACCACCAACCACAAAACAAAATGGGCAGCGCTGAAGATCTACTTCTGTTAAACACTGGGGATTTGAACTCGAGGTGGTGACCATGCTGTGGAAGACAAGACAGACCTGACTTCAAGCGCTGACTCCACAATAACATACTAGTGTGACATGTAATACGTCGGTGTGGCCATGGTCATTTTGCTGAGGTCTCTGAGCCTTTCATATTTTCATCGGTGTAGTGGGGACAGTAACAGGCCCTCGCTCACACAGCTGGGGCGACACTTAAATGAGGAATCGTTTGTGAAATACTTAGTCAGGGTCCCTCATGCCATCACCATTCAGTGAAGGTTGGTGAGGATGACAATGATGCTTATATGTCACATGGTTCATGTTTGACAGCGTTTAATTCTGCACATCCTTCAATAAACTAAACAACGCCCCCTCCCCCCAAAAAACAAAACTACCAACCAGCCTTGTAGGTGCTGTCAATTTTGTATCTGCATAACAAGAATAATTTTTAATGATTGATGGGTTTCTTTGTTGTAAATTGCCCGTGAAGATATCAACTTTTCTCTGTGGCTTCTCAGGTTTTCTTCTCTCGAATTCTTGGCTTAGAATTTTTTTTTTTTTACAGCATGACTATTATTCTTCACTCTTTTTTTGCAACATCTGTCCCTTTTTTTTTTTTTTTTAACAGAGTGCTTTCTCAACCATAGAATTCATTTCTCTTTCTTTCTTTGAGAGCGACACTCTAATATTTTGTCCTGAACCCTCGCACGGAATGCCTTTTCCTCTGTGGCCTGTCATTGCGGAGACTAAGCCTCGCTGCACTGTTTCCTTGTGAAACCGTTACAGTGACTCAACTTCAGGACAGGCGTTTTTGATGAAAACGCTCTAAGGTGGCGTTTTCTTTTTCTTTGCCGTGGTGGACAGATGCCTTTCCAATTTGGTTAGACCCCGTTTCTAATTATAGGGATATATTTATTTTAGTCTATAGGGAAATGTAACCATCTTGAGGTTCTGTGGTTTCAGAATAAAAACCATTGATACTTGAAAAGAGCAGTGTGACAGCCACTGCAGTTTTTCTCCATGGTCAGAAAATAGCATTTTGTAGAATGTACTTTTAAAGAAAAAATGTAGTTATATAGTTTCTTTTCATAGAATGCCTCTTAATGTAATTTGAATGTTCGTACTCTACTTACCTTGGGCTTTTTGTTTTTTTTTTTTTTTTAAATTTTGTATAAAGAGGTTAAGGCTTGTTTGGGAAGCTTAGGCCCTACTTTGATATCTGAGAGCAAATGTATGAAATTCTGGGAATCTCATGAATTCTGAGTCTGACTTTTTCCCATTTATTCATTTGCTCATTCATTTACTCACCCAGTCATTCAAAAATAAAGAAATGAGAACCTAATGTTTAATGTTCTCCTAAGCCTGAGGATTCAAGGCGATTAAACGGAAAAATGATTTTTTTTAATATTCAAGGGAGAAAGGGAAAACATAAATATGCAGACAAATCAATGAGCAACAGAATTTAAGATACTGATTTTAAGTTAGTGTGTGGGAGTTGTAGGTACTTAAGATTTGATAGGTAGAAAGGTGTCTCCGAGGAGGTGACATCACGGGCGACTGGGAGTGTATCGAGGGCCTCAGTTACTTCTGTGACCTTTACTCAGAAGCTTTCTCTTCCCCACCCGCCCTGACTCTGAGCCTGACCACGTGACGTGAAGATTAGCAAACCTGACACACACGGAAGCTTCTAAAAGCATTTGCAGACTTCTGATTCTGGGGCGAGGGAATAGACACACCTTCCCCTGTCTCTCCTGCAAAGTACAGCTAAAAGCCCCGGACATTACGTATCAATTATACAGAGCCAGGCAGAGATATAAACGAAACCTCAGAAGTCTCTGAAAGGCAGAGGGACCCCTCACCGTCACGGAACGGCAGGATTGGAGCCACAACTCTCTGATGATTCTTCTGAGTTTCTTTTTGGCCTCAAATATCCCAGACTTGGAGCTAAAGAAGCCAGCAACTGAGAAATGCCAGTGGATACCCCAAAAGAGCCCCAACAAAATCCCCTCCCTGCTTTTTTTCTAGCCAACAGATCAGGAAAGGAGACAGCCCAGCCATACAGAAAACTCTCAGAAAATGACTGTTGCACGTCAGCCAAACACCCCAGGGTGGACTGCGGCCCTCTCCCACCCATGCCAGCGAGGGCTGAGAGAGGGGGCTGGACTTGCACCCTGGCGAGTCCCTGTAGTGAGAAAAAATATTTTCCTCTCCCCTCTTAGGTGCTGGACTTTGGCGCTATCAATTAAATGGACAAAAGACAGATGAACAGGAAACAAGGGATACAGATTTCACTGATATTTTTACGTCCATGGGGACTTCGCAGAAAAGAAGTGGAAATCCAAAGAAGATTAGGTTCGGGGTCATATACACCATTTTAACAAAGGGTGACAAATTGCGGAGGAGGGTCTAGACAAAAGGAAGGAGGCTTGAGCTCCTGGGGGCGGTAAATTGTGGAAAGGTGACCAGGGAATGTGTAGCAGGTGAGGGTTGTTCAGTATGGCTTGTTAAACGGACTCACCTTGGTGCCACCTCCGGTCTTCCAGGTATGAGAGGAGGAAGTACCTTTATAAGTCACCTTTCGAGGGAAGTCGACGCCTTGCTTTTAGGCAGAAAGGGGGAGCGAAGAGACCTCTTCTTGTATCTGCTGTTTCTCAATCGCCCTTCGCTCGAAATAATTCTCATGCCAAAGTAACATATTTTGGGCTGGTGCAGTCTGATTTTTCCAACCGTAACAAGATACTCCACCCACAAGGTGGTGTCTGTGAAGGGCAAGTACGGAGCCATGTATTTCATTCCCGCCTGTCCGTCAGTAGTTGGCCCTCCTTACTGCCCTGTCACAGGGGACTGCGTAAGGAGCTTGGACTCGAACCCTCACCCAGCCATAATGAGGCGCCCACCCCTCTCCCCACTGGGGTGGTGTCACAGGAGGCCTAGGGGGCAGTCAGGACTTTCACCATTGCCCGGTGGTAATGGGACCGTCCCCACGTGGTGTCAGTGGAGCTGACATGAGTAGACGAAACTGCCACCGTCAGCCGCCAGCCATGAAGGGCCCCCCTGCAGACATCCGTGATTTTTCTACTTGTTCTCTCTTCGACTCTTGCTTGCGCCGTGAGGACAAGCCCCAGCTAACCTGCTGGAGACTCCAAGACCATGTGATGCAGGGCCGAGTCACCCCAGGTGAACTCGAGACGACATTTGATTTGATTGCTCGTGTGTGCATGAGCCCAGCCATGACTGGTGAAGCCTGGTCGGCTCAGCAGATCTGCCTCATCAGCTGTCACATTCATGAGAAGCGATAAATGGTGGTGGTTTTATGCTGCTAAGCTCTGGGGGGATTTGTTATGCAGCATTGCTAATGGATAGAGAAGTTTCACCTAAGATTTGAAGGGCGAAAAGGAGGCAGTCCTGTGAACAGCAAGGAGGAGAGAGTTTCCACAAATTCTTTCATCCCTCATCAGAGAAGAATATAACATTTCGGAGGCTGGTGTGTGGTGAGCAAAGCAGGAGGTGGTAAGAGATGGCGCCCGACAGGTAGGCAGGGGTCGGATTATACAGGGCCAGGCTATGAGATTGGAACTTAGTCTTGGCGACTTTGGTTTGGTGGTCACACGAAGACTGCGCTGGAAGTCCCTTTGGAAGTCACAGTGATGACTTTCTCTTTTAACTGCGCCAAAGACTTATTGAGTGCATACGACCAAGTGACAGCATCCTGCAGGTGTGTTCTGTCATCGTGATGTCCGCGTGCCCAGCATTGTGCCAGCGCCTGGCTGGGCTGCTCACTCATCTCTGCAAACCAGAAAGTGAATCAGTGGCTCTGCTTCATGCCCTGCCTTTTCTTCCGTGCTTGGAACACGGCCTAGCACGTGCTAGATGCTCAGTAAATATTTGCAAGACGAATGAGTAAATGAAGGAACCAAAGTGTGTGTTGTCCTTGTTTGCATGCAGGTCACCATCTAGCTGGACGGCATGAGCTGCTAACGGCTATGGAGCACTTCCCGACCAATATACGTGCTCACAGCATGAATTCATTCAGTTCTTGCAACAGCTCTGTAGGGAAGATGGTATTATTAATTCATTTAAGTGCAATGCAATCTTCTAAATAGAGGCTCATATTATAATATATACATAACCTCATGTTTGTTATACTTAATAATGTAGGACTTATATAAACTTAGATGTTTAGTAGGCATGGCCGACTCATTGTCTCCGTCCTCAACTTGCACATCCTCCCTCCAAAGGCTGCTTTTCTTCCAGTCTTGCTCAGTGAATGCAAACTTCATCCTTCCTCTTGACTGAGTTAAAAATCTCGACATTATCCTTGACCCTTCCCTTGCTCTCATCCCTGCGTCCAATCCCAACAGCGAAGCTTGTTGGTCCTACTTTCAAAATATATCCAGGTCCTGACCACTTCCTGTCTTCCTCTCCACTTCCATCCGGGCCATTGACCACTTCCCGTCTTCCTCCCCCCTTCCATCCGGGCCCCCGGCAGCATCACCACATGGTTTATCACCAGGTTCCCTGTTGCTGCCTCGGGCTCCCTCTAGTCTACTTCACATAAATCCATTCAAAACCCCTCATCTCGCATCCCATCTCACTCACGGAGGAAAGCCAGAGTCTTTCCAGAAAGACCCACGAGGCCCCCCAGTCCGATCCACTCTCAGCACCACCGTCCCTGAATTCTCTGGACCTCTGCCGGACCCCGTATTCCTCCTCCTGCATGTCAGGCGTGTCTCTGTCTCAAGGCCCTTTTGTTGTTTCTTTGGCCTGTCTCTTCGTCTCTTTCAGGTCTTTGCTCAGCCATCACCTTCTCTGTGAGAACTTCTTTGATTACCCTCCTTAAAGTCACAATACATCCCACTAGCAATTTCTCTCCGCTCTCCCTGGTTTATTTCCCTTCACGGCACTCAGCACCGTGTGACATGTCATCCGTGCGCCGGAAGACATACACGCGCGTGTGAGTACCTATCTGGTTAACGTATCCATTGTCCGCAAGCCCCGGAAAGGCGGTGGATTGTCCCCATTTTGTTTAAAGCCATAGCCGTACTACCTCAATAGTGCCTAGCACACGGTAGGCACCCAATAAATATTTGTCCTAGGAATGAATGAGTGATAGCGACTCCCAAATTTTTGTTTAAATAAAATGCTCATCCAGTAGTTAAATTTCTCTAGAGTAGTTTTCTTTGTTTTTTGTTTTTTTCCTACAAGGTTAGTTAAAAATAGTAACTATCTAAATAAATGCTACCGCTTACGGCTTCCTTAGGCGGTTTTGTTCCTCGTTCCTCCAGCTTGCTCTTGGTTCGTTGATCCGAAGGACAGAAGGAGTTGTGGGGAGAAGGATACCTCACTTTCTCGTTCTGTGTCAGCTCTCTCGACACTGGTCAACTCTGTACCAACAAGGGAGAATATCCTGTGGGTAGTGAAGAGGCCCCAGTCGTAAAGCCGCTTTTTGGGATATTGATTTTAAGCCAGTTATTAAGAAACAAAAGACTCAGAAAGAGCCTTTGACCCTCCCCCTGTCTGCCCAAGAGATTCAGAGGGAAGGACTTGCTCCAGGAAAGAAAGCTTATTCACTTCAGCCTAATTGGAATTAAGTACGGTAGATGGGATGGCACCAGGCAGGGGCCTGGTGGCTATCTAGGTCACCCTGTGTCCCTCGGAAGCAAGGAATTTACCTGCCTCTATACTTCTGCTTGTTCTCAACTACCTGTAAATTGCCTGCTTCCTTTGAAACCCCATCACGGCCTCCTCCCCTTTCTCCTTTCTCCAAAATGACACGTATTGGCAGTTTCACGTCAATTTTCATGCTTATGTGAATTCCCTGCTCACCCATATTAAAACTTGATTTTATTCTGTTAATCCGCCTCTGTTAATTTGATTATTTGCCCAGCTCGAAAGACTTAGCAGGTGGGAGGAAAATTATTTTTTAGCCCCCACAGTAGCAAGAACAATTTGTGACAGATATTGATTCCACGAGAATTTTTCAAAATAACACATTCCTGGTTTGATCGTTCCCAAAACATGCATATTATACTTAAACGTGAAGGGTATATAAATGAAGAAAGCAGCAAAATAAGGCTAAGATGGTAGGAAGGGGCCAGTTCTTGCAGGTTCTGGAATGTCTTGTCAAGACTTTGATTTTTACCCTAAAGCGGGGGAAAAAAACAACAACCCTGCAGCCACAGAAATGTTTTTCGTGGTGAATTGATGTGGTCAGATCACTGTTTTCAAGATCACTCCAGATGGACTGCAAGACATGGATTGAAATGCGGCCAGAACGAAAACAGGAAAACTCTCTGAAACTCAGAAGCCGATGGCTTAGATTACGGTGGCAGTCCCCAGCAAAGCCGATGGCTTAGATTACGGTGGCAGTCCCCAGCAAAGACATGAAGATGCTTTAGGTTTAGCTAGAAGGCAAAATACATAGGATTCGGTGATTGATGGATTGTGTTAAAAGATAATTTTCAGAAACAGGTAAAATCCTGACTGTCATAAAGTTTTAGAATGAACACGTTAAAGGTTCTGCCTAACTCATTTGTCGAATGAGAGAACAAAGCAGAATATATATTCATAACCAGTACAGAAGGTAATTCTAAGGAACCCACACATTTACAGATCCCATATAGTCAGAGAAATGTCCCAGAGGGAGACTTGCCCCATCCACAGTGAGGCAGGGAAGTCGATGGCTCCTCTACTGAAAGGGACGGAATCTGCATCTTTGCAGATGAGAATTATTTTGCATTTCTATGAGCTACCTACAATCGAGAGTTGATGCTAGCTCCTATAAATTAGAGGCAGATCACCCTGCAAGTGTGTGTGCTAGAGAATGTGTAGTTTTCCGCTAAAGTGCAGATTTTTTTCCTTATCATTGTGTACGCATATGTGTGTGTGTCTGTGTCTGTGTGTGAGAGAGAGAGAAAATGAGGGCAGGTGGGGAAGGGTTGAATGTAGCTCACAGTCTTTTTGTGTGAGTGACTGAGCCTTATCTACTGAACAAGTGTGTATATTAGAGCAGCAACGCTAAAAGGCAGGGATAGCCTGCTTTTTTTTTTTTTTTAATTTTTATCATGGTGCCATTGGTTAACGAAACCCAGTAAGTTTCAAGTTTCAGGTGTACAATTCAACAGTAAGGCGTATATATATCTACCTCCTCCCATCCTAAACCCCCTACCCTTTAGTAACTGCTAGTCTATTGTCCATGTCCATGAGTCTCTGTTTGTTTGTCCTGCTCATTTGTTGCTTTTAGGTTTATACCCCACGTATAAGTGATATGTGATTTTTCAACTTTTTCTGTTTGGCTTATTGTGCTTAGCATGATTATCCTGAGGTCCATCCATGTTGTCGCAAATGACAGTATTTCATCTCTTCTTATGGCTGAATAATATTCTATTGTATATATGTACCACAGCTTCTTTATCCAGTCATCTATTGTAGGACACGTTGCTTCCATGTTCTGGCCACTGTGAATAAAGCTGCTATGAACATTGGCGTACAAATATCTTTCGGATATGTGTTTTCAAATCTTTGGAGTAAATACCCAGTAGAGGGGTTGCTGGATCATATGGTAGATCAATTCTTAGTTTTTTGAGGAACCTCCATACTGTTTTCCATAGTGGCTGTATCAATTTGCAGTCTCGCCAGCAGTGTATGAGGGTTCCTATTTCTCTGCATCCTCTCCAACACTTGTTATTACTTGTCCTGTTGATAATAGCCATTCTAACAGGTGTGAAATGGTATCTCAATGTGGTTTTGATTTGCATTTCCCTAATAGCTAGTGGTGGGATAGCCTGCTTTTTATATGTAGTAATTTACTAACAGCATTTTCTGTGGTGTAACTATTATTTTTAATGATGGCAGTTTCCAATTTCCAGATCGGCCATAATTAATAAAAACCAGTCCCCTGGAACATTTAGAATATTTCCAGTTTTTATGTTGAAGAATTCTATTGTAATATGTGTTTGCATATTTCCTTAATTATTTCCTCAGGGAGAAGTTTCTAGAATTAATACTTCC
>NW_011888943.1:2204026-2214110 GCF_000151845.1 Pteropus vampyrus | reverse complement strand
TTTTCCATAGTGGCTGTATCAATTTGCAGTCTCGCCAGCAGTGTATGAGGGTTCCTATTTCTCTGCATCCTCTCCAACACTTGTTATTACTTGTCCTGTTGATAATAGCCATTCTAACAGGTGTGAAATGGTATCTCAATGTGGTTTTGATTTGCATTTCCCTAATAGCTAGTGGTGGGATAGCCTGCTTTTTATATGTAGTAATTTACTAACAGCATTTTCTGTGGTGTAACTATTATTTTTAATGATGGCAGTTTCCAATTTCCAGATCGGCCATAATTAATAAAAACCAGTCCCCTGGAACATTTAGAATATTTCCAGTTTTTATGTTGAAGAATTCTATTGTAATATGTGTTTGCATATTTCCTTAATTATTTCCTCAGGGAGAAGTTTCTAGAATTAATACTTCCGGGTTAAAGGGTGGGCATAATTCTGCCTGTAGAAAGGTTGTGCTAATAATTTACTTCACCATCAGCAAAAGGTTGACATAGCCAATTTATTGCCTGTGGGTGCTTTTAAGTATTTTTAATCCTCTTTATAAAAATTTTATTTTATGATTAATTATCCTGTTTTTCCTGGTATTTTTTTTCTTGTGGTGAATTTCAAATGTACCTTGCAGTCTTCTCCAAATTAGCATTTCTTTCCTGGCAAATGAAAAGTATACTCTGTAAATGATAGGCGTGGAATTTTGTTGCTCACTCGCGAAAATGATTTTTCGCCATCACAAAATATATGATTCTGAACCAGTTCGTTATTTTGGTAAGTGGAGCTGGTAGCAGCCTGCAAGTTCTGACCCAAGGATGGCACAGAACCCCTTTTATACTTTTCATCTATCATCTTCTGAAACCCCGTAGTGACAGAGCCATTTCATAGAACTAGGAAGTGGTCACTGTCTTGATCTCAGAGATCAACCAGTCCAGATTCTGCAATTGTGAAATTGCGCAATGGCAGACGGCGGGGGCATTATCTCCTGGGCTCATTCCTACCTCCTGTCTCTTCGTGGTGAAAGCCTCCTCCCTTTGCCTCCAGGCTGTGTCACTCGGCACCATTTCCCGTGGCTGGTCGGTGCTGCCTGGCTTGTGGTGGATCATCAGGCTCAGAGTCATGGTGGACCCAAGACTCTAGGAAGGCGGCTGGTTACTCTGGCCGGGCATCTGAAGCCAAAGTGGAGGGCTGGGCATTCTGGAGAAGTGACTGGGCAGCTCCAGGCAGCGGGCGGCCCACGCCTGCAGAGGCAGTTGGCTAGGACTTTAGTTTACTGCAGCCAGAACTCCTGGGAGGCTGGAGAGAGGCAAGGCCGACCACGAGAAATCGAGAAGTTGCATGAGAATCTTTCAACGTAGGTAGAAATACTTAGCATGTTTGCGTTTCTTGACTTTGGTCCAGGATCCTGAATACTTTATCACGTAAGGCGAGAGACAGTGAAATTCTTTTAAAAGCGCACACTTCTTGCAGACTGCTAGGATACCGTGGTGTCCTTGGACTAGGTAGGGTTTTAAGACTCCAGTTTCAGAAATACTCCAAAAGCTGTCGCCGTAGGTGAACAGTGAGCGCCAGCGAACTTAAAATCACAAATGCAAATGCTACTCAGAAATAGCTAGGCTGAAAAGTTATCGTCCAGATGAAGGAGCATATGGTTACAACTAAATGTCTCTTTTTAGATTATGTGAAGCATAAAAATAAACTTCGTACAGGCGGCTCGACCCTCAGTGTATGTTTGTTCATCCCTAGGAGTCTAAGTTTTCTGGGAAAATTCTAAAGTAACAGTTAATAGTTTTTGTTCTCCAGAGTCACGCAAACCGAGGCGGGAATCCTGGCTAATTTCTACCAGCTTCATGCCCTTGAGTAACCTCACTGTGGGGACATTTCCTGGTTGTAGAATGGGGATGAAAATAGCACCTGCCTCACAGGGCTTTCGGAGGGGTTAATTGAGATAATGCACATAACAGGTTTAGCATTCTACAGTGCACAGAGAGTTTAGCCGAGGCCGGGTGCTGGTATTAACATCCTGGATGAAGAAAACATGATTCGTTTAGACAAATAGGTGGATGGAAATAAGGTTAGTGTGTGCGAAATGAGGCTTAACTTAGCATTATATGGCTGAGGGTGTATCTTTAGAGTTGGGGAGAAGAGAAAGTCGATATGATGACAGAAAGGGGCATGCTGGCAAGATGGAAAACAATCCTAATCTACCTTTTTCCCTACGTGCACCTTGACTTTGTAGAATAAGATAACTCTAAGAAGCTAGATACATCCGAAGGGCAGAGATGGGCTGCTAATGTCTCTGCATGCAAGTGTCCTCTTCAGGACAGTATAGAGCAATGTGATACCAAACAGTGGATGGGCAGAGAGACCAGAAAAGGTGGGGGGGCTAAAAAAGCATCAGGTCAACATTTTAATATAATTTTATTGAAGTAAAAGTTTGGCTTGTGGGGAAGTGTGGAATACATAAGGATTGTCACCCTCTCTTTCCTCCGGGAGGGACATGCCAAACAGATTTCTTATGTTCATCGAAAAGTGAGCTGAGCTGAAACAGTTGAGAAATGCTGACCAGAGCTTGGCAGACTGGCCCGAGGGTCACTTCTGGCCCACTGCTTGATTTTTAAATAAAGTTTTATTGGAAGATAGTCACGCCATTCACTTACATACATGTATTCTGTGGCTGCTTTCATGCTACAGTTGCAGAGTTCAGTAGTCATAACAAAGACCTGTGCCATCAGAGACTAAAATATTTACTCTCTGGCCCTTTACTTACAGAACGAGTTTGCCATCTCTTGCAACAGACCATGAAGACTAAAGGGTCACTCTTGCTTAGCTGTCCTCTTTTCTGGTGTCAGTATATAATTTCCATTTCAAAGGAATTTCGTGGTCAAAATGTGCTTCATAACTGCCTGTGTACCCTCCAGCAGTTTAATTTGTGACTCGGCTGTCCGGGACGTCGTGAGGGACTGATAATAGGTTTAGGAACTCTAAGCGAATCCTCATCTGCTTCTTGGCACTGGAAATTGTGGTGAATTTACCAGAATGTTCTTTGTTAGGAACAGAAGCTAGTAAAAATGTCAGGGGTTTGAAACCGGAGTTCAGCAGTTATTAAAGCTGTCAAGTTTTAAAGAGAGGGAAGACAATGAGAAAATATTACAAATCTCGTAAGGTTCAGTGACAGCTTAAGGCTGAAAATGAGGTACGATGAAACCACCAACAAAAACAACAAAACACACACCGAAGGGGATTTTTCATGTAGCTGCTGAATCTGGTGCATATCTACCCAGGTGGTCATCACTGTGTGATGCGTTTATCTGTTTCAGCTTCAGCAGTGGCTTGTGTGGATTGACTTGGCTAAACCTGGCCCTTGAAGGTATTTGTAAAGCACACATTCTTCAAATGTGCCATCTCAGATCGGCATGGCTTCATCTTAAGTAGAGGTTCTGACTTGGCCCCGCATGGGGACAATGGGCAATGTCTGGAGGCGATTTGGGGTGTCAGCCGAAGTGGGGGGAGCGTGCTATTGGAGTTCGGTCGCTGGAGGCTGGGGATGCTACTAAACATCCTACAGAGCGCAGGACAGCCCTCCGCTACAAAAAGCCATCTTCCCCAAAATGTCAGTACTGCTAAGATGGAGAAGCCCTGATGCGTAGAAGAGGGCGAGGTACCTCAACATGAAAATTATTCTGTCATCACATTCCCTAACAGTGCATTTATCATCATGATTGCCAACTCTTCATGGGCAGCGAAACTACTCTTTCCTATTATGGTTAGGATAGAAGTTTCCTCTTCTAAATTAAAAAAATTTTAGTTAAAAAAATCTGGACAATAGACTAGTGGTTACCAGAGGGTAGAGGGGAAGGGGGGAGGTAGATGGAGTAAAAGGTGTCAAATATGTGGTGACAGAAAGAAATCTAACTCTGGGCCGTGAACACGCTATGCAATATATATATACATATATATGCCTTACTGTTGAATTATACACATGAAACTTACTGGATTTCATTAACCAGTGTCGTCATAATGAAAAATTAAAAGCAAACAAATAAAAACAAACAACAAGAGTCTATTGAAAGAAAAATGTTCACTGGAAAATAGTATAGACGGTATGTAGATGTGTCATTTAATATGTGAAGGTGGTTGAATGAATTAATGTAAAGAAAAAATACTGCCCTAAACTATTAAGTTTATGGGACTGTTCTCAAATTGTCACCCTTTTAGTATTTCAGCAATGCCAGTGTTAATTCAGCTAGTCTTCTCCACATGTTACCAAGTTCACTGAGTCTTCCTGTTTCAGTCCTTCTAAAGAATCCTGAGATATTTAGGATAAGTTTTTAATCCTTTGGTGCTGCGTGGCTTTTCTGGTGTTCTTAGGACAGACAGTGCATGGCAGTTGAAATAGGGAGTTTACTGAGCCAGATTTAAGTTTTTCCGTCAGCGTGCCTCTCAGACCCGAGGTGGCATCTCACACTGCCGCCGCGGCCACTAGTTAGAAACCGCACATCTCAGGGGTCCCCATCAGGGACCTTTGGTTGTCGAGTTCTTTGTTGGCGGTCCATCGGTCCATCAAGTGAGAAGCATTGCGTTGTGTGAAAGTCTCAATGAACATTTATGGCACCGGCTTGCAAATTGCCGGTGGAACACCTGGGGATTCATTAAAGAGCCAGTTTGTCTGGCTCCAGCCCCAGGGGATGTGATTCGGTAGACCTTGGCTGATCTCTGGGAATCTGCACATTTAACAATGATCTCGAGTGATGTTGGACCAACTCTGGGAGTCGCTGATGTATGACGTGTGACAGATCCCTCTTTTCACTGTTTTTGTGCCATGTGTCTCTATGTCACAAACATTTCGAGCTGCCTTTTCATCAACCAAACTTCGGTTTGACTCATCTTCCGATGAACCAAAACGTTTTCACTTATCCCCAGCCGATGGTTACAAGCAATGTTGCATGTGGATTTATATGCTCGTACCTTTGCAGTTATTGAATTCAAACATTGTACTTTTGTCCCTACTACTTAATAAAACAAAAGAAAAACAAAGAATGGGGCAAGTAATCCTCTAAACTTTAATACAGATGGAGTCGTTGGAAATAGTTAGGCATGCCGAAATCGAGGAACCCCTAGCTTACGTTCAGCAACCTTTGGACATAAGGAGGGCAAATATTGGTTCAATTGTGAAGAAAATGAACAACTTCTATAAAAAAAAATAAGTTAGAAATGCTATCATTCAATATTGGGTCTGAAAGCTGAAGCATAATTAGGAAATTTAAAGTATCTAGCTCAGTGAAGATATTTTTTTTTTTCGGTAGCGGGCATATTTCTTGCATACCTTTAGCATGCTCAATTTCTAACATGTTTTCGGGGACACATACAAAAGAAAGTGGTTGCCAGCATGAGAGCGACAGTGAGGGACCGATTTGCCACACGTTTCATCTGAACAATCAGAGCGTCAGTCATTTCGGCTGTAATTACAGTCCTCTGATGGCCGTCAAATTTTAAGGGGGCCAGCTGTGTCATCCGTTATGCAGACATAAGTGAGATGTTGGTAAGATTTGTATTTGCCAACCATGGTACTGAGAACGTTGATTTTCATGACCGAATCTCCATCCTGCAAAGGATTTTGTGCTTGAACTCTTACCCACGGTTCTTGAAACTTAAAGTTACTTGGCCTCCTGGTTAATTAGACAGCAGCAGCTGTAGGACCGATGAAGAGTGCAGATAGCTGAATAGAGTCGGCTGTAATTTTAAGATCTTGGTTAAATATCTCTACATTTTTCCATTTAAAAATTTTAAGCATTTTGAGATCATTATAGGTTCTCATCCAATTGTAAGAAATAACACACGAAGATCTTGTACCTTCACCCAGTTTCCCTGGTGATAACATCTTCGAAACTATAGTACAAGTATTGGCATGAATACAGTCAAGATACAGGACAATTTCATCACAGAAAGGATCCCTTATGATACTCTTTTGTAGGCACACCCTGTTCCCTCTGCTCCCTGCCACGCACATCCCTATCCCCTGACAACCACTAATCTGTTTTCTATAATCTCTATAATTTTGCTATAAACACAGTCATACAGTATGTTTGCAACCTTTTGAGTTTGGCTTTTTTTTCCCCTCCACTTGCGTAGTTCTATGAAGACTCATTCAGATTATTGCAGTATTAATAGTTCGTTTGTTTTTGTAGCTAAGTAGTGTTTCATGATATGGATGTAGCACAGTTTAGCAACATCCTCCCGTTGAGGGATACATGAGTTGTTTCCAGTTTTTCAGTGATACAGATAAAGCTGCTGGGAACATTCATGGTCAGATATTTTTTTGTGGGAAGTTTACATTGCTTTGGGACTGATTTCTAAGAGTGTAACTGTTGGTCGTATGTTGCTTATTTAGTTTTTTTTAAGAAACTGCCAAACTGTTTCACAGTGGTTGTACCATTTTATATGTCCACCAGCAATGTATGAGTGACTCAGTTTTTCTGCATCCCTGTCAGCATTTGATAGTGTTATTATTATTATTTTTTTTAATTTCAGCCCATCTGATGGGTGTGTAGTGATACCTCACTGTGGTTTTAATGTACATTTCCCACATGGCTAATGATGTTGAACATCTCTTCACGTGCTTCTCGATCAAAGCATCTGTATATCCTCTTTGGTGAAATGTCTATTTGTGTCTTTTTGTTCATTTTGCAATTGGATTGTCGGTTTTTTTACCGTTGAGATTTCAGAGGTCTCTATACGTTCTAGATACTAATCCTTTGTCAGATACGTGGTTTGCAAATATTTTCTCCCATCTGAGCTTGTCTTTTCATCCTTTTAACAGGATTTTTCACATAGCAAAAGTTTTAAGTTTTAGTGAGGTACAATTGGCAAATTTTTCTTGTACGGATTGTGCTTTTGGTAAGAAGTCTAGGAACTCTGTCTAGCCCATCCTCCTCAACATTTTCTCTCTCTCTCTCTCTCTTTTTTTTTTTTACTAAAAGTCTTATAGTTTTTTATTTATATTTAAGTTTTGTTTTATATTCAAGCCTACTTGGAATTAATTTTTGTATAAGATGAGTATTTTAGGTTAAAGTAGTTTTTTCCCCAGTGATAGTCAATTATTCCAGCACCGTTTGTGAAAAGGCTACCCTTTCTCCACTGAATTACGTTTTCACTTCTGTTTCCATGTCATAATCCTTGATAAATTCATTGAGTGTGCAAGACGAATGGCTGCAGAATTGATTTTATTTACTCTGTTATTTTACTGATACCTCTTGCTATTTAAGAAATGATACCCAGGGGCTGTCTCTTTCTTGGATTGCCAATGACATCTTTAGTATATACCAGATCGATGATTTCTATATTTAATTGCACTTGAAATTAGAGTACGTGCCATGAATGTCTATATTACTTGTACTGATTTGAGATTTTTAGCTCTGAGATTTTTCTCAAATGTTCCTGCTGATATTGTTATCAAAACATAAAGAAATTTGCCTTCAAATACTTATTTTCTTTTGGTTCCAGTGATGATGAACAACAGAGCACGCTCACCGTGGAACCATTTTTGGTTTTTAAAATTTTATTTTCCCAAAGCAATATTGCATCTATGGCTTGTGACTATTTTACAGGTGAAAACATCAAAAAGGAAACATTTAAATGCAAATGTCAGCACATAATAATATCTGAGTCCATAGTGATGCTGAGCTCAGTCTTTGTATATCTTTCCAGATTTATCAACGATGCTGGTTAGTATTCAAGAAAGCCTCAAGCAAAGGTCCAAAGAGACTGGAGAAATTTTCTGATGAGCGAGCTGCGTATTTTAGGTGTTACCATAAGGTAAGACTCGATTGCTGTAGCTTTCCAGAGATCCATTCACAAGGAGGGAATTCAAGTTCACCAAGTCTGAAAACTTGCCTAGACTATTTGACAAAGGTGCAAATAATACTTTTTCCAAGGACAAAACAGCTCTAAAATAATATCTACTTGCTAAGTGTCTAAAATAACTGACTCATCTAAAGTCACTCTTCCAGTTTCCTACTGTTTATTGCTGTTGTTTTTTCAATCTCTAGTGTAGAATTTACCATGTTGTTTTGCACATTGCTAATATCTATAGACCCCGCTTCCAACATTGGAGACCCTGGAGGGTAAGGGTGAGGTCTCAGCTGTCTAGCACAGTGCCTGATACACAGTAGACCCTCCTTCAGAGCTTGGAGGGTGTGGAGGGGAGGCCGGGGAAGGAGCTGGAAAATGGGTGATCGAAAGCAGAGGAGGAGAAAGTGCCACCCATGAGCTTATTTCTTTAAGTTGCACGACTACATTTAATTCAGACTTTCAGTTTTCTTAGTAGTAGTGAGACTGCCTCACTAAAAATAATAATTGTGTGTTAAAATATGTGATTTGGGAGTGGAAAGTTAAAGTAAATATAAGGTATACTTTACCAATTAGTTGTCCGTGTCTAATACATAATAGACACTTCTTACACGGTTGGTTGAAAAGTGATGAATATTATCAATAGAAGACATGGAATCCATACAGATGTCTTTGTGTCATCCTTTTATACAGCTTACCAGAAGATATCTGTACTGAGACATCTGAAGCCAGGAAAAGGAATTTTGATCTGACGGAAATGGGCCGGGTGATGATCAGGGCAGAGAAAGCCAGGATTGGCAAGGTTTATGATGGCCAGACTCAAATGTACAAACCGAAGTGGATTGCTTAGTTTCCTCTTGAATATTAAACGAGTCAGGGGAGGTCGAGGACAAACTTGCCCTCTTTCAGACTTCTACCTGCTGGCTTTGGAATTTAATATGTAAATCTTTGCTTTGAGGACCTGGATAAGCCACATTCTCTTTCATCTCTAATAATCATTAAGCAGAGTTCAAAGCATTAGAACGAAAGAATTATGAACATGCGTTAAGCCGCCAAGCCCTTGATGCATTCCTGTAGCCGATTCCGCCCCCTTACTCTTTTAGATCCGATACATTTAGTGTTCATCTCTGGGGGCATAGAAAAAGCTAGAGTAACTCTAAGATATGCATTTTTAACCTAAATGGTGTGTAATTTATGAATCTCCATAATGAAATACTGGGGTCGAAGTAGCACACCGTGACCAGATTTTAGAATTTATTTGACTACAAATCAATTTCCAAAAGCAATGAGGACCTGTATAGTATGCTATTTGGTCAATACAGAAATGATGTGACATTTGTGGATGTCTCTCTCCTGTGAGAAATCTGTAGCATTTATGAGAACATAATGCTGCTTTCATTTTTAAAGATACTATTAAGTAAAAATGCCAGTTTTGCATATCTGATTCTTTTTAGAAGTTTTAAAATGAGAAATTGGCTATAGAATTTTAAAACTTGGTGCCTTCCTCATTGCAGATGCAACCAAAGATACTGTTATGCAAAAATTGGAAAATAAATATACGAATAATGCACACACAGAACAATTCATTTTTCATTTCTTTGCCTCTTCCATGAAGCGCCCCTCAAGGACCCACAGCTGTCAGAGGCGGCTGTGAATTTGATTAACTGTAATTGCAAGAATATTAAGACTCCAGCGACTTTAAATATAGTCCCTCACCTTCTCGTTAAACCCAAGTCCAGTGTTTTCATCCGGAGCATCAAAGCGGCTCACACTCGCCGGGAGGGGTCGAGTATTTCTGTGTGTGGTTTTACATTTTTTTTTTTTTTTTTTGAGATGAGTAACAGTTGGGAGGGAACCTAAGTGGACAGGAGACCGTCTGCCACTTTTGTGACCAAGGCAGATGGTGGCCTGAGTCTGGGAAACCTGCTTTCTGATCTCGGTATCACCACCGGGGAGTGTCCAGCAAGTGGCTTAACATTTGCGTAAAGGTGGCCTCCAAGGCAAGTCACGTCATAGCTTCTCCCTCGTCACAAGAGACTTGAGTCTGGAGGAGTCAGTTCACCTTGGACCCGAAGGATGATTCCGACAAATTCTCTCATACCGTGTTTTTTAAAAGTCCCCAGAAAGTGTGGCAAGGAAGGGTTCCGGGAGGACCGGGGTTCTGTGTTGGAAGAATTGAGCACTCCAGTGTTTTCATGCCCATTCGTGAGGTTCCCGGTCCAGGGTCGCCCGTCACGGGCTCTGAGGGGTC
>NW_011888943.1:2197599-2203066 GCF_000151845.1 Pteropus vampyrus | reverse complement strand
CCTAAGTGGACAGGAGAACGTCTGCCACTTTTGTGACCAAGGCAGATGGTGGCCTGAGTCTGGGAAACCTGCTTTCTGATCTCGGCATCACCACCGGGGAGTGTCCAGCAAGTGGCTTAACGTTTGCGTAAAGGTGGCCTCCAAGGCAAGTCACGTCGTAGCTTCTCCCTCGTCACAAGAGACTTGAGTCTGGAGGAGTCAGTTCACCTTGGACCCGAAGGATGATTCCGACAAATTCTCTCATACCATGTTTTTTAAAAGTCCCCAGAAAGTGTGGCAAGGAAGGGTTCCGGGAGGACCAGGGTTCTGTGTTGGAAGAATTGAGCACTCCAGTGTTTTCATGCCCATTCGTGAGGTTCCCGGTCCAGGGTCGCCCGTCACGGGCTCTGAGGGGTCCTGCACTTCAGAAGCTGGGTCACTCTCAGGCAGCATCCCCAAAACCGAGGGGCCGTGAGCTATCATTTTTTCTTTAATCACATATTCCTAGGAACAACTAAACCGAATTCTAAGGAACACAGTTTTGTGTGTGCTGCTTTCGTGTGTTAACCTTATTTATTCAGTGTCCACTTAGTCTCCTGTTCTTTCGACACTGAGCAGTGATGGTGCCTGTTTCCCTGAAATCCTAGGGTCAACTCGTGCGTCAAATGAATCAATGCGAATGTATTTGAAAAACGGAAGCGCCTCTACCTACGAGGAACGATTGCCATTAGGATTTTTGTTGTTCTGCCAAAGCCCTTGAGGCTGATTTGTTCTGTCATTCTATCCTTCCTTAGTGACAAGCTCACTCTTACATCTCCCAAACTCAAGAACAGACCTTGTTCTTGGTTTCTGCAAAAATAGGATTCCAGGTTCCTCACAGTGAGTTAATGTCCTAAAAATTACTTCTCCGGAATTTCTGCTGACGTATTGTGTGTGTGTGTGTGTGTGTGTGTGTGTGTGTGTGTGCGCGTGTGTGTGTGTCTGTGTGTGTGTGCGTGTGTGTGTCTGTGTGTGCGTGTGTGTGTCTGTCATAACTTTTTCCAATGATCGTTCTTTTTTATGTCGTTTCTCTCTCCTCTAAAACATTTCCTCTTATGTAGCTGTCTACAATACAACTTTTCAAAATCTTAAAAACTATGTCATAGCCTCTTCTTTCAATACATTCAATACTTTGAAGTCATCCCCTCCTTGTGCAAGAAACTGCCCAGGCCTTATTCTAGAAGCTACCCCCAGGTATGCCATGATCGCATGACTACTCATACTTATTATACTAATAAGCTATAATTAATTAAATGATAGCTTATCACTCGGATGCTTTTCCTGGATGCTCCACGCCTAAGTTTCTAAGACAGAGGTAGCAAGGATAGAAGGGGTTAACTGGTACTCAAACCGCGTTTTTCTGACCTAACTACTTTTACTCATAAGGAGATAGGGTACCAAAAAGCTCCTGAAAGACATTTGAGACTGAATCAATGATCTTTCATCTCTGGGGCTCTGTCTCTGAGTGCGGCACTGGTGTCTGTTCTGTTGTCTAAGTGAGAAGCCAAGGGTCGTCTGTGCCTCCTTCCACCTCAGTCCCTCCCTTGTCCTGTCCACCATTGGTCCACAAATGGTCCACAAAATGGTCCACAAAATGGTCCAAATGGTCCACAAAACATTCTCCTTTCCTTCTGAAGGTTTTACGACGCATCGTGATCATTAACCAGTCTCTCCCTTCCCGGACACCTTCCCTTTCCTGGTGCATGTGGCAGACATTTATCGATCCCTCAGAATCTCTGCTGTGTCTTCACCTTCCCTGTGACTCTTGTTGACCCTCCCTGAGTCGGTCCTTCTGCATGGATGCACTGGTCACACTGAAAGCAGTGATTTCTTTTTATGTTGGTGACAGATTCTTACTTCTTGGTACTGACCTCGTAATTACATCCCTTCTTCTTTGGTGATGGATGGCTGGTTTTTAGTCGAACACAAGGCTACCTGTGTAGTGAGGTGTGGCCATGTGACTGAATCCTGGCCTTAGGGGATACAATCAAGGAAGGTTCTGGGTCCTTCATCTCTTTTACTTTTCTGGACATCAGCCATCCTGGCCCACACTGTGGGAAAGACCGTGGTTGAGGATGGCACAGCAGTAGGACATGTCCCAGACAAGAAGTTAGAGAGAAGTGTCCAGGGCTGGTCTGTGGCCCCTGACACTGTACATATGCCTTAGTCCATTGAGCTGCTGTAACAAAACACCATAGCCTGGGTGGCTTACAGACGACAGACGTTTGTTTTTTATGGTTCTTGAGCTTCTAAGTCCAAGTTCAGGAGGCCAGCAGGGTCGGCTTCTGGAGAAGACCCTCGTTGGGGTCGCAGACTGCCGACGTCTTGCCATGTCCCTGCATGGCGGAAGGGCCTAGGGTCTCTTTTATAAGAGCACTGATTCCATTCATTCAGGTTCCACTCTCATGACCTAATCACCTCCTAAAGGTCCCAAACCAAAGGGGGTTAGGCTTCAATATATGAATGTTGGAAGATCACAAATATTCGGCCTACAGCACCGTAGAACAGTAGGCTGTAATCCTGGACTATCTATCTCTGTTTCTTTTATGAGAGGAATACACTTCTGTCTTGTTTAAGCCTTCATACTTCTAGATTTTCTCTCATGTGCAGTGGAGTTTGAGCATAGCTAACAGAGACGTAATATATTTCCCTCATCACTTAATGCATTCTGGGTAGGGGATTCTGTTACTTGAAGCCAGGGTTATCCTGATATGATCACTTTCTGTTGGATTGTGAGCTTCTTGAAGATAAGAACCGTGCTTATTCAGCTTCATGTCCCAGGGGCCCCTAGTGTTTGGAGCAAAGTAGCTGCTTCGGTTCCCAAGGGTACTCAGGGTGCCCAGGAAATGACCTGTGACCTACTCCTACCAATGCCACATGGTGTCAATCCATGTTGTAACATCTACCACAGCACGAGTCACGGACATTAGATTGCGTACCGCCTGTGAGTTGCAAGTACTAGATGGTTTCAAACTAGTGCCTTTGAAGAATTTTTTTTTGTTGATTTTGAGGCTTCCTTTCACCCTTAGAATTATATCAAAACTCATTGCCATTATCACGGACTACACGGCCTTGAATGATTCTGTCCCAGCACACACCTGAGACTATTATCCCATGTCACTAGCCACCTTGCTGCCCTGGCTCGCTTTCACCCTCAGAACCTTGTTCCACCTCAGGACCTTTGCACCTGCTGTTCCTTTCGTCTGCAAAGCTTTTCCTCCATGGTTTCTTCTCTTCCTTTAGATATTAGCTCAAGTGTCATTGCCTCGAAAAAACCGTATTCGAATACTCCATGCAACTCCAAGTCACATTTCTTTAGTTTATTAAATTGATCACACTTATCATCGTTGTATTTATCTCGCTCATTTGTTTGTATACTTGTTTACCGCTGATTGACAATGAGCTCCAGGAGACCAGAGGTCTTGTATTGTGTGTTCAGCTCTGTGCTCTCAGCATCTCTATCGCTCCAGGGAATATAATAAATATTCAGTGAATGTTGGTTGAATTTGTGATAGAAGAGAGAACATTGCATCATGGACTTGGGGTCAGAAAGGCTATTTTCTGTGCCTTAAGTTTCTAATCTGTAAAATGAGAATAATGATAATAGGACTAGGCTCACAAGGCTGATGTGAAAATTTTTAAAAACAATATAATGCAAGCACTTCACACTTTACTTGACCCGTTCTAAGCCCTGATGATAAATTATTAATACAATTCCTTTAAAATACACTGTGCTTTTGGGCAATACCATTTAAGGTCGTGGTTTTCCTTTGGTCACTGTAACAGCTGATATTTATTGAGGGCTTCCTTTGCCTCAGTAGTCACTGGACAGAGGACTTTCAATATGTTAATTCATTCCCACAGCAGTCCTATGAGACGGATACTGTTACTATCCCCATTTTACAGATGAGGAAACTGAGGATGCGTGAAGTTAAAGAATCTGCCCAAGATTAGACAGTTGGGAAGTGACAGAGTTGGAGTTTGAGCCCAGGCATTCTGATTCTGGCTCCATAGCCCACATTCTTGACAACCACGGTAACTGTCTCCCTGGCATAGAAGCTTTACTTCATGTGATACCTGGTCCAGATGGCCCAGGATTTAAATCGATAAAAGCGTGAGCTGTTCTCGCCGAAGCAGCAACGGAGGATGGGGAAGGGGAAGAGTAATCCAGACACTCATCCTTACCCCACTCCCCTCCACATTCCCGGAGGCTTGTAAAGGAATTTTGAGGAACATGTTTAAAAACAGTTTGTTTAAATTTTTTTAAAGTTGTACTTTATTTGGAGATAACTAGATTCATATGCAACCGTAAGAAATAACACAGAGAAAAGGCATAGCCTTTATCCGGTTTCCCCCAGTGATAACATCTGACAGGTTTGTAGCACAATATCACAGCTAGGATACTGACTTCGTACAGTCCATCGATTTTATTCAGATTTCCACAGTCTTACTTGTGCTCACGGGTATACTATGCAATTTTATCTCCTGTAGGTTTGTGTATCCACCACCACAGGTAAGACACAGAATTCCGTCAGCCGAAAGATCCCTCATGATCCCTTTTATAACCACGCCCCCCGGCCCCTTCCCCAGCAAGTACTAATGTGGTTTTTTTATATATTTTTTCTTTTCAAGAATCACGCAGTATGCAACCTTTTGCCGTCGGCTTTCTTTATTCAATGTAGTTTCCTTGTCATGTGTATCATTAGTCCATTCCTTGTTATAGCCGAATATTCCATAGCATGGACTACAATGGTTTGTTCTATTTACCCGCTGAAGAACATCTGGGCTGTGTTTGGTTTTTGATTATTATGAATAAAGCTGCTATGAACATTCATGTACAAGTCGTTGAATGAATAGATGTTTTATTTTTCTGGGTTAATTTCCCAAGAGTGAAACTATTGGGTCATATGGTAGTTGCATGTTTACTTTTGTAAGAAACTGCCAAACTGTGGCTGTGTCATTTTACATTCCCACCAGCAATATGTGAGCGATTCAGTTTCTCTACATCTTTACCAGCATTTGGTGTTGTCACTATTTTTATTTTAGTCATTCTGAGAGTGATATCTCATTGTGATTTCAATTTGCCTTCTCTAATTTCTTTTGATATTGAATATATTCTCATGTACTTATTTGCTATCTCTGTATCATTTTCTATGAAATGTCTCTATGTACTTTTTACCCATTTTTAACTGGATTTTTTTTTAAAACTTGGGAGTTTATATAAACACATACACACACACATACACACACACACATATATATACACACATATATATGTGTATATATTTAGTCTGGATACTAGTCCTTTGTCAGATATGTGATTGCAAATATTTTCTTCCATTCCTTATCTTTTTTTCCTTCCATAGTTTATCTTTTTATCCTCTTAACAGAGTCTTTTGCAGAACGAAAGTTTCAATTTTGATGTGGTCCGTTGTTTGAATTTTTACTG
>NW_011888943.1:2177171-2195569 GCF_000151845.1 Pteropus vampyrus | reverse complement strand
ACAAAATCACATCTCTACCAACAGCTCAGGAAAGTGCCCTTCACCCCAGATTTAATTTTCAGTATAAATTTCAGATGCAAACTTTTCAGTTTCAGCACTTTTTTGGAAGGAGTATAGCTTTTTTATTTTTAAGGAAGACACTATCAATGGATTATTTAAGTTATTTTCCATATATAAACAAAGATCCACTCTTCAAAAAGACAGTTCACATTTCTAAGTCAGACAGACTGGTCCAGTTTATTTTAAGTGACCGAGGGCATGTAGATATTTTTGGAAAGAATGAAACCATCTATATGGGGGTTGAGATGTAACTGTCTAGACTGGTTCTTTCTTAAGAAATGTTCACTGAAACTGCTGTGTCCAGATCTTGAGGGGAGATTTGTAGAAAGGAATGTTTTGTGCTGATAACTTTTGATTAGAACTGAGCATGTTTCTCCTTATTTGCCTGTCCTTGCCTAATGGCACTGTGTCTTAAAACCATTAGTGCTTTTCTTAGGAATGAGTATGAAAATGTTTAAAGGTTTAGAACACATTATATGGAGTCTTCTGGAAATTTTTAACAGAAATGTTTATTAGGATATTTTAGAGTATTCTGAAATTTCAGCACATAATAATGTAAAAATAAGTGTTTCAACAAAATAATAATAAGAATAGTGTAACTGATTATTTTATTAATACTCGAGAAAATATATTACTTTTCTTTTCAAAGACAACCTACAAAAGTTAAAAGGGCTTATGCCTCTTCATTTTCAGTAAGATAATGGCTTGAATTTTTTTAAAGTATAAAGCAATTTGAAACTGCTGCAGAGCTTTGCAATTTGCATAGACAAAGCGAATTGCTCACTTAATTCATTCAGTCCCACGAGGGGAAAAATAATTAGGATACAGCCTACAAAAGCAAGGCGGCAAATTGCCTTTTAGGTAGCGGTCTCTTTTTCGCTCTGTAAACATAAATAAATCATCATCTGTACATTACTATCAGCAGAAGTGGGAAAATTGGAAATCAAATCCTTGTTTTCCTAAATAGATTTTGACTTTGCTGCACACCAAGACCATACTTAAGATCCCCACGTAATGCCTGCTAATTGCATAATTCTGACAGGAATATACCAGTTCCTCAAGGAAACTTTTTAAATATCCGATTCTATTAATCTTCTCTTGAAACACCAGAAGAAATTGCAACAGTATTTCCATCTAGTTACAAAATAATCCATTTGGAAAATTGAATTGTGTAATTTGTAATTGTTTTCTAAGTTGTTAATGCAAAACTATATCGGTAGCAAATTAAACTTTTAAAGTATGGCCACTTTGTTAATCGCTGGCTGTGAAACATTTATTTCAATGAATACTATCACTTATGATGAATAAGACATCTGGAATACGGCTTTAAGCAGCCAAACTAATTTGGCAGTTCTTATTTGGGAATTCCTACTAGGATGGCGTACTTAAAGATTTATCAGAAATTTAGGAGAGTGTTGAGTGTTTTTTCCCTTTGATGGAGTCATAGCGCTTTGTGTTTTTGATCATTAGAAAACTAGAAACCTGGACCTGCATAGTAATCGAGTAGCTCTTAAGTCTCTATGTTTGCATAGCCCGGGTTCTAACCTAAGCTGAAGTCGTAATCCACTTATTGCCCGGCTGTCTGCAGACCTCCGGTCTTGCTCCAGGCCTTCCTGTGCTTGAGGCCGCCATGGATGATGGCCAACCCAGCTGCACACCGCTCGACTCCAGGGGGCGCCATTCTCATCGATTGCATGCGAATGACACTATGTGGCTGCAGGACGCATCAGCCTTCTTTGTTCTCTACTTTTCCTATAACGAGGTTTCTCAGCCTCAGCACCATTACTGTTTTGGTTGCGTGTGTGGGTCGCCTCCTGTGCATTGTGGGATGTTGAGCAGTATTTCCGCCTCTACCCGCTAGATGCCCGTGGCACCCTCCCAGACTGGACAACCAAAAATGTCTCTAGATATTTGCTAAATGTTTCCCCATGGGCGTGAAGGCTCCCCCAGATTGCAGACCACTGGCTTGCAAAATAATCTTTCCAATGCACAGGTATGCCCCTGCCATTTACGTGTTTAAAACCTTTGAATATGTGCTTTTCAGACTTCCCGATTCACATTAAACCCCAGCACGCCAGCCCTTTAGAAGCCAGGCCTGGTCCAGCTGCTCCCGCTTTACGCTTTGTCTGTTTCCCACTGCGGCCCACCTCGCCATCACGCTCTCCCATGTCTGCATCGTGCCAAACTGCGGTTTCGTGCCTGTGCAGAGGGGGTTTCTTTTGCCTGCACATTCGCCCTTGGTCTCATAAGCCCTTGCATCCTTCACGACCCACCTTGGGAAGTACAAGGCCTGATTCAGGAGCGACGACGTCGCTGATCTTTTTCTGTACATCCATTTGGTGGCATTTGGTGGCTTAGTAAAGAGCGGTCAGGTTATCCGGGTTTGAATCCCAGCTTACCTGTTTGCCATCTGTGTGAACAAACGAACCTCTGGCGGCCTCAGCACTCATATCTACAATGGGATATAGAATAGTGCCAGCTGGTTAGAAATGCCATCAAAAATTTACATGACACAATTGATATGGCGTGCATAGAACCCAGTATCTGGGACATAATGAAGTCTGCTTGCTTAGAGTCAAATCCTGCCTCTGCCACGGCTTGGGAATTGTCCAGCCCTGGGCATGTTCATGACATCACTGTGCCTTGGTCCCCTCGTCTTTACGCTGGAGGTGGTGACATCGTTTACCGCAGGAGGTAGAGCTTTCGTTTAACGTGTGCGTATTGGGGAAGTCCGCTCTTGGCACTGGAGGCACGGTAGAGAACAAAGCATGCGACTCCCCGCCCCTGCTCTAGTGGGGAAGAGACAGACAGAAAGGAAATACGTAAGGAAAATCCACAGTGTGTTGGTACGACCAAGAAATGCACAGGAGGACATTAAAGCAGGCCAAAGGAGGTGGGCGTATGGGATGAGAGTGTCGCGATCTTAAATAATCTGGAGCGGCATCGCCGGGAAGGTGGTGTGTGACCGGCTGCGGACTGGGGCGTCTGAAGGTGGTGTGTTTCCAGGCAGGAGAGGCTCAGAGCATCCTCGCTTGGTGGGAGCAAAGAGACGCCTACATGAAATGGACTTTAGTTGGGCTTTGAAGACAAGAAAGACAGTAAATCGCACGCTGCCTTTATCGCAGTGGAGTTCTGCCTCTTCGCTGCGATGACCTCTCGTATCACAGCAGGCTGTGTTGGCGGAGAGGTGTGCAGGACACTCTGGAAGTTCCAAAGAACCGTCCGCCAGATAAGCAGGACCGAGTGTGCACCTGTTTCCTTCCCATCATGGAAAGGAATCCATTTGTCTTAGAGGAGCTCAGAGTGCATGGGACGAGAGCACACATTTGGGCCGTATCTTGAGGAAAACGTGAATCAGAGTTTGTTCAGGCTGATTTTCAGGCAGTGCCGGTCCAATATAACCACGCACTCGAGCCAGAAAGCACTGTCATGATCTGCACTGATCCAGGAAGGGCGAGTTGGACCGCCCTCACCATCTGCCTCGAGTCTGTTGAAGGAAGGACGCCTCATGCAAGGGGAGGATTTGAAGGCCCTGACAAGATGGTTTGCAGGTGCCACCAAAAAGCTCGAGAAGCCAATATCCCTTCTCCACAGTCTGTAGAAGTATAACCTAAGTGGGCCCCTGTATTCACCTGTGCATGTTTTTTTTTTTTCTTTTCTTTTCAGATCCTAAATAAGTACAGTTAAAACTTGTAGTTATGATAACAGCTAGCTGGCTGTCCCTGCCGAGATGCCCAGGAAGAGACTGATGATGGTGTCAGGTCCCAAATGGCATGGTCCCCTTCTCAAATAGGCTACATGATGCTATGCAACAGCTCACTGATGGACAAATCTACGTTAAAACCTGAGGATGAGGCTGTCCAGATATATAAAGAGTGTATGGTGGGCACTTATATCTGTAAACACATAGAGTGAGATCTCAATAGTCGAACTTGCTCACTTGATTAAAATCAGTGGTTACACATTTTGAAATAATAAGTGAGTAAGATGCTGGGACTGTTCGTGATCAGCGTTTCCAGATGAACACAAAGCAGTATGGGGGTGGGAATAGAGACAGCGATCTCAGTGTTTATCTTAAATCTGGCAATCATAAGGATATGAGCTTAGGTTGACAAGCCAGTTGGATTAAAATGAATAGTATTTTGATGCAGATAGGAGTCCTCAGTGCATGCTAAGACAATTGCTTGAAAGGTGATTGGGAAACAGGATATTCACATGATGCCAGAGTCTCACCCAACTGTAAATACAAATGGAAAAATTGCTGTTTTGCTATGGAGAGAAATGACAGCTACCTCTACGTGATCAGACCGAGCCGCAGAAGCAGAGGGATGTTCAGAGATTATGTGCCTTCTGATAGGAGGCAGCGTGAGGCCCACACCATCTCTTCCTAAGTATTCTTAACAGAAATATTATCTGAATCTCATCAAGCCTTTTGGTATTAACTTCTATTTCGGAAGAAGTACAGGCGATAGAAAAATTAAGGGCATCACGGAAAAGCAACCATTATCTAGAACATGGTCTATTCTACAGGAAAACTGACATGGTCTTTTCAAAATGATGCTATCATTTGCAAAATATGGGGAATGTTCTAAATTAAAAGTGCCTCCGATAGAAGAAAAGCAATGCGTGCATCTTCGTGGGGTCCTGGATCGGGTGATAGTGGAGGGGGTGTGAGCACAGCTCTGAAAGACATTTCGGGGATCTTTAGGGAACGATGAATATGGGATGGAAATGAGATGAGACAAGAATTCTTGCCTATTTTCTTAGTTGTGAAAATGACGTTGAGGCGAGGCGGGAGACCCTTACTACTCAGAAGAAATAGTTGCTGAAGCTGTAGGGATGATGTGTGTCTGGGCCTGCAATTTTCTTTTAAATGGTTCAAGCAAAACCAAGTGCGTATGCACAGGTGCGTGCATGGACACACACACAAGCACTCATATGTTTACATGCATAGGCAGATGAAGCAAAAGAGATAAAGGTGACAAAGTGTTAATAATTGTCAGTTCTAGATGCTTGATGTATATTGTACAGTTCTCTGCCGCGGGGTAGGGGCGGTGAGGATTGGCTCCAGGGAGCCCCTGTGGATCCCAAAATCCACGTACGTCTCTTACGTAAAATGGCATAGTACAGTATTATTCTTTCAGCTTTTCTGTGTTGGAAAATCTTCAAAATAAACTTCTAGCAAAGAAAATGATGAGCACAAAATTCCTGGAGCAAAAAGCAGAAGGCAGAAAAAAAAAAAAAATCTCCAAATTTTTAAGAAAATTTAAGAAGCATAAAAGAATTAGAAAGAATAAGATGACTGAAATGATTCCCACATGTCAATCATAAGGATTAATTTAAATTTATTTAACACCTGTATTAAAAGACAGTGGCTGAGATTGGTTAATGTCGTAATCCAACTGTGTGTTTCTTAAAGTCAAATAATATGTTTCTACAAGAGATAGATCTGAAATGAAAGCAAACAAAAAATTAAAAAACGAAATGGTCACCTGTACAGTGAAATACTACACAGAAACCAGGACTTCTCACACACACGATGGCCTGGGTGAATCTTAGACACCGTGTTGGGTGAAAGACTCAATGCAGAAAAGTATATACAATATGATTCAATGTATACAAGGCTTTTTTTAAAAGACAGAACTAACCAATGGTGATGAAGGTCAGAGGAATGAGTGGTTTTATATGTGGTTGGTACTAACCCAGTGAGTGACTGAGATTTTTTGCTGCACAGGTGTGTATGTAGGTGAAAGTTTATTGGACTGCAGTCTTGAGATTTCTGTCCTTTACGTTCTTGATCCAGACTACCTGATATTTACATACCTGTGCCAGGTATCCCAAGCACAATTTCACAAGAGCAAGAGCCTGAGATATAAAATGTGGTGCCATGTCCACCCACATAAGCAAGTGGTTTTTGAAAAGCCGAGTTTTCTTCAACATTTTAAGCCAAGTAGAAAGGGCGATTTCACTTCAAACTGCCTTCTATCGATGTGACAAATACTTTATGTTTACTCAGGAATTAAGATTTACAGTCCTTATATTTTTTCTCTCTCCCAAGTGATGTACATTTAAAGATATCGTTTACACCTGGCAGAAATAGCTTTTAATGTGTTTGTCTCCAAAGCTGTTGTTATCTTTAGTTTTAGTCATTTGTTCATTTTTCAGCCAGTCATCTGTTCATTTATTTTTGGTATTTTTTTAAGGAGTGTAATATTAAGAAAAACATACCTATGTATAGAAGCCAGAAGTTCTAGCTTTTTGAGTGTGGCTCCACCCTCCATTCTGTCTGTGAAATCATAATTTTCTTCTCTGATTCTCACTCTTCATCCTTGTAATGGGTTTAATAATAGTACCAAGGATTTCCTTCTTGAGAAGTAGATTTATACTTGTTACTTTTAAGAAGACGAGTTGAGTGGAATCCAGCCCCTCATTTAATTAGGTGAATTCTACTTTAATATAATAAGACACTGTGTTAGATGCCGTTGAAAAATATTTTAAAAAATGATTTAACTACTAAAATGAAACTGATTACCAGTATTCTACTGTGTTATTATTACGTATTTGACTAGAAAATCTGGTCTCCTTTGTGCTAAAAGTGGTATTATTATACAGCAGGATTTGAGGGAAAAAACTGGAAAAAATTCCTGGCCAAAAGGAAAGCAAACAGAGGGTGTATTAGCCAGCTTCGGCCGTGGCAACAATTCCCAATCTTAGTAGCTTATAGCAACACATCTTAATCTCCTGCCCTTGTAACACAAGGGGTCTGGGTTGGATGTGAGTGAGTTGAGCACAGCCGGATTAGTTTGACTCCACTGAGATCCACCTGTCTGTACATTCAGAGATTCAGGAAGAAAGAGGGGAATAGTCTCGAGGTGGAGGGGTGAAGCTCAAGGAGAGAATAACTGACCTAATTATAGGCACATTGAAGTCGTCCTCGTGGGCGCGGCGTATTAGCTCCTGTTCCATTGGCCAAAGCAAGGTGCACGACCAAGTCCAGACTTATCAGGAAAGAGTCACCAGGGCTGGGAGGGAACGGACGATTGTGAACAAATAATTCAATCTAGAAAAGGAAAGGAAGGTTGCTGTGACGTGTAGGACTTGCCTTTGGTCTGATTTTCTTAACTCCGAATCCTAGCGAAGAGAATCATTTTTGCCAAGTCTTATCTTTCCCTAATCTTTTCCACGCTCCGTGCTCAGAAACATCCTTTATGCATCACAGAACTTCCTATTTAGTGTTCATTATCTTTTGACCAGTGGAATTTTCAGGGAGCCTCTGTCTTCTCTGAATTTTGAGTTAGTCTAAGGATGGACTTGGCCCCAGGATGTACAAAATCAGATTAAACCTGAAGCTAACCTGGGCTTTGGAAAGTAAACATTCAATGTCTAGAGAAAATCAAGCATTTCAAGGATCCTAAGTGACATTTTCAGGAAGCCATACGGATGTTTCTGGTCTTCTTTGATAGTGTGACTGGATTCTGTAAGCTTACATATATCTTGGAAAGGGAAAGGAAGGTTAGAAATTGAAGGCTCACATTAGCTTGAAAGACGTAACCAGCAGCCAGAAGCCCAGACAATAAAAAGATGTTATTTTGCTTGTCTAACCTGGTCTGCAATTGTTTTAGCATGGAGAGTATATAAAAAGGTAGCTGAAAATATTTAAACTCTTTACACACCATATTTAATCACAAAATGACTCCCCCTGCCACCCTCTAATTATCAGAACACTTCTGTTAGTAATGAAAATGTGTAACCGGATCTCATTTAAGACCTCTTTTGGAACGTTCTTTTGTCTCTTACATCATAATTCTCAGATTTATTTCAGGTTTTGGTTTGAAATGCTTTATTGTCTTTCTTAGAGAATGCAGTCATGAAATGACGTAAAAGGCAGAGCAAAAACAGATAGTCCTGTGCAGACGTGTGAGCTTTGGGATATCAAGTGGGAACCAAATCTTTACCAAGTTCCTATGTTCCTGCTTCTATCAAGCAAATGGGAGTTGTTCTGGGTGACTAGATGCCCTTGAGGTCCTCTGGTTGTCACCTGAATTTTCTTTTTGAACAATTCATTGAAAATTTTGATGAATGAATGAATGCAAGGGAGATTCTCGAAGAGGGAATATGGTTCTACCGCAGTTGTGTTTAAGGAATTCTCTCTTTGATGCTGTTACACCTTGACGACATTTTTATATTGTATTTTGAATCTATATACAAAGCCATCATTACACACGTAGAGGTTATGGTGTGTCTGTTCTCTCGCACTGTGAAAGAAAAATAAAATCTATGACTACAGAGGCTCAGGAGGGAGTTTTACTAAAAAGTTTTGAGCTTGGCAGGAAATAACTTCTACTGATCTGAGACATAAGGAAAAGACAAGAAATTCAAATGGAAGGTGAGTTAAAGGAGTTGTTTATTGCATGAGCATGATCCTGACTGTTTATCCTTTTGAAGTACCTTCGAGGATCCAATACCATCACTTGTGACAGTCAGATACACTTATGTAGCCCTCATTTAAAATGACATCCGTACTAAATGAGAATCTGGATCTTAATAAAATCTGTGTTTGCTTCAAGAGCTTCATAAGGGCCAAATTATTTCTTTGTAAAAGAAATATTAAAAAATATGTCCTGTCTTGGTTTTCTCATTTTCAAAATGGAGTGATGGTGGAAGTAAATACATCTCGTAGAAGTTTTATGTGACTTGTAAATATGCCTGCAAATGTTCGTTCTTGTAATTGTCTCCTTAACATGCAGTCTGAGGTAGATTCTGGTATGGATTAGCGTAGACTGCCATTCTTTCGAAAGTAAGGAGTGTATGTGTGGGTGGGGGCTTGTGGGTACATGCACACATATACCCACCGAGGTGGAGTTCTGAGTTGAGGACAGAACTGTTGCTTGAGGACCCGATAGTCTTTTCAACACCTAAAACATAACCTGCCTGCCCTGGGCACACTCAATCCCCTCCCCTGAGTGGGAGTGTTACGTCGTTATTATCTAGACCCATTTCTAAGATGGGTAATTGTGTTCTGACTCATGCAATTCTCCCTATGTTTCCTGATTCTTCAGGTGACTTATTCCTTCCTCTTGGCCCTTAATGGATATATAATGAAATGACACATTTCAGAGTCGTGGCTGTGTTTCAGATGAGGGTGGACAACTCTTATATAATGTCTCACTTAGAGGGTCAGAATAAATCCTGGGGCACTCACACCCCACACCCCACTCCTTCCTCCTGCCCCGAAAAGAAAGATCCTCAAATAGGAGATGACTTTTGGGCATGAAGATTTTTCTGTGCTGAAAGTTTTTAGAGCAAGTCATTAACGTTTCATTCAGACAGGTGAACACAGAATTGAGGTTTCATTTGTCTCGTTCAAAACTTGGTTCTGCCACATTTTGGCTGTGAACTTGGGCACATGACTTTGATCTTTCTCGGCCTCAGTCTTCATCTGGAAAATATTGATAATAATATCTATCTCGTAGGGTTTTTATGGAGATCAAACGAGACATACTTTATTAGAATAGTCGAAGCATGGTCTACGGCATGTGATGCAGGCTCAATAAATGTCGACTCTCAAATTATTGTTTCTCATTGATTCAGTCCATCAGTAAGTTATTGATAGGTGACTCATGTCTAGCTGGGAGCTGGAGAGAAATGGACTAATTATAACAACAGATGATATAACACAACTTCGTGCAGCATGTATGGGAGCAGAAGGAAGGGAACAATTGATTCACACTGAGGTCATGGCAAGTTTCCCAGAGGAAGAGGGCCTTGCAAGAAAGGTGAAATTTTCCCGGAGAAAAGATGCAGGAGAGAGAGGCATTCAGCTTGGAGAAGCACCATGCAAGTAAATTTGTGGGTGCATTTGTTCTTTTGTTTACCAAGTCCACGTGTATTTATCGAGTTCCAGTTGGGTGGCAGGCTTTGTGTCAGATTCAGGGGACACAGTTGTGTGCCAAATATATACTGTCCTGTCTAATGGAACTTTTCACACCAGAGGCAAGACAGGCATAACCATAACCCATAGCTGTAAGGGCTGGGGGTGGGGGCACGCGTGTCTTTGGATGGTATTGCCTGGAGACTCTGATTAGACAGGGAGAGAGGGGCGTGTTGTCCAGTAGGACTCTACAGGTGACTGAGAGTTAAACTAAGACCCTTAGGGTAAGTGGGAAGAAATAAGGAGAGAGTGGGGAAGGTTCTGTGCCAGGAGAGTCGTGGTGCCTTCTGGGGACTGAATAAAGTCCAGTGTAGCTGGGATGCAGGACTCATGGTGAAGAGAAGAGGCTGGCGAGATAACTAACTATGGGGAAAGCCGCAGAGGGCCCGAAGGTCATTCTGAGGATTTGGGCTTTTGTTCCAAGCGCAATGGCAAGTCTTTGAAGTGTTGCGTTTTATGCATAGAAATGCTCAAATTGGAGTTGGGTTTTGAAAAGCCCCTCTGGACGTTGTGTTTTCCGTGAATTAATGGGGTTAAGAAAGCAGTGCGGTGACCAATAAGTGGTTGTGGCAAGACAATAGTGCCTTACGTTAGGGCAGTGGCACAAAAATAAATAAAATATAAACGGTTTCATCTGGTAAACTCCGATGGACTTGGCGTAGTTGGGGGGCGAGGCAGGTCATGCCAAGCTACTCAAGAGATTGATTTGACATGCTTTTGGGGGACGCTGGTGCCTTAGTCTGTTTGGGCTGCTATGACAAAAGGACCATAAACTGAGTAGCTTATAAACAACAGAGATTTATGTTTCACGGTTCTGGAACCTGGAAAACCCAAGGTCAAGGCACCGGCAGGTCCAGTGTCTGGTAAGAACTCATCTTCCGGTTCACAGTAGGCATCGTCCTGCTGTGTCCACGTGGCAGAAGGGAGGAAGGAGCTCGCTGGCCTCTCTTTTATAAGGTTGCTAATTCCTCTTGTGAAGGCCACACCCTCATGACTTAAGCACCTCCGAAAGGCTCCATCTCTTAATATAGTCACCTGGGGAGGTAGAATTTTGACATATGAACCATGAAGGGCGCACAGACATTTAGTCTATAGCAATCTTTATATTTCGTGCTAATAAATTTGCACGTCTACTATAAAGAGCCAGTGGAGGTTAAGAATTGGGGAAATGAAATAATTAAGTTAGTGTACTCAAGGAGGGTATTTCTTTCTTTCCTCATCTACTTCTTGAACCACGCAGTTATTGACTTTTGAGTAATAGATGGGAGAGATGGTATGACGTATTCTTTTGTAAAACACAAAGGAGATTTAGGAAGGAGAAGTTAAACTTGTCAGCGTAAAAGAGTTATTTATCTTGTACATACTCTACCCTAAAGCCACCTAAGCCTCAGAGGACCCAGTTATCACACCCCTAGAATGCCCCAGGGGGTCTGGATAGAATTGAAGGAGGGACGGCCATTTTGTAAACACAATAAACCAATATCCTGTGTGGGAGGGGAGGGATTTATAAAAGTGTTAAGGGGCCCAAGTAGTCGTGAGAGAATGACTAAAAATAGAAATAGGAACCACAGTAATAGTAGCCAGGTGATACCCGGCAATGTTCTCAAATTCCTAAAACAGAGGGTCCGTAACCATTGAGAAGCCGGGAGTTAGTCAGATGGGTGGGGAGCATTTCACAAACTGATCTCTGTGTTGGAATATAGGACTTGAACCCTGAGTAGAGGACATTTTTGGGGTTCTGACACTCCATCTCTGACTGGCAAAGAGTGAGATAATTCAGTTATGAACTGGATTGTCTTTCCCACCTCTTCCTCGGGGGTCAATGTGTTTACGATCCTTACACTGGGGACATTCCGAAGGGACGGAGTATTTAAAGGCTGTCCGCAGTGATGGAGAGAGAGACATGCAAACAACCGAGAAGGTAGAGTTATGGGGGTGAAAACACTAAAACAAGCTTTCTACCTCCGGGCGATCGAGCATCTGCCACCTAACATGCTTAAGGAAGTTGAAAAGGGGAAGATGATTTGTTAACCTCCCTTGCTGTGTGTTCAGGATCCCACCGAAATGATTCATAGCTTTCACATGCACGTTTTGCTGTCAAGCCGTGTTCCTCTGTGATGCGCCTCCGACTTCCTGTGTCTCCCCTCGGTTTGGTGGTGTGACTGGAAGCATTCATTTAGCAAGTGTGACCCAACTTGTAACTGTTCGTTTTTCAGGTCACAGAACTCAACAATGTGAAGAATGTAGCTCGATTGCCAAAAAGCACCAAGAAACACGCCATAGGGATTTATTTCAGCGACGACACCTCCAAGACCTTTGCTTGTGAATCAGGTTGGTGTGAGGCAGGGAGGGCTTCTGTTTTTCGGCTTTTCAGTGGGACCAGGGCTGACAGGTTAATCTTTTGGACGTTTCCGCAGATCTTGAGGCTGACGAATGGTGCAAAGTACTCCAGATGGAGTGCGTAGGGACACGGGTCAATGACATCAGCCTCGGAGAGCCCGACTTACTGGCTACCGGGGTTGAGAGAGAACAGAGTGGTATGTAAAGAAAATTCTCTCCTTTGTTCTTTTGTAAAACTGTTTTGCCCCATATGATAAAACATGAGGCATTTTCATTATGCAGAATTTCTGGCTTTATAAAAAATGTCTGTAGAGGTCAAAATAACTATTTATTTCACCTAAAATATGTTAATATTTCAGTGTATTTCTTCTCTTAATGTGTTTTCATGCATAACGTGAATATATCTACATTGATAAAATCAGCTAGAAATTTTGGGGAAACCTGCTTTGTGCCAGTTTCTGCGGGAGATGCATTAGAGTATTTAATTTTCTAGTAGCCCTATGGTAGAGGTACCATTTTACAGAAGAGGAAACTGAAGCTTAGAAGAACTAAAGATATTGCTACAATTTCAGTAACTAACATTTGATTCCAGACTATGCTCTCTCGGGCCTGTATTTAGAACACACAGATTTTACAGCGCAATGGGTTTTTGTCTTGCCTTTTTCACTTAAACATTTTATTGAAATCTTTCCAGTGTTTTTAATAGAGCCCAAACTCCACGAATCAAGTTTAAATCAAGTTCCATCAAATTTAAATCAAGTTCCATCAAGTTTAAACCCACCTAAATCTGTGATTTCTTTTTTTCCTTACTACTGAAACCCTTGAGCCAAATCTTTGAGCTCAACACGCTATCTTGGAATAAATCATTTCAAGTCATAATGACCAAAATATTCATGAACACTTCGGCAAAAATCAGTGTTAGTTTACAGTATGAGAATGGAGATGAGGGATCATTTCTTTGTCTCCAAATAACTGAACCTTGCGACAGGCCCGTTTGGATCCCAGAGTTCTGCTTTAGCCTACTGACGTGATCCATGAGGCTATGTCACAACCGGGAGGCTGCGGGATCACCCGGCTTGGTTATGAACTTGGCAGAGGTGGAATCGGACTGACCCCTCCCGTGGGCTCATGCCCTGATTGTCAGTTAAAAACCCCTTCCCTCCCGGTTAGAATTCTGTGTCTTCATGACACATTTACAGGCTGGGAACGTTTTGGATACACCGTATCTGCCATAGCTCACGGAGGTCTTAGACTGGGAAATTGAGCTACACAGTAGTTAAGTCAGGTGCCAGGGTGCCAGGCTCCTCCCTGGGTGGGTCACCAAGTCAGGATGCACCCGGCTGGGAGGATGCACCGTCTGCCTCGCAGTCAGATGTGCATGAAGCCAAACATAAAGAGGCAATCATGACAGGTTTTTTTTTTTTTTCAATCTATAAGAAATGCTCTAATCAGCACTTATTTTTCAGACTTATATTTGTGAAACGGCGTCCTGGTAGGGCTACATGCTGAATTGGCTATGCCTAGGACTTAGCCTTCAATGTTTCCGTGCCTCAGTTTCCTCTTCTGTCAAATAGGAATAAGAATACTTCTGGTATACAAGTGCTAAAGATTATTATGAAACTCAACCAGGTCTTTCAAGGCACTTTGTTCATTTGTGTGACTTCGAGTCATCATTTAGTGGTCAGTCTGACCACTATTACTGTTATCATTCTTGATAACGGTGATTATAAAAGAAACTTTAAAGCATGTAAACTGGTAATGGTCTCTCTTACTTTTTATTTAATGATGGAAGTTTTTCTTACTTGTTCCAGAACTATCCAGAGGGAAATTTGCTCCATTAGAATATACTTGTAAAATAATAGGGACTTTCTAACAGCAAATATTTGGTCGTAGAGAGTTTGAAGTAACTTAGAAAACTTGAATAGAAGCATTTAATACATTTACAAACACAATCTTGGCATTTCTGTTTACTAAATTCAATTAAAATCTATGAAAATTTGAATGGCTTCTTTACTATAAAACAGTTACTTTAGAATGACATTAATATTATTAGTGCCATACTATTTTGCCAGATGTAGGCAATCTACCATAATGATGGATAGGTAAAAATGTGTTTGCCATAGTAATAATATTTTTGCTCATATTTCACTTAAAGATTTTTGACTTGTGACTTCTTAAATTAATTAATTTTCTAAAAATATAATAGAAATACCGTGATCGTCTCCATGGGGATGAAAATTTGATTGCAGTAGTAAGCCAAGAGCTTTATTCAGAGTTATCTTAAATTTTAAGAATCATCTAAACAAGCAAAGCAAATTAATATTTCTTTCCAGTATTTGCAGAAGACAGCTCATTGTTAAAACTAGTTCAGATATATCCGTTGGCATTTTCCCAAACTGTTGGTCTGTGAAGTGCATGGTATTAGCGTCGAGTTTTATTTAAATAATTTGGGAAACAGTTTTATTCATCTAGTTATGAAAATTATAAGGTGATCAATATAACTTTAATATCATTAAGCCACATAACAATTATTTTGCACCTGCATCTCTTGTGAACACAAAAGTGTGGGTGTAATTAATACGTACTTGGAAGGAAAAAAAATTGTTTTTAATGGTTTCATTGCTTTAGTCGTTTATGGCCGTATGAATTTTTTTATTATGCAAATTTAACAACTCTAAAAATAGTCTTTGCTCATGTAAATAGTGTTTCGTGTATGTTGGCAGCCAGACTGTACAGTTATTATGTGATTTAATACGGTCTTCATTAAAAAAAAAAATCATTTCCTGGGACTGTTAACTTATGAGAAAGGTTTGTCTTTCTGAATAGCCAATCAAAAGCTAGAATATGAGCTTGAATGATGTTGAAATGCCTCTTTGTTCCTACAGCGTCTTTGATGTTTTATTCCAGGGGATTTTAGACTAACCTTTTGTTTTTCTCCCAGAGAGATTCAATGTGTATTTGATGCCATCTCCTAACTTAGATGTACATGGCGAATGTGCCTTGCAGATTACATATGAGCACATCTGTCTTTGGGACGTCCAGAATCCCAGAGTCAAACTCATCTCTTGGCCGCTAAGCGCCCTGCGGCGGTATGGACGAGATGCTGCTTGGTTCACTTTTGAGGCAGGGAGGTGAGTTTCATGACTGTTTCTTCATGTTTTTGTTTTGTTTTGTTTTGTTTTGTTTCATTTCTCAGGTTCACATCGTTGGAGGCCTGGGTTTCCATGGGAGACCGCCATGCCATGCGGCATGCTTAGAGCAATGCGTAGAGCTGTGGCTATACGATGTCATGGGCCATATCATAAAATAGCCATTAATTGCATCTGGCTTTCTTTCCCATGGATGATTCTCATGTCTCATGATAGGAATTTTCATTATACAGTTTGCTTTCCTATCACGAACTGAAGTTGAACTAGGTGAAAATGGTAAAAATGGACCGTTCACTGGGTCAAGCTGAACAGAGACTAGCTCCTTGGTTTTCAGGAAACGTCCACACTATTATTCCATTTATGTTTGGTCACCTGAGCTGACTGGGGTAGGTTAGCAATACGAGGGACACTGTCGTATTTTGAAGTGGCAGGTGGTTGAGTTCTTTCTACCTGTTTTTCCCACGGTGTAATGAATTTTTCTCACAGTAATACTGGAAGAGATGAATTCTGAAATGTGCTCCTTGCAGTACCCAGTAAGCATTTTTAGAAGACTTCTCCTCTTCCTTTTGGAAGTTAACCTCGGGGAGAGGATGGCGCCCAGACATTTGGGTTGATCATTCCCTACAAAGAGATTTGTCTAATCAGTCTCTCAATTTCCTTCTCTCCTACCCTTCCTCCCTTAAATTTAGGCACTTTTTTTTTTTTTTTTGGAAACCCTGCAGATAAATTTTATATTTTAGAAATTTAAAGGACTAAATTTCCTTCTATATACAGAATCCTTCTGTATACGGCCTGACACTATATTGACGTTGAAAATGATCAAGTTGTAATTTAAACAAGAAGTGTTTGTTTGCAAAGTGAGCAGGAATATGATACTTGTTAGGAGGGGAGTAACAGGAGCTCTAAACACCTAGGACCCTAATTCGCCTGAATATATCACAGTTGTGCTCCACTCTGATTAATCTGTTAATGCCATTTTAAACAAAGTCCAGTTACTTAAAATTTGCTTTTCGGAAATATGATCATTTTTACACTCTTCAAACCATCTTAGAAAGTTTTTAAATTCTTCTTTCCCATACCTCTCTTCCCTGGTCTGTTTATTTTCAAGTACTGAAAATATAATTTCAAGCACTGAAAATATAATTTCGAGCATAGTATAATTTGGGGTGCAGTATCGAAGTTCTAGAAATGAGTCAGTGAACCTCCCAGTAACTGCAAAAGTCTTCATGTTAGAAAACACAGTTTTAATCTTCAAAGCAATGTACTTATTTTGCCAGAATTACTTATTTATTATCCTTATGGGAAAATCTCTACCTAGAAAATTAAGAATTTGTTTGGGAAGGTGAGTGTATGTCCTTGTTTGGGTCTCAGCAATTATTTATGTTTTATTAATTATAACCAGTGAAATCAAGGTATAAAAATGTTTTATAATAGAAAGACGTTTCTATTGACCATTACCCATATCATTCCTCAATTGTATTTCATATCGATGTGCAGGAGAATTCTGCATTGATCAGGACATTTGGGGCCTGTTTCAGGCAGCACTTATGCAAACGTGAATATTTTTCAATTGTTCTTTGGTTCACTATTTATAGGAATAAAAGTGTGGATTTTTATCATAATTTCTGAAGGCTAAAATTTTAGTAAAATTCGTAGTATCTCATGACTATTTGAAACAGTTTTTGAAATTATCTTAATCTTCTAGGTTTTACTATGACTATACCTTACACAAGTTTAACTTATTCATACTGAAATCTAGTAGAACTAAGGATCTCAGATCATTGTAAAGACTTTGATATTTCTCCTAAGTCATGTAGGAAACCGTGGAGATTTTTAAACAGGTGTGTGTGTGTGTGTGTGTGTGTGTGTGTGTGTGTGTGTGTGTGTGTGTGTGAGTGATGTGGAGGTGAGCAGATGTGAATGTGGGGAGACACTGAAGTAGTTGAGGTAAAATAAATGGTGGATTAAAAGTATGGATGAATCGAAGACATAAATTTCAGAGTTATCCAGTGACCTTTGACCAAAAGCAATGAAGTGCTGACTTGGAAAATGAATTTTATTCCATGACTTGGTCTCTTTTTGGTCTGAACTTTTGGACCTTCCATCCAGGAATCTCAGCAATTAGATGATTGGAATACCTACAACCCATACCTCCCAGTCGCGTACCTCAAATATTGTAGGGACTTAGAAAATTTATTGATTTTAAATAGCATTTTTATTCAGTGCCATACTTGTGGGGCTGGTGCAAACTTGACATTAAATGATCGGAAGGGAAAGTATCTGGTTGTGTTCTTAGGATCTTAGTCGTTTCTCAAATAGCATGGTGCAGCGTAAGGAGAACTGATTCGTAAGCCAGAGAGACCCTAGCTTCCAATCTTCGTTATTAGCTGTCGACCTTGGACAAAGTGTTTTACTTCCCTTATAAGTTTGTCCAAGTAAAAATTTCCTCCCAGGGTTGATGTAGGTAAAAGCAGCATTGCATGGAGACAACCTAGAAGAATGCCAATGCCGGTCTTCTCCTAAACAGTATTTTTGATATCTTATTATGATTACTTTTGGAGCTGGACTTGGGTTTGCAGCATATGGACAGTGTTAAACACAAGGCGCTATTACTCTTTTCTATTTTGCCTGAAACTCAAATAAAGATGAATGTTGATCGTTACCATCAAGATGCTCAGGATAATAAGATCATTTGTGTTCCCCCAAGCGTGAAGGTTTCATATCTGCCTTGCTTTATTAGTGAAGGTAATTTTTTTCTTGGCTATTTTTGGACGTATTCAAAACAAGGCAGTTTCATATTAACTAATATAATCTCCTCCTTGTCTCACGTCAATAAATGAATAGGAGTTAAGTCTCTCTAGGCAAATAGTTTCCACATATCCAACATGCATCTACAAAGATTTTACAATATTTCCCTC
>NW_011888943.1:2173216-2175901 GCF_000151845.1 Pteropus vampyrus | reverse complement strand
TTTTTATACGAGAATTGCTATACCAAGTATTTTACATACACCATCTCACTTAAGCCGCTCGATTATCATATGAACGAGGGAATATTACTCTTCCCATCTCAACCGGAAACCTGGGCATCGATGTTATGGATCCAAAGGCACGAGACTAGAAAGTAGTGGATTCCGAAGCCACACGCAGATCTTCTTACTTCTAAACCCTGTAGATTTTACGAAGGCTAATCATCATTCTGCAGGCAGTTTGCCTAGTTTTTAATTAACTTCTGCAGAGCTGCAGAAGAGAAGGCATACACTTAAATAGCCAGAGTTCCCTAAAACCATTTTGGATGAGCGTTTCAGATTATTACCTTTGTTATTTAAGCTGCCCAACAGGAAAAAGGGCATCCATCCATAAGCAGCAGACTCGTGAAGATATTAGTAATTTGAATACGCCTCCTGAGATATGCGCTAATGTATAACGTATTTTTAGTTTACTCTAATTCTGGAGCTTTCCATTTGTTACTTCGGTTCGGAATACAGGCACATATAGCTAGCTAGGGTCGTTCACCTCTTCTGAGCAGCAATGTCCTGATCACAGGCCGGTAGGGTCTTTAAGATGCTTTATCTCCCCTGCTCCCCCCACTGTAAGCGAATCTGACCAGATGTCTGTTTTTCCTTCAAGAAATTCAGATTTGAAACATAAACTTTTAAGAAGGTACGATTGCACAGTTAACTGCCATTCGGTGCCCCTGGCAATAAAGAACTTTTGCTTATCTGGGAGACCGAGGCGTGTGTTCCTTAATTTGTTAGAGATGCTTCTAGTCTTTTGTTTGTTTCTTTCCACTCGAAGACCTGAAACTTCCGTGAAGCACATCAGGCTGGCGGGGGCTCTGATTTTCAGGGGACGATCCAGTCCGCAGGCGGCTCTGACTGTGGCATTCTTGAAATGTTTATTGTTTAAAGAAAGGTGGCAGGTGCCCAGTAGGTCTCCCCGTTAATTTTACAGCTGGCTGCTGAGTTCGCATGCTCCAGTGTCAGGCTCTGCCTTACCTCCTGACTGATTTAAATTAACACTCTGGGTTTAGCACCTGCGGGAGTGAGAGCAGCTCAGGTGACATTTGGCAGAATGTACCGAATAATTACCACACATGAGTGATTCTCTTTACCAGCTAGAGAGAGTCTCTCTCTGTGCTTTTGACATTGTTTTAAGAGAAACTTTTAGGTTTGCCAAGAATATGTGAAAATCGACATTGCATAGACAAATGCTTTTCCTTAAATGGAGTGCACAAATTTGTGAAAAAGCTTTTTTTGGATGTAAAGACATCTGAACTGCCTTGGAAAAGAAACCATTTGTGTCCTGTGTACATCACTCTAAAAACGAGGCTAATTGGGGAAATAACTTTTCCTTGGCAAAGAAAATGGTTTTCCCCTCTGAATTATAAATTTACGGGTAAAAGGACAATTATTCTGATATAAATCTTTAAATTTTCTCTATTTGTCTTCTGGATTCTAAGCTACTTAATAATCTCTTATTTCTGAATATTTTATAGAGCATATATTCATTAAAGGATCCAAAGCAAATTAAATAAAATGTACCCAATTCTCCCTACGGTGTTGAATAGATGGATTTGGATATAAATGCACTGGATCTCACACACAGGCTTGCTCAGGAGAGGTGAAATTCTCTTGTTTTGAAAGAAAGCAGAAACTACTGTTGTGCCATTTATATGGCCATTCTTCTTGGATAGCATTTATCCCCCCCAAACTTTTCATTATAAAAGTAACACGCATTTATTATAAATATTCCGTTAGTGGAGACATGCACGGATTCAGAAGGAAGAGCTCCTTTTCCACTCCACAGAATAAGCTCTTTCATAATCATCTTTAATAATTCTTTCATTATCACATGGCTGTTCTTTGCCAAACGACGTGCTAGATATAGAGGTGCAAGGACAGACCAGACAAGGCCCCACCGTAAGAAGCTTAGCGAGGTCCCCTCTGAGCTTCCGTGATTACAGCCCCCGAAATCCCTAAGGGAAAGGATGACTTAAAAAATTAGACACTCATCAATGCATCCTGTCTCGTGGTCTTTTAATATGTACCTTTTACTTTATTTACACTTCCAGCTTTATTGAGATAGTTGACACATACCATTGTTGAAGGTATACAGTGTGATGATTCGATACATGTGTATATCGTGAAACGATGACTGCAGTAAGGCTAGGTAACACTTTCATCACCTCACATAATTACCTTTGTGTGGTGAGAACATTTAAGATTTACTCTCTTATCAAGTTTAAAGAATACAATAGCGTATTTTTAACTATAGTCACATGTTGAATTTTAGATCCCCGGAGCTTACACATCTTCTGAATGGACGTTTGTACCTCTGACCGACATCTCCCCATTTCCCTCACGCCACATCCCCGCCGCCCAGCCCCTGGCACCCACTGTTCTACCCTGTGTCTCTACGAGGTCAGCTATTTCAGATTCCACGTATCAGTGAGATCATATAGTATTTGTCTTTTATCTGTCTTATTTCACTTGCCATAATGCTCTCAAGTTCCATCCACGTTGTGACAAATGGCAGAATCTCCTTCCTTCCTTTTTTACGGCTGAATAAGGTTCCATTGCCTATATATGCTACATTTTCTTTATCCACTCACCGAACAACGTAGGCTGTTCCATGTCTTGGTTATTGTAAACAAT
>NW_011888943.1:2170388-2171626 GCF_000151845.1 Pteropus vampyrus | reverse complement strand
GCTGCAGAGTTTGAAGGCACAGTCCCAAGGCCGTCCTCACTTCTGATGCCAGTTGCAAGTTCGGGGGTCCCCACAACCACCTAAGTTTAAATCATTTGCTGAAATGACTCTCAGAGCTCAGCAAAAACTATGAAATGTGTGGTTATGGTTTATTACAGCAAAGGACACAGAGAACATCAGCGTATGGGGTGGGGTCCCCCGAAGTTCCAGGTGTGGAGCTGTTAGCTTCTCCTTGTGGAGTCAGGCCACTGTCACCCTCCTCACCTCAGTGTGTGACAATCTCTGTGCTGCCAACCAGAGAAGCTGTCCTCAGCCTCACAGTTCAGAGATTTTAGTGGGGCTCCATTCTGTGTGATTGATGACGTATTGATTGCCCACATGGTTGATCTCAGTCTCCACGTGATGCCACGTGACCCGAAGCCCCAGCCTGACTCGTTTTGTTACTAGCCTGAGAACCCCAGGCCAGCGTGGGGTTCTCCTCCCGAGAGCCCGTGGCAGAGGCCAGCCCCCTCTGTTTGCACAAGTTAAGCTCTTTGCTACACAGGAGTGTTGAGTAAAGAAGTGACGTTGTCTGACATTTTTTAATAGAGTTTCTCAGTCTGGAGCCAGTTCGGAGGGCGTCATAGGTCTCACAGCGAGGACGGGGTGGCTGCACGCGTGTTGGTAGCAGTGAACATGGGCTTAAGTGTTTGGCTACTGGTATGTTTTGTAGGTAAGGCCCAAAGTGTTTATCGACTGTTTGGATTTGGGTTAAGGAACGAAGAAAGGTGTTCACGAACCCCACCTCCCTCCGCCCCCAGGAGCAGCTAAGGCTGCAGGAAAAGGAACGGGAGGGGGGACCCCGGACTGAGGATGATCTGACTTCAGTTTTGGACATAGTCTCGTCAACGCTTCTTCGGCAACTTTCCTCCTCGACTCAACTGGCTCTTCAGTCTGTCAGGATTACTGAGGCTACGTAGATGCTGTGTTTGGGTCTAGAAACAGTGAGAAGCGCTTCGGTTTCAGCTTCCTGCTTATAAACCGCTGCAGCAGGAAGAATGAGTTCAAATGCTTTTCCGAGAGGAGGCGTTAAATCTAGGTCATGGCGTAGCCCGAGAAAGCGGACAGGGGAGACGAGCGTGATCTTTCTTCGATTTTACATGTTAAGTGGTTAAGAACAGATGCACCTCATAAAATCTCACTGTCTCATACTAGCCATGTTCTGTGACTTCAGATAATTTTTTTTTTCTTTCCGCAAA
>NW_011888943.1:2169707-2170338 GCF_000151845.1 Pteropus vampyrus | reverse complement strand
ACAGTCTTTATCTCTTGTCTTCTTTTATATAAAATAGCTATTCAAGTAGGTGTGAAGTGATATCTCATCACAGTTTTGATTCCCCTGATGATTAGCGATGGTGGGCATTTGTACCTGTCCGCCATTTGTATGGCGTGGCCATCTTATTGTAGGCGATGGCTCACTAGCATATGTGACTACTTTATATTTGATGGTACCTCAGAATTCTAGAAAGGTCTGGCAAAAAACGAGTCACTCCTTCTATCGGATAGTCACTCGGTTCTGAGCACTGTGGGTACAGCTATGAATAAAACATCCAAGTGTTCTATCATTATGAAACGTACTCCCTACAGAAGAGGGGATACAGACAATGACATTGAAAAAAGTAAAATAGATGTCCGATGGTATAAGTCCTACAGCAATAAATAAATAAATAAGTAAATAAGTAAATAAATAAATAGGTAGATAAATAGATAGATAGATAGATAGATAAATAAATGAATAGATGGTTAAATACATAAGTAAGTAAGTAAATAAATAAATAGATGGATAAATAAATAAGCAAATAAATAAATAGATAGATAGATGAATAGATAAATAAATAACGTTTAAAAGACAGTGGCAAAGGAGAGGTGCCGTTTTAAACAGGAGA
>NW_011888943.1:2162449-2167967 GCF_000151845.1 Pteropus vampyrus | reverse complement strand
CTTCGAGTGCACACACATCAGGGTTAGAATTTCTGTCTAGAAAGTGATAAGGACACATTGAGGAGACCTTGATGATGAAACCCCGGGAGAAAAGACATTGTGTGGCAATGCCCCGTGTGAACTGGGACCTTCATCTTTATCCCACGCCCTCGGCTAATAAGCTCTCTATCCTATGAGGCGTTGCTAACACTTCTGAACAGATACCACGTTACCTCACTAAAGCTGGAGAAATAAAACACCCCTATTTTTTTTTGCCTAGTTTTATTTCGTGAAAGCCGTTTCTTTTCTTAAAAGGAGACTCATATTTCTGAACAAGGGAAGAGGTTTATCGTATTCTGTTTCCACACGCCCTTCAGCCCCAACCAGAACCCTTCCCCAGCCATACATTCCGTTCCCACGCCCGCCCCTCGCTCCGCATCCCTGTTGCTGCGGGGCGTGCTCACCCACACGTCCTTCAAGGCGAGGTGTGGTTGTGGCTGCTCAGGAGGTTTTCCCTGAGATCCCCTGTCCTCACTGGCCTTGACCTTTTAAAGAGTTAAAAGAACAATGACACAAAAAGCCTAATTAAATGCTGACTTGATGTCGGATTTCAGTAAACACAGCACACAGTTTCCCACCTTGCTCTGGGGTTCGGGTGGTTATCTTACTTGCATTTGAAACATGAGGACACTGAAACTTCCAGGTCAGGGGACTTGCCCAAGGTCACGAGTCCAGCAGAAGGGGAACCCTGATTGAGACTTCCCGTCTCCCGCACCATCTAGGCTCTCGATAGCTCACCTTCCCCCACGCGTAGGATGACTTCAGGCGATGGCAGTGTAGAGATTCCTACATGTGGCTCTCACGGAGAAGTCATCGTCATTTTCTCTTCAATTAACTTTTTGTTCCTTTTGATTAAATTATAGAGAAACATTTCAGTGTGTGCTGGCATGTTTCAACACATCTTCCTACACTTTCGCTTACTAAGAAGCGAATACTTCCAGCTCAGAACTTTAACGAGAGGACCTAGGCAGTTTAATGACATTATTTTGTTGGCATTAGTTTCATTTTATGTCTGCTTTCAATTTATGGCAGAGCATGCTGGCTCATGATATCAATTTGATGATTCCGTTTGCAATACTTTTGTTTAAAGGGGTAGAATAGTGAGTTGATTTAACAGAGTATGAAGTAGGAGGCACAGAGATTTGACAAACGGAAGTTGACTGTGAGCGATCGCTGTTCCCCAGAGCTGGCCTGCGCTTGGTGGCCTGGGCAGCACAGACGTACGTCGTGTAGGGTCTGACGTTGATTTCTGTTCCTCTCTCTCTCTCCCTCCCTCCTTCCCTCTCTCTCTGTCTCTGTCTCTCTCTCTCTCTCTCATGCACATACACACGGCACTAGCAGAGTCAACTGCCACCTTGTCTCAAACTGCGATCACCTTAGCACAGACAAGGCACACAGGTGCACAGTAAGTGTGGGGTCTCCTCTTCATCCCGACCCGAGTACTATCTGTAGTGAAGCAGCAGGTCCCCTGGACTCAGAAGCTGCCTTGTGTATGTCACCTCTTTACCATTTAAGCATAAGCCAGGTTCTCCCTCATCCCCTACATTTTGATCTATTTCAGTGATTTTCAACGGGAAGTATCCTGCCCCCCACTTCTCCACCTCCCCGCCGGGGAGGGGGGCATCTGTCAACATCTAGAGATGATGTTGATTGTCACAAGTGGGAGATCCAGTGGGTAGAGACCAGAGATGCTACTAAACATCTCACGTGGCACAAGGTGACCGGCCCCAACACAAAGAATGACCTGGTCCTATGAATATTGTGGGTGTCAATCATGTCAGTGGCGAAACCCGTGTTCCATATTATAAGCTCTAGCCTGGCCCCTCTGCAGATTTTTCTTCACGATGGAGCTGCTGGGCTCCGTGGAAGCCTCTCGTTTACTTTATTTTGTGTTTGCGTGTGTGTTTTCTTGTCATCGTGTCTTTGGCATCGCCATGACCACAGGCGGGGGAGGGGTCATACTCCCTCTGTTCACCTCACTTTCACAGACAGAGGAGTTTAAACATGCTGCAGCGTTTGGTTCCTAAGCTTGTGCCCTTCTCTGCAAGGTGCTCGTGGTCTGTTTCTCTCAGGCTTGGGGCTTCCTGATTTTCTATTTTTTAACCGTCTCACGGTGACGCCCACCCCTCTTCCCAACTATACCTTTCCTTTCTTAATTGTTCCTCTGACCAGGCTGGCTCCTTCCACCATTAGGTTATTCTTGAACCCGCTCACATCTTGTGGATCCTGCCTAAGCAAGAAGATTGTAGCCACCTCAAAGAAAAAGCCACGTCTTTACCGTTGTTTACATCCGTCACTGCCGCCATCGTGATTTGCTTACGTTAGTCTGCCGAGTCCTGTATTCTTTCAATTACAATATGTAATTGCAAATGTAAAATCCGACAAAGATTTAATAACCGCTTTTGCAGGGATGGAGAGAAGAAAAGGGAATCTTAAACATACCTGTTGAGCATAAGACACATCTTGCTTTTAGCAATGTCCAAATATGCTAAACACACAGGTCCACATTCACACAAACGTCACTCACTCGTGTGTGTGCACATAAGGCGTCTTGAAAGTGAGGCGATATGGAACTGACTGGCTTCCAGATTTCATAAGGTCACTTATTAGTACTGCCCAGCATGAGATCATTTATTTTGGTTTTTACTATTTCAACCCATTACTATTTTTCTAATATAACACGTTAGTGTGAAATGTCATTGGCAAAGAGAGACGGCAGAGTTATTAAAGATGGCCCTTCGGTGCCCGTGGGGACAATTGCATTCCAGTGGTGACTTCGAAATAATGAAGACCATCGTCCCAGAACACTCATGCTCAGTCCGTGGCTCCCTGGCCCGGAGCCTGCCCCTCTTCCTGCCCTGTCCCACTCATGTCACAGTCACTGGACTTTGTCCCCGCTCCATACATTCTGCGTGCAGTTATTTCTAGGGAGACAGTGATTCCAGCTTACTCTTCCAAACCACTCCCCTCCTGAGGCTGGCTCTGTGACGCCTAAATTTAAATAAGTTCCCAGTTACACCTTTCCCAGCACTGCCTACTATTTCGTGATTCATTCGACAGTTACTTACTGAGCGCCAAAGATAGCCGAAGGCCCGCTCTAAGCACTGATGGAAAAGCTGTGACTAGATCGGAAACAGATCTCTGTCTCCGTGGAGCCGGAGTTCCGGGGGAATAGCGAAGTGCACGTTATTTGAGGCTTCACTTTGTGCATACTGCATATCGTATCTAATAACTTTCCGTAAAACTGGGTGACGGTGATTATTATACTTATTTTCCAAAGGAAAGGCAGGCTTGAGTTAAAGTGTGCCAGGTCACAGAGCAGGTAAGGGGCAACCCCAGCCGGGCAATCTGGAGCCCACGTCTCGCTTCTCTTCCCATGCTGCCTTGGTACCTGAGGGCGCGAATGAATGCATTTCTCAATATTTTCAGACCTCTCGATTTTTCCCCTTGACCAATTGTGTAATCCATGGTTTGGGATGCCAGGCATATCATTGAGACAAAGTCATTACTGAGAAATTCAGAGCTATCAGTGCCCGAAATGACCATGATGTTCTCACACCGGATCTCGTCTTCCCAACGGGTCCAGGAGAAGCCCAACTTGAACACATTGTTTTACCTTCGCTGCGTTTCCATCCCTGGCTTCCGTCAGTGTGAGGCCGCGAGGGAAGACTGTTGGGTCATTTGGGACCACTTTGGGTGCCGGGAAAGCATCCGAGGGAAAAATCAGTGGGTAAAGAGAAAAGGGAGTCCGGAGCGTTAAAAGTCAAATCGTGTGTTTGCGGTTCTGCCGGGGACGGACCCGTTAGAACGCCTTTGTTCAGCATTATGTTTTCTCCAGGGATGAGAAGCAGATGTTGCTGAGGTTATGTAAAACCATTAGCCCGTTTGATGTGCTTTTCTTTTTACTTCCTTTCCTTTCCTCTCTCTTTTTATTTTTTTCCCGTTTTCTTACTTGCCTCGGGGAGTTCACCCACTTTATTATTTTGACGAAGCCTTGTCGTAAGATTTTTAATGGATTTAAAGCTGCTTATGAAACAGAAGCAAACAAATTTAATGGGACAGAGTGAATGAAATAAAAGACCTCAGGGGTTGTGGTTATAAGAGACCGTATGGAGGAGCATCTGAAGGTCAGTTCCTGGGTCGTGCTGTCCCACTGAAGGACATGTGCCTGCGAACGGTACGGACAGAAGTCCCACAGTTCAAGCCAAAGGCCTAACAGCTGTCCTATTTACATCTCTTTAGCGCGTTTCTGTCTCTTTAATGCAAACTGGGGGCCTCCTGGCCCAATCAGGTTAATAGGGGAATTTGGGCCCCCATAGCTTAAAAAAATGGAATAAATTGTCAACATTAAATATTCAGCTTGTTTCACATACAAATCAAGTTTTCTGGCTTCTCTTAAACAATCAGAAGCTGTGGCCACCTCAGGCTCATATTTCCCCATGTGATGACTTGACGAAGGCTGACGGTAGGCTCACTCCCTCTGCTCTGTGTCGTGGTGCGTCCAAGCCACGTCATCCATTCATCGTCTGTGTCTGTACCCTGATGGGATAGGATTTGAGATGGTGACTCCTGGCCTATTCTGTGAGTGGTGGGTGGTGTGTGTGTGTGTGTGTGTGTGTGTGTGTGTGTGTGTGTGTGTGTGTGTCTTGCAGATCCTCGGGTGGAGGCAAAAAGAATCTGTGGTCTGTGTACTTAATTTAAGGAAGACTACTTGATATACAGTGGCTTTGATCTCATTCGTTTTTGATCACAATGATTATTTAGAAATTCAAATGTCAGTAAAGGAGGGTTGTGGATTCATTATGTTTATCAAAAGCATACGTTGGATAAAGAGCGATTGTCAAACAGTAGGCTTTGCCAGTTAGTGGGTCATAATATAGATTTAAGCATTTTACCACCGGCGCTAAAAAATAAAATAGTATAGAAAACATCAGCATGTTATAAATTGATGACAAATAAATAGATGGCTAGGTAGACAGATATACTGACTCGTAATCTAAACTGTGTTTATTACTGTGGGTTGCAGCTGCAAAAACTTTAAAAGCCACTGGATTGTCAAGTTTGAGAAACACAGTTGCAGGGTCTGATATTAGGCAATTATCCTGCCACTGTTTGCGAGGAACAGGGTCTTTATCCTCTCGAGAACCAGGGTTGGCATAGAAGTAAGTTAATAAATAAGCACCTCGGCCCTAGGGGAAACAGAAGCTTTCTTCTTCCTCTTAAAGGATCGAGGTTATGTCCTTCTCTCAGCAAATTGTATTTCCATGTTTAATGGAAAAAAGTTATGAAAAACCCTCACAGGATTAGGTGCCAAATAGTAGGGTCAAATTCGTATGGTGGAGTATATATGGAGTGCATGGCGGTGAGCAATGAAATATTTGAGTAAGTCTTCGGGAAGACAATGGGACTTGAGTGAAAACACTTTAGTTATTAGTTTTTCATTCTTTGTTGGATTAGAATGACTTAATAATTAAAATCA
>NW_011888943.1:2159548-2161349 GCF_000151845.1 Pteropus vampyrus | reverse complement strand
TCTTCTTCCTCTTAAAGGATCGAGGTTATGTCCTTCTCTCAGCAAATTGTATTTCCATGTTTAATGGAAAAAAGTTATGAAAAACCCTCACAGGATTAGGTGCCAAATAGTAGGGTCAAATTCGTATGGTGGAGTATATATGGAGTGCATGGCGGTGAGCAATGAAATATTTGAGTAAGTCTTCGGGAAGACAATGGGACTTGAGTGAAAACACTTTAGTTATTAGTTTTTCATTCTTTGTTGGATTAGAATGACTTAATAATTAAAATCACGTCATCTGCCTCATGAGGTAGTTCTTTCTCTTAGTTTATTGAAAGAGCCATCTGTTTGTTTGTTTGTTTGTTTTTTCTTTTTCTTTTTCTTCTCACATAGCCCATATGACTGGAATTCAAGCCAGGCAGGTTTTGACCAATGGCATGCACCGTGATATATGTGCTGAAAACTGCCATATGGCTGTGTTTTGGGCCAACTGTGGAAAATTAGATAAGGATGAATCTATTTTTATTGCATTAATTGCCTAGACTGAGGTAGATACAATAATTAACAGTCGCTTGGGTTGAAAATTTGCTTGGTTTCCACGTCGCGTTAAACAGTTCTTCGGATGTGAGAAAAACTCAGACGCCAAAGCCGGTTTTCAATTTTTCAGCAAGAGATTCTGAGATGGATGGAGTGGAATTAGATCTTAGAATAATTAGGTTCTTGAAAACAAACAAAAACAACCTGTTAGTTTCCTGTCGACATACATATATATCAAAATCAGAACTTTAAAAAGTATTCTTGCATATAATTTTTCCTATGTTCCTTAAAAATATTTCGAGTAATTAAATATATTTGGTAATTATATATATTACATATGTAGACACACACTAAAATGTATTTTGCAATTAAGAAAACATTTATTTGGTTCTTGCCTAATGGTGTATACAGATCTCCTGTTATTAATGGAATTCATTTCTGCTCAAACCGTCTTAGGTGGAGATGCTCTTCCTCTTAATCCTCACCTTTAATTAGCAAACCCGAGCAATTTCCCTTCAGGGATTTCTCCTATGTTCTGTGCATTAATTCAGCACAGTCTTAATCATTAAAAAAAAAAAAAAAAATTCTCCACTGCATTCGATCCATCACGTTGAATGGAAGCTGGAGTGAAATTTGACCTATGATTTTGGAAATGAAAGAATGCTTAAAGCGTTGTCTGTGCAGAGAGGTAGAACAGAATCGGAGCGTCAGAGAACCCTTCTCTTAACCTCTGAGCTGAGTGGTGTCGTGTGTGACGAGCCCCCGGTTGCTGGACTGTCAGGGGAATGCAGTCACAGGGGTTCCCTCTTTGAGAGTGGTAAGCTCAAGTACAGGGACTAGGCGAAAAATCAAGAAGTGGCTTTTTTATTAACCTTTTTGACAAAAACAAAACAAAACAAAACAAAACCAAAAAAAAAGCCAGCGCAGTATTAGCCTAGAGTGGTGGGTTCCTCATTCATTGGGAATTTCGATTCCCGTTGACTGTTTAGCAGGCGGCAACGAGAATCCTCGTCTCATACAGAGTCAGTGGGTCTGCTTTCACGGAGCATTCTAGGCTCTCAGGGCGTGGGCCTCGTGGGGGCTGGACTTTCAGAAGCGTCTTGCTTTTGTTTTCACAGGATGTGTGAGACTGGCGAGGGGCTCTTTATCTTTCAGACGCGAGACGGGGAGACCATCTACCAGAAGGTCCACTCTGCTGCCTTGGCGATCGCTGAGCAGCACGAGCGCGTGCTGCAGAGTGTGAAAAACTCCATGGTACGTTTGGCCCTTTTTTTTCTTACAAGCC
>NW_011888943.1:2150992-2159498 GCF_000151845.1 Pteropus vampyrus | reverse complement strand
TTGCTGGACTGTCAGGGGAATGCAGTCACAGGGGTTCCCTCTTTGAGAGTGGTAAGCTCAAGTACAGGGACTAGGCGAAAAATCAAGAAGTGGCTTTTTTATTAACCTTTTTGACAAAAACAAAACAAAACAAAACAAAACCAAAAAAAAAGCCAGCGCAGTATTAGCCTAGAGTGGTGGGTTCCTCATTCATTGGGAATTTCGATTCCCGTTGACTGTTTAGCAGGCGGCAACGAGAATCCTCGTCTCATACAGAGTCAGTGGGTCTGCTTTCACGGAGCATTCTAGGCTCTCAGGGCGTGGGCCTCGTGGGGGCTGGACTTTCAGAAGCGTCTTGCTTTTGTTTTCACAGGATGTGTGAGACTGGCGAGGGGCTCTTTATCTTTCAGACGCGAGACGGGGAGACCATCTACCAGAAGGTCCACTCTGCTGCCTTGGCGATCGCTGAGCAGCACGAGCGCGTGCTGCAGAGTGTGAAAAACTCCATGGTACGTTTGGCCCTTTTTTTTCTTACAAGCCGGTGTGTACCACTGTCCGATGTGACCTTTGTGCTGAAAAATACAGCTAGTGCTATTTGAGCAGGAGGTTGACGCGCATCCTTACCCATGTATCACTTGCATTAAAAGCCATCCTGGCAATGCCCAAAATAGCCAGTTGGTCACAGAGTGGCGCCCCATCCCTGCCTATTCGCTTTGTGCCTCAATTATTATATGTGTGTCTTCATCACTTTGGGCTCCCACAACCAATTCTGTAGACTGGGTAGCTTTTAAACAACAGAAATTGATTTATTTCTCACTGGGAGGCTGGGACATCCAAGGTCAGGGTGCTGGCAGAGTCGTTGTCAGGGGGGCTTACTTCTTGGTTCATAGACACTGTCTTCTCTCTCTGTCCCACATGATGGAAGGGAGCTCTCTTGGGTCCCTCTGTAAGGACACTGATCCCATTCGTGAGGGCTCTGCCCTCATGACCTAAACAGCTTCCAAGGGCCCCGCCTCCTAATACCATCAGCTTTGGGGTTAAGATTTCAACCTATAAATCTGGGGCGGGGGGAATAATCATTCAGTCCCTTTTAGTGAATATGTATACCAAAACCACTTTGGATGAGGATAGACATCGATAGACGAGGATATCTGGGTTATTTGCCTATAGATATGCATTTATAGCTATGTCATAAGCTATCATTTCAAATATCAACGGAGATCAGAGGGGAAATATAAGTGAGAGAAGAGGGGTGAGGGGAAACTGGAGTGAAGTGTCAAACGCCGAGGACCCGACAGCTGTTGACATGGGACTGTGGAATGCATGGAGGAGATCTCTTGATTTTTTTCCAGGGAAGCCAAGGATTTGAGTCTGTATATCATATCTTCCAGTCTGTAACAATTGGAAATTAAGTCTAGTTAAAACCAGAACTGTCACACCTGATGGCCAAAGTAAACCAGTCTATAGACGCCTTCTTGCCCGCAGCCATGCGTTTGCCATCCCTGGCTGGTAAACCTTCATAATCTTCGACGTATAAAGATACCACAAACACAGGTACCTGTGAAGATCCACAAATACTCTCTCAGAAATATCTACCCTGTTCATTGCATTGTACTAGGGATTGTGACTTGTACAGAGAATTATGATTCTTGAGTTTCTTCTTTAAGAATAAATTCACGAAATCTTAATTGAATGTAGAAGAGTTAAATAATGCAAATCGTGCATCATGGCCGGGAACACATGCAGAGAGCTGCACATGGAGAAGGAAATCTGTAAAACCAAAAGGAACTGAGTAGGCATGGGAAGGTGAGGATAGTTTGAAACTTATGGTTTAAACGTGGGATGGTTGGATGGAAAGAGGGAGAAGAGCATGCCAGTAATATAATCTGTCCCAAAGCAGCCCCAGATTATTCCCAAATGACTTGTGCATGCGGGGCTCTGAGATTTTAGGGCAAGAATCAGCAGAACTTTCTCTGAAGGGCCAGAGAGTAAATGCCTGAGGCTTCGTAGACTAAGGTGGTCTCTGTTGTAACTCCTTAACTCTGCTATCATAGTGTCAAAGCAGTCTCAGGTAAAACATAATCAAACAGCTGTGGCCGTGTTTCAAAAAAACCTTATTAATGGACAATGAAATTCAAATTTCATGTAATTTTCACATACAATGAAATACTTTTTGATACTTCCTCCAGTCATTTAAAAATGTTCTTTTTGATCAAATGCGGTCTTGGTATCCACTTCCCCATATGCTTACCAGTTCTGAATATTGCAATAGAGATGGTTGGATGGATGGATGATGGATGGATGGGTGTCTGGATGGATGGAAGGAAGGAAGAAGGATGGAAAGAAATGTAGATAGGTGAATGAATGGATAGATGGATGGATAGATAGATGATAGATGACAGACAGACAGACAGACAGACAGACAGACAGATAGATAGATAGATAGATAGATAGATAGGTAGTAGATAGATGATAGCTAACTAGATAGCTAGCTAGATAGATAGATGGACAATACACAGATAATTAGATAGCTAGCTGTAAAGTAGAATTCAAGTCACCGAATTTATAGGGCAACATGTAATTGCATTAAAGTTGTGTAGCTATTCCATTAGATGTCTTTAAACATCGGAGGAGATTTTTTCCAAGATTACCTTATTCGTAAAGCCATCAATTAGCATAAATTGTTATGTGTTTGAAAGGCAGATTCTGCAGGCACATGTTTTTCCATTTACAACCTTCTCATTACTTCCGCTAAAAATTAATCAGGATTATGAGTAATTCGTTCAGATCATCCCCTTGCAAGCTTAACTGGAAAATAACGTTTGCTCTTAATTTGTTGTATGCTTAACGAGTTCTATAAAATGAATGTGATTTTTAAAGCAACAGCTTCCTGTTTTAGATGGAAATGAGTAAGCTTCAAACTGAGATCTGAATCTCAAGGAAATTAAACTGGGGATTGTGAAACGCTTAAAAGCAATGTACTCGAATCAATTTCTGATCAAGGGAGAGGAGTACCACGCTAAAATGAAGACAACACTACTGGCCACCTTCCCTAAGTTACAGTTTTGAGTTTTCTGATAATTGTAAATGAATCCACACAGATCTATCTATATTCTCAACTCGACATTGCCTTTGTGCCACTGCCGGCTTGCCTGTCTGAGACAGTCAGGGGCATAAAGGAGAGAGATCGTGAAGCGGACCTCTGGGCTTTGCCTCAATATAAGGAAGCCCTGACCAGTGTGAGCTGCCCCAGACTTCATCTACAGACAGAAGGCTTCCCTGTGGGACCCATGCCAGCTGGAAGTGGCAGCCTCGAGTGAATTGGTTTGGATCAGACTTGTGAACCTGAGTCCTACAGGTCAAAAAGAGGAAGCTTGTGGGTTGGATGATAATAATAATAATAATAATAATTACTCTTATTTTGATAGGCTGAATAATGGCTCCCCATTTTAATCCCTGGAGCCTGAGAATGTTATCTTATATGGAAAAGGGACTTTGAAGATGCGCTGGAGTTAAGGCTCTTGAGATGGAGAAGGTGTCCTGGATTATGCAAGGGTACACAATGTCATCACAAGGATCCTTGTAAGAAAGAAACGAGAGTCAGAGGCAGACAGAAGGTGATGTGGTGTTGGAAGCAGAGGAACAGAGAAAGATTTGAGGAGTCCGTGCTGATGGCTTTGAAGGTGGAAGAAGGGGACATGACCCACAGGATGTAGGTGGCCTCTAGAAGTTGGAAAAGGCAAGGATTCTCCCCCGGAACCTCCAAAAGGAACCACCTAGGGACACCTTGATTTTAGCCCAGTGAAATTGATTTTGGACTTCTGGTCTCCAGAGTTGTAAGAAATCAAATCTGTGTTGTTTTAAGCCACCAAGTTGTGGTGATTGGTTATAACAGCTGTAGGAAGCTAATACACTAATAATATCAATAACGATGAAAGTATATCCTGCCTCTACTCTGTACTTACTAACCCTCACAATGACCCTTGGATTGAAGGTCTAAGGACACCAGCTTGGAAGTAGCAGGGTTCAAAGTTGGAGCAGCTTTAATCTGCTAGGATCACCCCCAAATTACACTTCTCTCTACATAAATTTCTCTCTCATACACATTTCCTTTGCCCTGCATGAAATCATCTCACTGCTGTTCTAAAATTCCAAATCACTGGCCAACATTTAAAAACTAAGGTTTCCCATAAAACTCAGATTTCTGTGTTATCTTGGAAAGTGAAATGCCTGGCGACACTGGTTTCACGTTCGCACGTGGCAGCAGTCAGACACGCCCGGGACTGTCTGTCCTCCTGAGATAGAATGGGAATCTTCAGTTTCCCCAGTCCGTATCACGTCCTGTTGTCAGTCAGCAAGTGGTCCATCTCGGGGCGTTTGCTACCCAGGCAGTGGCCAGTTGATGTCTTACCTGTGCCGTTGCATTGACAACCTCACGTGAATTATTACCTATTAAGTTTCTATGGCTGCATAACAAAGTCCCTTAAGCCACGCACCGCAAATCACACCTATTTATCATCTCATCGTCGCTAAGCCGGGAATTGTAGCCTGGCTTAGCCGGCCCCAGCTTCAGCCCCACAAGGCCGTGATGCAAATGCCAGCTGGGGCTCCAGTCTCGTCTGAAGGTTAGACTGGGGAAGAACCGTTTCCAAGCTCATGTGGTTATTGATGGGGCTGAGTTCCTTGTGGCTGTGGAATAGAAGCCTTAGTTTCTTGTTGACTGTTGCATGGAGGCCATTCTTAGCTCCAAAGTTCCCACCCTCGGTTCCTGTCACATGAGCCAGTCCAGCCACTTACTTCCTCAAAGCCAGCAAGAGAGAGCATCTTCTTGCAAGGTAGGGGTCACAGTTCTATCTGTTGTGATCATGGAAGAGATATCCCATCACCCTGTCTTAGTCTATTGATTAGAAGCAAGCCATAAGCCTTTGCTTCAGTCAGGGAAGGGACCACACACAGTCTTGAACACCTGGAGGAGAAGATCACGGGACCACCTGGTGTTTGTCCCCAGACCACGCAGACTGCCGGGATGATGTTTACTCAGAGGTTTGATTTTACCTTTCTAATACTTGCCCTACTTTCCGGTGTCTTGCTAATCGTATGTATTTATTGAACACCTGCTGTATACCAGGCTCTTTGCTAATAACAGCCATTATCATTTATCAGGACTCATACAATACGCCAGACACATTTTACTTGCTTTCTCTCTAATCATCACATTATCTCCGTGCAGTAGATTCATTCATTCTCATTCATTTGTTCATTCAAAAATGTTTATTAAGGACCTGACGTGCTCTGTTATGTGCTATCGAATGTAGTGGTAATTGACGGGGGAGGCGCATGCCTCTGCAAGTAGGTATTTGATAAAAGGTTTTTGTCAAATTGTAATTTTGTCAATTGTAATAGTACTTACAATTCCAGAGACTGTTACTCATGACCCTTGACCCGGAAGAAGTCCCTGTCACATAGATGAGAAAACTGACTCTCAGAGTGGCTAAGTCACTTGCCTGCAGCCGTAGCGCTCATTCCTGTTGGAGTCAGAAACGGAGGATCCTTTTATCTGACTCCTCAAACCTCTATGTCAGGCCACAGGGCCTCACTCCCTTGGAGTTTTAAGGCTTTTAAGTCCCTCAGTATCTCTACTGAGAACTGTCTCAGCATTTTTAAATTACCCTGAATACCAGAGAACCTTTCAGAAATATGGATCAACTTAGCGTATATCTGGGGAAAAAAAAAAAAAAAGGAAAAAAAAACACCGTTGCAAGAAATCTCAATTTTTTTTTGGCACCAGAAAGCAATCTTCTATCTTGTAATTCTTCCTCCGGCTTCATGCTTTTTAAGTTCAATATATTACTATTATTCACTCCGGGGGTGCTGGCTGGGAGTGGACTGGGCCTGAGTACCGGGGAAGGACTAACTGTTGGACGATTTGGAGCAGCAAGGACTTGCTTGCTCACCAGCTGCCAGCTGCCTTGCCGGAGAAGCCGCAGGGTGACCGCTGGGACAGCTCGGGGCTTCCTTGAGCAGCCGCTATTTTTGCCACCTCGGAGATCAGTGTCTATGACAAGGTCTAATTTTGGAACAAGGAGTGGCAGTGCGTGGGATGGTCCTCATTCCACGCCGGGGCCTGTCATTTTTAGAATTTCCTTAAGACGAGAGTGACAAGGTGGGGACTGACTGCAGTTTAGCAGGCTCTGTCGGGGGCTGCAGGGTGCGGCTCCGCTGGGGGTGGCACTGCCATCCCAGGGTGACGTCCGCCCTGTGCTCTGGAACCCTGACTGCACGCAGGTTTGAGAGTGAAATCTGAACAACAGATTTTTTTCACGGTTTTCACTTTGTCGCCTCTTTTTTGTTGCTTGGTGTAATTGACAGATTTACTTCCAAACTTGGTTTTGCAAATAAAGTTTGCTAGTGGGTTTGTAGAATTCAAGTGGAATTCTTCCATAGTTCTGGAAATGAAAATAATTTATATTCGACCTAATTTATAAAGCAATAGTCTACTATTTTTTTTTTTTAATGTAGAGGGCATCAAAGAAATCAGAGACTCAATTTCATTACTATTCAGAAATTGAAATAGACCCTTGCTTTTGGGGGTACATTCTTCTCATAACTCAACACCCCTAATGGTCCCCCCATTCCTCCCACAAAAAGAATCAATTTTTACCTTTTCTCCTGTTTATGGGCTCTGACTGATTGGGTTAATGTGTGTGTATATACATGTGTGTATATATATGTATGTCTGTATATATATATTTTTTAGTATACTAAAAATATATACTATATGTGTGTGTGTGTGTGTGTGTGTGTATTTAGTATACTGCTTAAAGCAATGATCAGCTTTCCCCCCCTCCTGAATTAAACCTTTTTTTTTATATCCTGGTGTATTATCATCAAAAACCTTTTATCAAATACCTACTTGCAAAGCAATGTGGTAAGTCTTATGGAGAATACAAAATAAAGTGTAAAAAAGCTTGCATCTTTAAAAGAGCTTAAAATTTACATAAAGAGTTATGATTTATACTCCCCAAAACATACAAGCTAGCCTGTAAGTTCAGTGCGCTGCGGTCTCTTTGGAGGCCAGTCTGTCTGTATTTATCAAAATTAAATATGAACATCCCTTTACCCAGCAATAATAGTACTTCTAGGAACTTAAAGATATACTAGCAGAAGCAAAGATGACGTGGACACAAGTATTCATGGAGGGAGTCATACTTTTATTCTTATATTCCACTGTTTCCCAGACGTTTGCTGGACCCCGCTACCTACGGGGGGCTGGGGAAACGGCCTTGAGCAAGATGAAGTTCCCATTCGTGGGGAGCTTGTTAGTAATGCAGACGGAACTGGAAACAGCTGACATGTGCGCCAAAAGGAGATAATTAAATAAATGATGGTACATGAAGTCGCAGGAATTATATGCGCATGAACAGAGTCACACTTAGAAATAGCAAAGGGGTGTGAAGGGAATGATGAGGAAGAAGCAGGACGTAGGCAGAGCCGGATGTGGTCGCAGGTGCTTTGTAAACGCGGAAAGTAACCTTCCGCCGGATATAAATGTGCCGGGCCGCGTTGGTTGCCTTTGGCCGGGGCGGGGGGCGGTGGTTTGAGGCTCTGGGAAGGGACTTTTACATTTCACTGTATGTCTTTCTCTTCTATTTCATTTTTTTTTTTAAACCATGGCTACAGATTTGGATGCCACTGGTGAGAGAAATATTTCCCCCACTGAGTGTATAAAAATGCATGAGAAGAGATGATGCTGAAAAGCTTGATGGGTAGATTTTCAGGTGCCGGAAATGGGGTCTCCATTGAGGTGCAAGATCATCTTTTTGATGATGAGGTGAGCTGAGTTTTAGGATGAACGAGAGTTAGCTACGGGCTGCTGCCAGTGGTGATGATAACATACCTGGCATTTATCGAGAACTTGCTTTGTGCCAGGCACCCTTCCAAGCTCTAGACATGCATTAACTTTTAATCTTCAGCGTGACTCTATTGACACAGGTACCGTGGTCCAGTTTTTATAGCTAAGGAGTTTGACATGTGGACACCCAGCTAGAAGTAAGGGAGTCAAGATTTAAATCCAGGTGTGGCTGGCACCAGTGTCTACACTTTGGCTGCCATGCCCTACTTGCTCAGCTAAAATTAAATTAACCGAGTTAAATCACAAAGCACTCCTGAATTCATTAGAAATTAAAAGAGGCTAAGTGAAATTAACCTACGTTTAGTAATAAACATTTCAGATAAACAAGATAAACTGTTTTTGTTTTTCCCCATGCAGAATGGATACAGAGACAGCTCAGGTTTCTTCCTTAAAATTTCTATGACTTTTGTTTCTATTAGGGAAAAATGTAATTTTCTGGATATGCCCCCTTTGGTCTCTTTTACAACATAATAACTCGCGACGTGCAATGGTGGACTTTAATAATCCTTTCGCCTGATTATTAAACGCCGCCCTACTTTCTATCAATTCCTCTCTAGAGCTATAAGCTCCTGTAACCTTGCTGTGGTCCATGTTTAGCTAGTGGCGGTGCCGCTA
>NW_011888943.1:2145761-2150942 GCF_000151845.1 Pteropus vampyrus | reverse complement strand
ATTTCATTTTTTTTTTTAAACCATGGCTACAGATTTGGATGCCACTGGTGAGAGAAATATTTCCCCCACTGAGTGTATAAAAATGCATGAGAAGAGATGATGCTGAAAAGCTTGATGGGTAGATTTTCAGGTGCTGGAAATGGGGTCTCCATTGAGGTGCAAGATCATCTTTTTGATGATGAGGTGAGCTGAGTTTTAGGATGAACGAGAGTTAGCTACGGGCTGCTGCCAGTGGTGATGATAACATACCTGGCATTTATCGAGAACTTGCTTTGTGCTAGGCACCCTTCCAAGCTCTAGACATGCATTAACTTTTAATCTTCAGCGTGACTCTATTGACACAGGTACCGTGGTCCAGTTTTTATAGCTAAGGAGTTTGACATGTGGACACCCAGCTAGAAGTAAGGGAGTCAAGATTTAAATCCAGGTGTGGCTGGCACCAGTGTCTACACTTTGGCTGCCATGCCCTACTTGCTCAGCTAAAATTAAATTAACCGAGTTAAATCACAAAGCACTCCTGAATTCATTAGAAATTAAAAGAGGCTAAGTGAAATTAACCTACGTTTAGTAATAAACATTTCAGATAAACAAGATAAACTGTTTTTGTTTTTCCCCATGCAGAATGGATACAGAGACAGCTCAGGTTTCTTCCTTAAAATTTCTATGACTTTTGTTTCTATTAGGGAAAAATGTAATTTTCTGGATATGCCCCCTTTGGTCTCTTTTACAACATAATAACTCGCGACGTGCAATGGTGGACTTTAATAATCCTTTCGCCTGATTATTAAACGCCGCCCTACTTTCTATCAATTCCTCTCTAGAGCTATAAGCTCCTGTAACCTTGCTGTGGTCCATGTTTAGATAGTGGCGGTGCCGCTACAGAAGAGAGAAGCAAATTGACTGTTGCTAACAGGTCGTTGCTTTGTTTATAAACTCTAAAACTAATAGTACTGTTTAAGATGGTGGCTCCGTAAGTAGGCGGTAAATCAAAAGCCGGCGGTGGCAAGACAGCAGGTCGTGACGGGAACTGAAGACGCTCGCGTGAGGGCAGAGGGTGCACCTGGTTGACCAGATGGGCTGTGGTGAGTGACGCGGTTTCCCCAGTGTCAAGCATGGCGGAGAGGATGGAGATGGGAATGGTGAATAGGACTGAGAGTGAATGGAATCAGTTCAATGGCATTTCTAAATCTATTTTGAGAAGTTAGAAAATAAGCGATTTATCCATCTCTCCCAAGGGTTGACAAACGTTTTCTGAAAAAGGCCAGATGGTAAATATTTTAAGCTTTATGGGCCATGTATAGTTGTTCCTTGTCTCTCTCTCTCTTTTTTTTTACTTTAAAAATGTAAAAACCTTTCTTAGTTGTGGGCCATACAAAAAGAGGCCACCAAGATCTGACCTGCAGGCTGTCATTCACTGACCCCCACTGTGCACCCTGGTTTTTAGGCATCAAGTACAAGTGTAGTTTTTTAACCAGTCGCTGCCCTCCAAGCCACATGGATGCACTTTTTCTCCTAAGAGTTTGCCAAAGGCAGGAGCAAAAATCCCAAGTCCCTACCAGTAAAATCAGAGGCCACTGATGTTTTTAACCAGAATCAGTCCTTTTTAGAGATGCCATAGACATCATTTTCAAGGGTTCCAGCTTTTGGTTGCCTAGCAGACATATGCTTTGCCGTGTGTGTGTGTGTTCATGATGTCAAAGTGTTGGGCGTGACCAGAATTTGACGACCAGAAGGCAGCATAGGGAGGGCATTCACAGATGGCACCAGGATAGATGGTTGTCACTAACTACGAAGGTTTCAACATTTTGGGGAGAGCCAGTCAGTTGTTTCTGTAGTATCGAAAATGGACCATTTAATAGGTTCCTACCCAAGGATTCATTGACCTGTCGAAGCAGGAAACACAAATCGTCCTCCATGTAGGTAGCAAGGGGGAGGGGTAAAGTTATCTATTGGCTCAACTTGAGGCCACCAGGAAATGTTGGCAGAGGTCTCAGATGGCCCAGCCAGAGAAAGGGAGTTAAGGTTACCAGAGATGATAGGGCAGGGGCTGCTGTTTCTGTTGTTCTGTAAGATATTGGCACAGATGATAGTTTTATAAAATTAAATTAGTTCCCGATGTTGAAAATCAGAGGTTTCTCTTAAAATGCCTTTTTCTCTCTTTTGAAACATAAGAATATCTGGTAACACTGTCTGCTTGAGTTAAAATGGAATGGGAACTACCATCTTGAGATGGCGAACGCTCTGCAGCTTTTCATAGTTCGTATCATTTCTTATTGTCTCAGTACCCAGAAGGCTTCGCTCATTTGTGCCGCCCACGTGACCCACGTAAGCATTCACGTTTGCAACCCGTGGCTTAGGGGAACAACACGTACCTCTTGTTTTTTATATTTTTGCCAGGACATTTATTTCCCTGATATCTCTGTTGAAGATTTTGGCCACTTTTCTGGTAGCGAAGGCCGGCTCTTACTGGGGAAAATGTCAGGATGGTACATCCGGGAGTTGATGATAGAAAATGCAAAATATGTGTCCACATGAGTGTGTTTGGTGACTCAAACCGACTGGTCGGTCTGGTACAGAAGAGTAAACCAGGCTCTTATATTTTTCAGTCAATAAGGCAAAAATTACATGTGAGCTTTTAGAGACTCTGTGCATATAAACAGAAGGCTGGCCATAGGACTTTTTTCTCTAAGCCGGGACACTTTTGAGAGTGCACATTGACTCTAGAAAGACCAAGATTGGCTATGTAATTTGTAGGCGTGATTCAAAACAAAAATGCATAGTTCCTTATTCAAAAATTATTAAGATTTTTGAGACGGTGACAGCTGAGCATCGCATCAAACACAGGGCCCTTCTAAGTACGGGGTGTCGTGTGATGCCACAGGTTGTATGTTCCTGAAGCCCGACCAGATTAAGAGTTATGCCTGAATAACAGGATCCAGCCAGGAAAACTGGAGTATACAGTCACCCTCAACGGGTAGCGCTTTTGCCTCCCAGGCGACGTTTGCCAGTATCCGGAGTCATTTTTGGTTGTCGGCACTGAGGGGTGGGGGGTGGATGATCCTGGCATCTATCCAGGGATGCTGCTAAACCTCCTACAAAGCACAGGATGGTCCCCATAACAAAGAATGACATGGCCCCGTGTGTCTGGTATTGAGGCTGACACACTCTGCTCTAAAGACAGGGCAGGTTCTGCCGGAGAGCCGGCCCAGAAGGCGACGTCGGACGGGATGTCCTTCCGAGCTCTGCAGCTCGGCCTCCTTTGGCCTTGCCTGTCATATGCGGGTGATAATCATGCTTATGTTGCGTGGTTCACGTAGAGCTGGCGCACGTAGAGCACTGCGCAGCGACACAGTAAGATTCGACAAATGTGAGCCATTATAGTGGTTGCCTTTCTGCACACATGAACTGGCCTGGGACAGGCTGGAAGGAAGAGACTCACCTTGAAACAACGGGGGTCCAGATGGGTAACACCAGGAATTCAGGGAATGGGGTTGAGCATCCTTGTTTGTTGTTTTTTTAAGACACCGATGACGTTTGTGTAAGCCTGACAGCATCGGACTTTGAGGCAAAGCCCCTTCCTTGTGTGTGGGGCTCCAGCAGGGCCTGGCACGCAGCAGAATTACACGCACAGAGTTAGTTATGCCTGCTCCGCAGAGCGACGTGCAGCAAAGTGCCGCTCAGCTCCGCGGGCCAGCGTCTTCTGCCCACCAGCCCACTCCTCCATCCACTCCAGGAACTTGCGCCAGAGCGAGCACGAGACTGGAAATGTGACTCGTCCCCTCACTCACTGGCCTCACTTCTGGCATGCACATAGCGTCTTGTCATCAAAGCATCTGCTTCTAGTCTGTATGAGCTGTTGAGTTGAAAGGCTCAGTCTGACCATACGAGGTTCTTGCCTTGCCATTAGCTGCAAAAAGTGACCTCTCAGTGGCCTCTCCCCTCGAGCCTGTAAGCCTCCGGAGGGGAGGGACCAAGCCCCATGTGTCTATAAGAGGCCAGACACGGAACTTTCTAAAAATCTGTCGAATGGACAAGATAGGGCTTGGCTAGATAACTTTATGAGCGTAGAGAAAAAGACAAATGAAGCCAGAATTCTAAACCCAGTTTCTTGCCATTGCCAAAACCAGGCCCAATTTCCAAGCAAATCTGCCTCAGGAGGCCACGAGGGACAGTCCGCTCCAAGGGACAGGTGGGAAGAGGGCTTCCTTAGGAAGGAGGCATGAAAAGTTATCGGAAGCAAAGGGAGCAGTGATTTTGTTTTATGTGTGTGGCTGAGAATTCAGATGGCTCTGAATAAATAGATGCAAATCACTTTCATTCCCATGAAAATAACCATCCGAGTGCATCTGGTCCTCAGCAAAATGCTGCACTTGGAAACTTGGCCCCAACTGGTTGATTTCACGAACGGCCCGCGTTCAAGCTGCACGTGGCAGTGGAGGCATTGTTTCAGCCAGGCCAGACTTCTGCGCATCTTCCGTCTCTGCTGTACTTTGCCCTGAGCAGGAAAGCCATCTTTCTCTCCTGCTCACTTTCTCTCTCTCTCCCTTTCCCTCCCTCTCCCTCTCTCTCTCTCTCTCTCTCATTCAAAAAGTTCACCTCTGCCCTCTGCATCTCCATGGCAGTTCAGTACTATTCTATCTTGGTAACATTTTGATGATGGAAAGACCCACCCATCATTTTTTTCTGCAAAATTCAGAACAAGGGAAAGGAATTGGAGAAAGTAAAGGCCGCTCTCTGGGTGGTTTATGCCCAACACAAGTCAGAGCTGGAACCTGAATTAGGGAGCCTGTGAGACCGGGTCTCAGTGGGAAGCCAAGAAAGACCACATTTCAGCAGCGAGTTAATGTCCACTCGCGAGAAAGCCCCGGGGACAGTGGGGCTCCAAGGGCCTGGCCGGATCGCTGGTCGATTCTGTTCCTCAAGGTGCCGGGGCGTCTGCTTGGACCCTGATGTGTGGCCAGCTGCCGTTTCTCTAAAGCTTTAGAAATAAAATCCGAGCGCCTTTGATCATTACGAACAGGATTCGAGCCCATCCTTTAAGGCTGCGTAACCTGCTTAGGACTTTCCGTGAGGACTACACAAACTGGGATATGAACTGTGGCCCCGGGGAAGAGGCCGGCTTACATCCTGGCTGAGCATCATTACCAGCTCAGTGTCCTTGGACAAATCGCTTTATCACCC
>NW_011888943.1:2140231-2141676 GCF_000151845.1 Pteropus vampyrus | reverse complement strand
GTTCAGGTTTGCACAAGCGAAGTGAGAGTTGCCTGTGAGGCTTCTAGGTGGAGGTGGGAAGTGGGCTGTTGAGTGTGCAGGCCCCGAGCTTTCGGGGAGGGCTCGGAGTTACAGGTCCGTGTAACTCAGAATCATCTGAGTGTGGATGGATGGTATTTAACCCATGCCAACAAAGCATTCTCTCCGTGAGCCGTGGTAGGTTTTACATTTGTTTTATACCACTTCACAAAGATCCGCCTTTCTCTTTGTAACGTGTAAGAATTAGTCTGTCATATAGATACACAATAACTTGAAGGTAAGACTACCTGGTTTAAGCATCAAAGTGGAATTACCCACTCTCCTAGTTTTCTGATGCAGTACCATTTAAAAGTAATTGTTGAGTCAGTCGAAAATCCAATTTGACGCGTAAATTAAAATTCAGTCTAAAAATTTACTCAAGAACTGCTCATTGGAATAGCTGTCGATAGAGCGGGTCCCCACGTAAAAATGGGAGTTAACAGGAAAAAAGTGTGATAGAGGAGATTGGGTCAGAATTTAATTCCGTTACGTCCCTCGGTAAATTAAAAATGGTTAGAGAAACGAATGAATGAAGGGTGGCACTGCCAAAGGACGCGCTGTGACGCGGGCGTGGAGAATGATGGCAGGGTTTAGTAGAAGATGGCAGCGTTTAGGGACATTGAGAGACGTTCCGTGCACGCTGCACTGAATGAAGAAGGATGACGACAGTGGCTGCACCGTCATGCGGTTTGAGTTAAATGCACATCGTGTATGCGCATCTTTTTAAAAGATGGGAAGAAAACATCAACATGTTAAAAATTCTCTGTGTGTGTGACCATGCTTTGGCCAGGTGTCACTCAAGTTTCAATGTTGCTTCCCCTGAAACTGATAGCCGCCCACTAAACTCCTTAAGTCATACCTTTTTAAAAAAAAAGTCTGCAGAGCACATACTACTATCTGATTTTAAATTTTTGATGACAGCTTTATTGAGATATAATGCACGTATCATACAAGGCACCCTTGAAACTGTATGATTCAGTGCTTCCAGCATGTTCACAGGGGTGTGAAATCCTCAGCATAGTCAATTCCCACTCATCACCCCAAAAAGAAACCCATGTCCGTTAGCCATCGCTACCAGCCTTCGGTGACCACTGGCTTACCTTCTCCCGCTCTGGATTTGCCTGTTCTGGACAGTGCATGTAAAAGGAGCATCCCATACGCGGCCTTCCGTGACTGGCTTCATTCCCCTAACATTTTCAGGTTCATCCATGTTGGGGCATGTGTCAGGACCTCATTCATTTTTGCGTTGAGAAGTGGCGACTAAAGACAGTGGGTGTGACCTCAAACATTCTGCAGGTCTCCTGGGGATGTGAGGAATTCTGGGGGGATCTACAAAGGGACCAGGACGACTGGCATTTCCGTGAACAGGCGGGAGTATTGGGGGTCAC
>NW_011888943.1:2136937-2140181 GCF_000151845.1 Pteropus vampyrus | reverse complement strand
CCCCGTCGACACAGGGGATATTACACTGGTACATACTTTGCCAGATGGGACAAGGCAAGTCATTTCTTGACATAGGGCCCGGTGCCTACTAAATACAGATCACCCCGAGCCATTACTCTCACTGACCTGGGGTAAGAGAGGATAAGATGGCGAGGGGCTGGGAGGTGACAGAGCTTTCTCGTTTGCTCGGCGGTTCATGCGTTCCGTCGAGGCAGTCAGCCCGTCCATCAGTGATTCAGCCATTTGACCACTTTTCACCGAGCGCCTGCTGCGTGCTGGAAACCGTGCCAGACGCCGGGTCTGCGGGGGTGTCCGGGGAATCATCTCCGCCCGCCGGGAGGGGCGCTCTGCTTGGGAGAGGGTCTGTCCTTTCGCTGAGGAAGGGGCGCCATCGTGGAGGCAGACGGCGACGCGGCCGAAGCCGGGCACTGAACCAGCTCTCTAGTCTTGCGCTGTGAAATCCCGGGGTGCAGAGGGGCTGCGTGTACTCGTTTTGACGTTTCCAGCCCCTCGTGTAGTGCAGGGCTAATAGATGATGGCCAGGGTCCGGGAATGGGTGGACTGCGTGAGCAAACGGACGGAAGAACAGAAGGGCAGAATTCGTCGGAAGGGGTAGGGGAAGGCAGGGTCGTTGGGGAGCAGAAAACCGAGTCAGGAGGCTCAGGCTAACTGAGGGGTGATTGAAGTCGGAAGGAGCAGCTCGTCTGCTCTGCCCGAGAGTCTGTGTGCTTCATTTTGCTTAATTTTCACGACTGTCCGTGGAGATGGGAATTGGGTTACGAATCCTATTTAACTTATTTTTACATAAACACGTGTATGTAAAATGTAACTGATTGTAAAAATAGGATCGTAGAGATGATCAGTACTGTATTTTTTCTTTTCATTACTGTTCGCATGCAGCTCTCTCCTCCCTCTTTTTAGCAATTCTTAAATCTTAAAAAGTTCATACTTATCTTTCCGTGTTTTCCTATGTAGAAGTCCACACACTCACATAGATAGACACACACAACGTGGACCCCCGCACGAGATGAGTATTTGGGGGCCACTGTTGGTTTTACAAAATTATGATCATCTTACACATTTTAACAACTGTCCCCTGGTTTTCTCAGCCAATAGCAGATATCCAGTGGAAACAGCTGAAGGCCACGTAGCATAAGGATCTGACTCAAGGGTCGGCAAACTATAGCCCGTGGGCAAAGTCTGGCCTCCACGGTTATCTGAGCAAAGTTTTACTGGAACACAGACATGCCCCTTTGCTCGTAGGTTGTTATCGCTGCTTTTACACTGAAACAAAAGAGTCGATTAGTTGGCCACAGAGACTATATGACACGCGAAGCCATTTTCTATCCTGTGCCAACCTTGGTCCTGTTCATCCTTTTTAATGGCTGCATGACTTCTCAGGGTCTCAACGTAACATGCATTTGTTAAGCCTCTCTATGGGACTATCAGACCTTTCGCCACTAATAAACGTTCTTCTACGCATGCTCTCATATACTGTTAGCTTTATTTAACTGGGTTTCTGAACTTCACTTTATTTCACTGAGTTTCTAAACTTAACTTTATGTAGCTGGATTTTTCTAACCTCAGGAGAGGATTGCTGAGTTAAAGGGCATATCTTTAAAAAGATAAATAGGCGTTGCTATATTGCCTTCCAGAATACCGTGATGCTTTGCATTTTATTGGCTGTGCTATCGGGTCCATTTCATAGAGGAGGAAACTGAGGCTCAGTGGGTCACAATTAGTAAGCGAAGGGCCAGAAAGGCCACACGAAGCCCCAGCCTCGTACTCAGTGGGGACCGAACGGAAGGAACACATTTGGGAGACTTTGTGGAGGTAGACCAGAAGCTCCCAAGGGCCCGGGGGGGGGTGTGTGTTTGTGGCCGGGCGAGATGATAGGGTGAGGGGGCAGAAACGGACACCCCGGGACCGCGGTTCTCTACCTTTGGTGGGCCTCGGGGTCACTGGCCTGGGGGGCCCCACCTCCGGCATTTTAGCAGGTCCCCAAATTCAGCAGGTGGGACCTGGGAATTTGAATTTCTAAGACGCGGTCAGGCGAGGCTGATGAGAAGCACCACTCTGAAGTGGCTCTGAGACTCTGGCTCCTTGGTCTCTGGGAGCACTGGGACAGGAGCTGGGGAGAGCACAGCAGGGGACTCTGCACTCTGACCCCCTTTACACGTAGAAAAGTTCGTGGCGAGACTCACACCGACCGCTCAGCGAACACGCCATGTACTGAGAACAGTGTTGACACAGGCGTTGTCCCCCAGGGGTCGTCAGATTGTGTCGGACGTCACCCGGTCGTCATGTGTGGGTCAGCGGGGTCTGTTCACGGGCTCCATGTGTTTAAAAATGCAGCGACATGCTGAGCCGTCTCACCGAAGAGAGCCAGGTCTTTGTAAGAAGTGGTTCCTCCTCCAACGCTGAGGGGCCGCACCTGTCTGGCAGGTGGAGGAAAGCCCGGCACGAGAGCCACCACGCGGAACTCTGCACACCTGGAGGATGACTCACCCCTGTCAGCAGCCGCAGTGATGACGAAACGCCTTCAACAGCATGCGCTTCGCTGTCGCAGAGCTGGTTCCCGCCACTTAGCCTGGCAATTAGCATTTTGGGCAGTTGGTATCGAGTAAATGAGCCGGCTTTACCGCGCTGAAGAATACAGCCAATGTGGTTATTGCCATAAATTACTCCCGGCACCAAACCGTACGGGATATATTTGCTAGAACTTTCCAGGGACGTTGGATGTACTTCTCTAGTCGGAAGGATAGATTTGTCACATTTGGTAAATAGATTGTGTGTTCCACGGACACATGCTTGATTCTTGTGTCTTTTATTTTATTTTTTTTTTAATATTGTCTGTGACTACTGTTCTTTTTTCAGAGGGACATTTGGTCTGGATTTTGTAGAAATAAGAGTTGATTCAAACGTATTTGCTATTCGTGAGTTATTTTGAGTACTTCCCTCTGGTTAGAGATTTGAAATTATGTTTAAACTTCTTTGAAAACTCTTTTCTAGTCTCCTTTTAACTTCCCCTGCAAAGTTCATTTTCTGACACATGTCATTGGGAGGCGGCCAGTGGGGTTAGGGCTGGGACAGGGAGGACCCATGAAATTCTAGTGTAGGAGAAAAGCTGACGTGTGCTGGCTTGCCTTTTGAAAGGATCACTGGCAGCTGTTTCAGAAAGACTGGGGGTGGGTTGGGCAACAGGCCAAGTAAGAAGGTGAGTTAGGGGGCTCTTTCAATCATC
>NW_011888943.1:2128722-2135167 GCF_000151845.1 Pteropus vampyrus | reverse complement strand
GACGCGGGCGTGGAGAATGATGGCAGGGTTTAGTAGAAGATGGCAGCGTTTAGGGACATTGAGAGACGTTCCGTGCACGCTGCACTGAATGAAGAAGGATGACGACAGTGGCTGCACCGTCATGCGGTTTGAGTTAAATGCACATCGTGTATGCGCATCTTTTTAAAAGATGGGAAGAAAACATCAACATGTTAAAAATTCTCTGTGTGTGTGACCATGCTTTGGCCAGGTGTCACTCAAGTTTCAATGTTGCTTCCCCTGAAACTGATAGCCACCCACTAAACTCCTTAAGTCATACCTTTTTAAAAAAAAAGTCTGCAGAGCACATACTACTATCTGATTTTAAATTTTTGATGACAGCTTTATTGAGATATAATGCACGTATCATACAAGGCACCCTTGAAACTGTATGATTCAGTGCTTCCAGCATGTTCACAGGGGTGTGAAATCCTCAGCATAGTCAATTCCCACTCATCACCCCAAAAAGAAACCCATGTCCGTTAGCCATCGCTACCAGCCTTCGGTGACCACTGGCTTACCTTCTCCCGCTCTGGATTTGCCTGTTCTGGACAGTGCATGTAAAAGGAGCATCCCATACGCGGCCTTCCGTGACTGGCTTCATTCCCCTAACATTTTCAGGTTCATCCATGTTGGGGCATGTGTCAGGACCTCATTCATTTTTGCGTTGAGAAGTGGCGACTAAAGACAGTGGGTGTGACCTCAAACATTCTGCAGGTCTCCTGGGGATGTGAGGAATTCTGGGGGGATCTACAAAGGGACCAGGACGACTGGCATTTCCGTGAACAGGCGGGAGTATTGGGGGTCACGCTGCGTGGTGGCACCCCTGTAGGCCATCCTCTCTGCAAATTCCCCCCTTCTCTCCCACCGCTCCCAATTTCCATGCCCCTTCCTTTCACCCACGGGCGCTCTGACTTCTCCCGTCTTGGGCTGTACTGTACTGTCTTGCCGTTGACTCTACTTATCTGTCTCTCTCAGGACAAAAGCTTCTTGGGGCTGTAGATGATGCCTCAAAATCAAGCAGTATGTGATAACGAGCTGGCCCTCATTACGAAACGGAAGTGTGTTGGTTCATCGACACTTTTTGTAAGCAGAGGAAGCCCTGGGTCTGGAACCTTTAGCAGGAAGTGGGGGGAAAGCCTTCGATAAACTTCTGCACAGACAGAGCCTCTTGCAGCTTCAGTATAAGAAGATTTATACAAAGAAAACCAAAACAATAATTTATAAAGATCTATGCACTCCAGTATTCATGGCAGCACAATTTACAATAGCCAAGATATGGAAGCATGGGTGAAGGAATTATGGTTCATATATATACAATGGAATATTACTCAGCCATTAAAGCAATGAAATCCTACCATTTGCAGCGACACAGACGGACCTAGAGGTTATTATGCTGAGTGAAATAAGTCAGACGGAGAAAGATAAATATCATGTGATTTCACTTATATGCAGCATCTAAGGAACAAAAAGAACAAACTAATCAAAAACAGACTCACAAATACAGAGGACAATCTGGTGACTGCCAGAGGGGAGGGGAGTTGGGGGGCTGGGAGAAAGGGGTGAAGGGTTAAAGAAGTACAAATTAGCAGTTGATAGTTGGTCATGGGGACGGGGAGCACAGCAAAGGGAATGCAGTCAGCATTAATATGGCTAGATGGAGGGCCAGGGGAGGGAGGGAGCAATTGCTCGAATTGATTGTTTTATGAACTATATGGATGTCTCACCAATGTACTGTATACTCGAAACTAATTTAAATAAGTAATAGAAATGGTCAGAGGCTCAGAGGGCGCCTCTACGCCCCCAAGAGGTGAGTCTCGGCCTGTCCAGTTCTCGCCCAGCTCTCGTTCATGTGGCTCTCCACGCCCCAGCACCCACTTTTGGGGAAGGACCCTTCCTCCCTCCCTGTAGCCTGGGCTTCTCAAGCCAGCATTTCCAACCAAACGTTTTTCTGCATTCTTTATAACCCCTGCGAAACATCCAGCCCGCCAAGCTGTCTCCCAAAGTAACAATCACTCCAGTTAGAAATGAGCATGTGTTCTGAGTGCTTTTCCCATACTTCGATTTTTCCAACAATTTTGCAAAACGGGAGGATTTTTAGGAATGTCTCTGTCACATTAGGGCAGAAATACCTCTACTTAAAAATTTTATGATTGGGATCATTTTTATTTTTACTTTTTAATGTGAAAGTACTATGTTTATTGGAAAAGGAAAAACAAACCAGATAAAGTGTATAAAGTTAAAAAAAAAAAAAAAAGAATACAATCCTTCTCTCCAGATACCCCAGGTTACCCAATTTTAAGTCCTCCAAAAACGTGATGTTAGTTTCTGTGTCCACCAGTGGCATATGTGGGGACCCATTCGCTTACCCCTTTACTAGTTGATGGTGTCCATTAGAGTTACTTGCAGCAATAAAGAAGAATGAAGGTGGACACTTTCCTCTTAGACTTTTCCACCAAATCACTTACTAAATCTTCTCACCCTTAGAGAATTCAGACATTTTTGGTGTGAAATAATTTTTCGCCATTTTTCTCCAAAGACAATTTAGAATGCTGCTTTCATTAAATTAGATATTCTTTTCAAAGGGCTGAGAAAGAAGTAGCGAGCCAGGCCCTGTAATGTTCCCCGTGAAACATGACAGCGGCGTCATTTCAGTCTCGCTCCTAAATAAGCTTTCTAAAAATACAGGCAAAGCATGCCGGGCTGCGGGCGTATATTCACGGGCATGTCATTAGTAATGTGACGTGATGGCTATTTCCCAAACGTTTTCTTTATAGAAAATATTTTATTTTATCGAATAGGATGTGTTTGTAGTAAGAAAATCGAATAATCAGTAACTTGAAAATTCAGTTCTCTTTTCCCTTTATTTTCTTGCTTTCATGTGAATGAGGTTGAATGTCACCAGACAACACTGGTAAAATGGTTTATTAAAACATTTTTTGGGTTGGTTGGTTCTTTGCTCTTAAACGTTGACACTTTTCGTGTCTACAGAAATAGAGAAATAGCCGCAGAACTTTTTTCACTAGCTTCATTTTCAGCTTTTTGCCCTTTTGATCTGAGAGGATATGTTTAGGGGGAAAAACATGTCCCCGTGCAAACTAGTGCTGTGTAATTCTTCTCAGAGACACGTTTTGGTAGTTGCGAGGGGGGTCGACATTTCAGTCATCACGTATAAATGCAACACATATACATTAAATTATCTTTAGCCTACATGGTTATAATCTTTTTTTTTTTTTTCAAGTTCAGTCTCATCAACTGCCGTGAATTTGGTCTCTGGGGTATGAAGCCTCACATTATTTCGGCTTTATTGAGTGAATGTACAGACATTTCGCCGAGAACTACCATGCCAAAGAGATGTGTAGAGCAGAGAGTTTTCTTTAAGAAAAAGTCTTTAGAGGGGCCCTGCCATCAATAATAATTAATAATAATAATAATAGTAATGATAATATCCTTCGTTAGGCAGGCACTCAGGTATCTCGCTGAACGTTCGTACAACCTAAACGGGTAGGTATTTAATGCTACCGTCGGTCATATAAACAATTATAATGCCACAGGGGTCTGCAGGTTCGCTGTTTCTTAGTAATGCAACATGGAAAGGTCCCCTTTTTAGTCGATGGCACCCTGCCTTCTGGTTTATAGCCGCCAAGCCCTCTGTTGTGTCCTTGTGACGTTCACCAGGTCCCGGGGGATGGAGACCTGAGTTGCCCCCGTGGTTGGTTCTAGACGCCCCTGCTCCGGAGTCCCCTCCGTCGGTCTCTCCCAGCCGCGGGGTAGCTGACACCCCCCTGTCTCCCCTCTGCCGCAGCTCCAGGTGAAGATGAGCGAGCGGGCCGCCTCACTGAGCACCATGGTCCCCCTGCCTCGCAGCGCGTACTGGCAGCACATCACGCGGCAGCACAGCACGGGCCAGCTCTACCGCCTGCAGGGTAAGTGTGGCGCGGCGTGTGCCACCAGGCCAGGCCGGGGCCGGGGGCGGGGGGCAGTGCCTGGCCGCCCTGGGGGCGCGGCTCAGCTCAGCTCCACCCTGCCACCACCTGTTAGATGCCAGGCTGGTTAGTCACCTCCTTCCCAGGTCAGGACACCCATCGATGTCGCTCACTCCCCAGACACTTGCTCTACCCCAGGGTCCTGGGGGAAACTGTTTAAAATGCAGATTTTTGGGCCCTCAGCCCCAGAGAGTCTGTCTACACCTCAGGAGCTGGCAGGTGTGGCTGAGCCATTTCACTGTCAGCAAATACCTCGCGGGGTCTGGGCGCCCGTTCGGGGGCCGAGAAATAGCCTAGTGGACTGACGGCCGATGGCCTCAGCATTGCTTGGGAAGCCACTAAATGCAGATCTGGGGGATGCCGAGGGCGAGGCCTGGCTGTCCACGTGTTACAAGCCCTTCGGGGACCCTCGAGCTTAGGGACCATGCCCCAAGGAGTCCTGGGTTCAGGTTCTGCGTGTCTCTGAGCAAATCCTAAGACTCTCATCTTCCAGAAAAGTGGTCTCTGAAGCAGGGTACGGGATAGCCCGTGGAGGGGACGACAGGAACGATTAGGAATCCTATGTCAATATTCGCTTAGCCTTTCAAAGGCGGCTTTTTTCCTGTTGTATAGCCTCTAAGGACAGCCAGAGCGTATATCATTTACAGACGGATAGGCCTGTGGGGGACCCTGACTGAGGAAGTGTCCACCGATGGGATGGAAGATTCTAGAACTTTGAAGAGCACCCCCCGGGACTGCGCCTGGCTGGGATGCAGGAATTTGCTGAGTCAATGAATGCAAGAGCGAATGACTGACCGCGGAAACCAGCGGCCCCGGCCGTAACGCCTGCCCCTGGGCCCTGGTCACCCTCCCTCCCTGTCAGTCCTTTCTGCCGCTCGCTTCTCCCCCAGGAGAGCTCGTCCTGCCCTTTCCCCGGGGGACGCCCTGGCCGTCCTCCCCGAGTCCCCTCCTGGGCTCCAGTCTCACCTCCTCTGCCTCTCAGACCGCAGCCCCCAGCACCCTCCCCGCCACACCGCCTTGCTATCGGAGCGCGGGAATCTCTGTCGACAGGTGCCCGCGAGCCGAGGATGAGGGCATGTGCTCCTTTACCGTCCTCGTCACAGTTCTCATTTCACGTTTAATCGTGAGGCCACTTGCCTCACGACCAGCTCCTCCAAGAAGCAATAACGCCAGCGCGGGCAGGAGAGCTGTGTCCTTTCTTATCCTCATCATTTTGCCACCCAGGGCCTTGCATGGAGCAGTAATTCCATAAATGTTTATTGAACGAATGAATAACGTTAAGAGGGCACCTAGGGTTACGTGTTTCCTAGTCTTTATGACGTCACTCTCTGTTCATTAGCAGAGGGCACGGCACGTTGTTGTGGATGATCAAAAAATATATCCCGAATGCTGGTGTCAGTGCCCGAGTGAGTGACTGCGTCGCTAAATAGTTGATAGATAAGCTTCCGTACCTACAGAGGGAGGGAGAGAGTTGGGTTAGAGCAGGTTGTCACAAATGCCGTTTGTTCCCAATCGTCTTCAGAAATGTTTGCAGTATTTGAATTATATCATCACAGTTTCTGTCATACATACCGCTTATGCTGTTATTCAATGTTGTTCAGTCTCTTCTACTTAAATACATTATACATATCTTCAAGGAATATGTATTTCACTATAAACTATCATAACAGCAGACTCTATTTTTTCTAACATGCAATAAATAATAATTGTTGAAGCATAAGAACTTATACTCACACAAAGCTATTGAATGGCTTTATAACTTGACTTTCTCCACATACCAGGGTAATCTTTACAAAAAACGGTATGTCCTTTTGGATTCTGTGTGTCTGGAATGCAAAAGAAGGTTGAGAACCGAAGCGATGTAGGTTTCGTGGAAAAGGAATTAATTTGCCTTCACTTCTGACATACGGCACGGTCATTTGAGAATAGTCAACTTGCCCCAAAGTTGACAAATCACTAATACCATGTTTGCAAAGATGCCTCGAGACTGAGGAAGGCCTGAGCACTTAGGATAAGTGGTAGTTTCAGAATTTATTAGCAAATATCCCAGGACGATCTGGACAGAAAATGTCATATGAAGAATATACTCATCTTACCATGCTGGACCAATCTAACCGTCCTTAACCAAAATAAGTGTGCATTCATCGGAATTAGTTAAGGCTAAGGGTCTTAGCAGGGCCCTTGTGTAATAATATATTTTTAAATCTTCTTAAGTTGAAAGAGCATGTTTTAGATGCTGCTGGCACACCGTTTGTGTGCTCCTAGGATATCTCTGACTCCCCCGACAATGTTTATATCTGAATTTTGTGAAGAAAACGACTCCGTTATCTAGAACACAGACACTTTTTATTTATTTATTTATTTTTTTAGCGACAACAACAAAATTTGCAAATTCACCTGCATGCAAAAAGCCCATATTATGGTTGAAAGGCCATACATAG
>NW_011888943.1:2126101-2128672 GCF_000151845.1 Pteropus vampyrus | reverse complement strand
TTATTAGCAAATATCCCAGGACGATCTGGACAGAAAATGTCATATGAAGAATATACTCATCTTACCATGCTGGACCAATCTAACCGTCCTTAACCAAAATAAGTGTGCATTCATCGGAATTAGTTAAGGCTAAGGGTCTTAGCAGGGCCCTTGTGTAATAATATATTTTTAAATCTTCTTAAGTTGAAAGAGCATGTTTTAGATGCTGCTGGCACACCGTTTGTGTGCTCCTAGGATATCTCTGACTCCCCCGACAATGTTTATATCTGAATTTTGTGAAGAAAACGACTCCGTTATCTAGAACACAGACACTTTTTATTTATTTATTTATTTTTTTAGCGACAACAACAAAATTTGCAAATTCACCTGCATGCAAAAAGCCCATATTATGGTTGAAAGGCCATACATAGCTGATGGCTCTGGGATGTCCCTCTCAGAAGACTGGGAATCCACGAAATCCAGAATAACCAGTGTGATAATGTCGCCTCTAGAAGTAGAGCAGGGTGATACAAAACATCGCGGCCAAGGAAGACATTCACGTTCTTTGTGAAGTTTCTCTTGTTGTTTTCATCAAAAATAGCAAGCTGTAAACCAAACAACTCCTCACAATGAGATTTAGGTTTAATCCCTTTATATTGAGGTGTATTATTTATTATCCTTATAATCCATCACTCAAAACTAATAACGTATTACTGTAAAATCAGGTTGAAGTTTATTGGTATAGATTTTTCAAATGAACACAGTAGTATGTACAGTGTTTTGAAGAAAGTGGTGATTTAGTTTCTGATGAAATAAATGGCAGCGAGAACAAGAACAAATAAATGCCTCAGAATTCCTGCAGAGATGCTTTTGTGATGGATAATTATAGGGTTTTGAAGATGATCGTGTCCTAGGTTTTGAAGATGATAATTAAAACTTTTATTGTTTGGTTTTTTTTGCTACATACTATGATCTTCACTGAACATAAAGTTTTATTCGAATTCTTACATTAGGCTGCATACTAATCCTCCATGAAATATCCTATTATCTTGAAATATTTCTATGCATGAGAATGGCATTGTAATTGCTTCAAATTATTTTTTTTGCTGAGTGTTTTACACCAGTTATTTCATCCAATTATTTGTTCTCAGATACTTTTGTTGCCTGTGTAGGAGTCATATAAATGTATTTTATTTTGGTATTTGATTCATACCAATGGTTACTGAGATCTTTCCTCAGCCACATGATCTATGTAGATTTGTCTACATTTATTTTATCTTGTGGATTACTTTTTAGTCTAAGCCAATGTTCTTTGAGATTCAGTGCCAATATGTGGTCTGTGTGTAGTATGGGACATAATTTATCACTAATTTGTTGCCTTAAAGAAATATCGTTCGTAGACTACCTAAAATTATACTGCTTATCGGGGTGGTCATTTACATGACAGATAAATGGAATAAATTTATGTATTGCTCCTCCTATGCTACCTGCCTTCCTCCTTCCCTTCTCCACTCCAAAGGGGGGAAAAATGAAATTGGAAAAAATTAATGACATCATGGCCTGTGTGTGCCACGTGACGAAATTGCATGGCACGTTAGTCCTTCTTGTTTTGCTGGTATTTATGAGTTGTAATTTCTCTGGTTAATTCACCTGCCTTGATGTATTTCATGCTGACTTAACCCTCAAAATCTGGAGGTTAATCTTGGAAATCATACAAGTCCTAATGAGGGAATTTTACTGGTTTAAGAAAAATTTTCATTTCCTCCCCAAATTTAATCCTAGACCGCCATCTGGTGGTTCATTTTGGAATTGTCATTTTGCTGTTTTTGGCCGGGAGAGGAAGGTGCTGGTTCTGACACGTGCTGCACGCTCTGAGATGTATTTAATCCACTGTCTCTACTTCTCCCATCCCGTTTTGCAGTTTTCATAGACAAGTTCTCTTTTAAGATTAGGCACATACAGAATCAACATGCAAAGGAGGTTTATTGTGAAAACTATGGAAGAAATTTATGAAAGAGCCGCGTTCAACAGGTGTCTTTTTAGAACTGCAATCACAAGAGGCGTCTCGGAATGCATTGCACAAAATAGACACAGAGCCATGTTCTCCCATCTGTGTTCTGCATTGTCCTAACTTGGGTAGCGATCACCCCACCCCCAGAAGTAACGCTACATGTTAACTCTCCTTTTCGAAATTCAGAATGCAGATCAATACCTTCAAGGCAGGGATGCAATAAATAATCTGTTTAACCTTGTTTCAACCAGAGACCTACAGATTCATCGAACGTGAAACCTCTGCTGCCCTTTTTATGCGAACAAACTTTAACGTGCCACTGGCGACGTACCAAATTGGTTCTTTACGAGGGAGGAAAGACATACTCAGAGAGCTGCAGGCTCGGCACTAGGCACTTAACCTACAGCATCTCATTCAGTCCTTAAAACAGCCACGTGAGAGTAAGTTATGATCATTTGCAGTGAAGAAAGTGAGCAGTTGAAGGATTAGTCCTGTGTCTGAGATCACCAATCCAATAAGTAGCTGAGATTTCCATCTCTCCACTTATCCTTCCGCTCATTCATTGCGTCGGTAAATGTTTA
>NW_011888943.1:2109891-2125189 GCF_000151845.1 Pteropus vampyrus | reverse complement strand
ACTCCGTTTCCTGGCTTTAAGCTAAACACAGCATTCAAGCCAAGCTGGAGAGATTCAGTTAGCCATCATGGTAGAAGCTGCAGGGTTTTCATTTCAGCTGGACCCTCAGTCAGTGCTATCAGTCACTTTGCTTGCAAACTCAAGGTTTAAGGAGCTACAGTTGACGGTACAGAGATGGGCTTTGCACGGGGCCAAAGATTTAGATTTTGCATTAATACTGGTTGCACGCTGTCTGCTTCCTGTGGGAAATCTTATCAAACTAGAACATGCACCTGGATTTTTACTTGTAGTTGATACATGTATAAAACCCATTAATACAATTTCTCTATGTTACTGTGTGTTTGAGTGTGCGTGTGCGTGTGCGTGTGCGTGTGTATTGAAAAGAAAATAGGATTTGTGTTAAAAATGGCTGAGAGGCTGCAAGAAATGATTTCTAGTGATTTGGGATATTTTAATATTCAAGACTTTTCTCACAATCACTGCTTTTGTGTGCCAGCGACCATATGACTAGATATATAATTTTTTATGGTTTAGATTTAAGGCACGCAAATACCTGAATCCGTGACTTTTTACTTTATTTAATTTTTGTTTTGACGTTGTGACCTCAGTAACACGTGCAGAACTTCACAGTTAGGAAACCCCTTGTCTTTCTTTTAATCGTCAAAGGTATCGTGAAGAGGGCAAAACAAATGTTTTCTCCCCATCTTGTCAAAGTTCACGCGTCTGATAGGAAGATCGTATGGGCTCAGACTGAGTTCTCATGGAGGGCAGAGCTGTTCGTGATCATATAATAAAAGAGCATGAATTTAAGGCTGGAGAGCCTCAGGCCGCCATCAACCTTTCTGCCTGGTTCAGTGTTTAAAACCAACGCGGTTCTGAATGTGTTTCGCTGGGGCAGGCATGCCCCACTGAGCCGCGGTCCCGTCTCTCTGTGTGTCATTCCCGCCTGATGCCCAGGTCTGGTTCTCGGCAGTGCTGTGCTGGGTTCTGAGAGCTAGTCACACACCAACCGTGTAAATTTCGTGGCTCCTGGTTACGCTTTGCCAGCAGATGGCAGTAAAACCTCTCGTTTCTACGAAATCAAGTGATCTCTGCAGGGATTGGCAAACCACATCCAGAAGCCGATTCCAGCCTGCTGTCTGATTCTGTTAACAAAAATGTATTGGAACATCCACGCTCACTCGATGCGTGTGCCCTGTGGCTGCTTTTGTGCCGCAGGCAGCAGAGTTGCGCTGAGACCACAGGGTCTGCAACATCTAAAACATTTAGCATCTGGCCCTTTGTGGAGAAAGTTTGCCAGCCCCGTCTTATGTCACGAGGTGGAGGGGACGGGGGCGGGGCGCTGACAGTGGCCTTGTGTGTTGCCTTCTGGACTTCTTCACTTTCTCAATTTGGAACCTAAACCTAAATGGATTTTAAGAAGGTCTCTTTTACAGCAAGATTTTGTAGATATAAGTAGAATATTGTCTTATTTCTGGTCAGGTTTTCGAAGAGTATCCTAGCTAAACATTTCCACAGTCCTCTGATCCCGTCCCATTTTCTCTGAATTCCCCGGGTCTAGGAGCTGATGAAGATGAAAAATTAAGGAGGAAAATAACTAACTGCTCGTGGTCCAATTATAGCTTAGTGTAAAGGCCACATGCAAATGATATGTTAATCATGCCATCTCTCACGGCTCTCATTTGCATATTACTGTGAGTGGCCTCTGGGAAGAAGAATCCTGGGTCATATGTTATTTATTTCTGTTATGTAGAAACTTGTTACTAGCTAATTTGATTGTGGGCTTTCTCGACATATAACTGTTTTAAAATTTTTTTTGGAAAAGATGTTGCCAGCCCTCTGAAGCTTCATCGAACAGAGACTTTTGCCGCCTACCGATCTGAGCACTGACAGTAACTGCCAAGGATGGTCGTGTGACACGCGTGCGATGTGTCAGCCACAGATCCAGCAGGAGGTCGCAGGATGACAGCGAGAGAAGGAGGAAGAAAAAGGAGCTTCCAGCCCTGGCTAATCGTGTGATCATTGGGGAACTGCAATACAATTCTTTGTCTTTCTTTACGCCTTTCTTTTCTTTTCGTTTTTTCTTTTTCTAAAAAAAAAAAAAAAAAAATCTTAGCATAATGGAAACCTGCTCTGTAGACATTGACCTTTCGTTCCCCCTTTTACAGCTGGACAGAAAGGAGTCAATGCCGCAAAATGATTTTCTATCGTAGGTACCGTGTTCCTTGCACTTCTCAGAATCTGTCCTTTTGTGGGTTCTTGTGATTTTCCCTTCCGAGTGGTTTAATTGTATGACAATTGGTACTGACAATAAAATGGCTCTTAATTGTTTGTCATTTGTTTATGCTGTATTCCTCTGTTACTACTAGTACAGTGCTGGTGGACTGTAGGAAACCGTATTTCATTACCAGTTAATTCAGTCAGCGCTTTACTCGCTCTTAACTGCAATGTTAAGAAAAACCTTTTCAAAGGACTCACACTTTCGTATTCTCTACACGGTCACAGTTTCTCACACAATCTCACCCGCCCCTTTTTTTCCTATAGCCTTTATTTTGGTTGAAGGACCTTCGTAATACATTTTAAAATAAAAGGTCATTATTTGGCCATATAGTCTTTGGATTCTGGCAATATGGTTTCCGCTACACCTTCAGTATTTCTCAAGGTATGTGACTCTCTTCCTAAGGAGCCGTGAGCGTGGTTTGGCGTTGGGTTTCATGTAAGCCCAAACACATTTGCCCACTCATTCATTAAACCGGTCTGTACTGAGCACCTGCTCCTCCGAGACACAGTGCTAGGTAGAGAGAGCCCAGGGATAGAGAGATAAAAAGACACCTGCCCTGTCACCGAGGACCTGAAGTGCAGGGGAGTACAACAAGCGAATAAGGTCACAATTACAATACAGAGTGACAGCTGCTGGATGGACCCCTGGTGGTGACATACTTCTAAAGAGAGGTCATGCTGTTCCCCAGGCTTCCCCCGCCCCTCCCCCGGGTACCACCTGATGGGAACTGACTCCAGTGAGCTCCTGAGACTGGAGATGCTATAAAGCTGGGGGAGTGGGCGTGGTGTCTCTCGTCACCACTCTTTCCAGTAGAGTTGCCAGGTAAAATAGAAGACATCCGGTTAAATTTGAATTTCAGATATACGATGAGTAATTTTCTAGTCAAAGTGTATTGCATGAGACGTAATTACACTTTTAAAACATGTTCATGATATATCTTAGATTCAGATTGCATTGGATGGGTCTTTATTTTTCTTTGCTATATCTGGCAATCCTATTTCCCAGGTCCTAGAACTGTGCCTGACTTACTGCTCAAGCTGGAAAACGTGTGTCGAATGAATGGATGGACAAATAGACCCCTGTCCTTGGGGGTTTATTCTTTTTAGGGGCTGCAAATTAACATAGATTATATACTTTCTCATTGCTGGGCACGGGGCTAGGTCCTTCCCAAATGATTATTTCACCCTAGAAAATACCAGCTTTTTTGGGGGCTTGGAAAAAATAAATTTTGCCAAGCCTCCCCAAAAGGCCATAAAAAGGTTTGTTTTCATTTGTCCTCCTTCCAAAAAGCACGTAATTGCCCCAAATAGAGATTCACCGATGAAACTCACAGGTCTGCAAAAATCCAGGTTCACCTAGCTAAAATCCCACTGCATCTGAGTTAGCTGGCATTTGCAAAGAGACCTCTGGTCAGGGGATGTTTTTTTCCCAGAGGTAGAGAAATATTGAGGGAAGGAGGGTTAAATTCAGCTAAGAATTAACTAGTGGATGAGGGCTATATAAATGATTTCGTGCTGATGGCTCGCCAGAATGCATTTGCGTTCTGTCTGTGTTCCCTGTGTCTACTTTTCACATCGTTTTAGCCCATCCTGCTTCTCTCAGGCGTGTTCCCATTTGTCTTTTAAAAACTTGGCCACGCTCATTCGGTAACTCTCTCGCTGTTCATTTTCCTGACTCTCTCTGACTCTTATTGTTTCGTTCTCTTCCAAAACCGTCTCCTAAGAAGGTCTCCCTGAGTCCCAGGACCTTTGCAGTCCACACGGGGGATTAAGTTAAAGAAGCCGATGAAAGAAATGGAATTGAAAAAATAATGATAACTTTAATGAAGTCAAAGTTGCTGAAGCAAGTCTAAAGCTAATGAATGTGTAAAGAAATGTTGCGGAATGTAGTTAACTACAAGTCAGAACCTCTGTTAGGACTTTTTAAAAAAGAAACCTATTGACAATACAAGAATTAGAGTCCTTTCAGGGTTCCTAACAGCTTTTATGTAGCGTCAAGCACTATTCTAAGTGCTTTACTTGTATTATCTTGTTTAATCTTAAAACAGCTCTATGAGGTAAGTATTATTCCCATTTTTACAGATGGGGAAACTGAGCCTTTAGGAATCTAAATAATCTAAATAATATGCCCAAGATCCCTTAGCTCTGTTAAAAGGTAAACTGAAGCACATTAAAATGTTTCAGAGTTTATTTGAGTGTGCATCGATTCGAACTGGACGGCACCAAGCAAGAGCTGATGGGGGACAGGAGCCAGGAGAGAGCTTTGAACAGAAAAGACGAGGAGTAGAGCGAGGGAATCGTTTGATTGACTATAGTTTAAGTGGTTTCCTTTTTTGGGAAAGCCGAGTTGGCTGTTTGTGATAGGCTGGTCTTCCATTTCATTTTCTCGGATGCTAGTGCACCGACTCCAGCTTACCTGTCGGTTTGCCGCCCTACGCTTCCCAGATGTGAACGCCATCCCAGTCTAATAGATGCCTCTTTTACTAAAGAGGAGACTCACATTCGAACCCAGATGTGCTGATTCCCGAGCCTACCGCGTAAGTTCCTAACATGTGCTGCCTTAAGGGTCAGAATATAAATATTTTAGGCTTCGGAGGCCATGTGGTCTCTGTTGCTATTGTATTGCAAAAGTAGCCATAGATGATACATAAACCAATGGGTGTGGCTGTGTGCACCGATAAAACTTTATTTACAAAAACCAGTGGCAGGCTGGGTTTACCCACAGTGTAGTTGCCAACCCCTAGTCTCAATCGTAAGAACCTCGGACGCGATCTTTTATTAGTTTCAGGTTTTTGGTAGAAGCCATGAGAAATTTAAACACTTTAATCCCTGGCCTCAACTAAGAGGAATAGTGATTTGAAATGATTTTGTCTTTCTTTTCCTAATCCTTAATCTAAGTGGTGAATATACAAGTGTGAGAAAGGGGAGATTTTTCAAATCCCTGGTGGGTTTGTATATGATTCAAACCAAATTCTAAGGCACTTATGCCAACACTGCAGATAAACTGAAATCTGGAGATTAAACTACGGAATTTGTCTCAGATGTAGTTGTTGTTTCTGTTTTCATTACCTACTGAGAAAAGCAACAATTTTTGATGGGAGGTAGGGTGGGAGATGGAGAGTAAATTTCATATTCCTCGTTGCACACTCTGCCAGTGCCAAAAAGACCCTCTACTCAGTTTAAGGCAGAAAAATGCAGCAGTTATTAAAATGCTTGGGTTTCTGAAATTCATTCATTCATTTACCAAGTATTTATTCAGTATGGTCTCTGGGTACGCTGGGTTCCGTGGTAGTTGCTGGAAATAAATACAGTGTGACAAAAAGCAAGAACAGTGTTCCTGCCTTCAGGATGCACAGTCCACAGGCTCAAAGTATTTAAGCCAGTTGCTCAAGAAACAGAAAAAAAAAAAAACAAAACAAAACGAAAGAACATACATTTATGTGAAGAGACATTTTATGATTTCTTTTTGGGACAGTTTTGACTGGAGGAGAATCCTGTTCCAACTCTTAACAAAACGTCCTTCCCTTTAGTCCAGAAAAAAAAATACATCTATTTTCAGATTTCCATTAAGATAACAATCTCAATACTTTCCACTCGTGTAAAAGTTTTAAGTTCTTTTGGTTAAATGTTGGAGCTAAGGCTGCCCATCTTCTGATAAACGCCGACAGCTAATTTTAAAGCAGCTTTTTGGGCTCAACCTATGGTGATTTGATTGAGCCGAGGCAGGACCCGGTGATGACCATTTGCCTACATCTGAGCCAAATAAGATACTGCCGCCCGCATTCTAGTCTCTGAGCTTGGAGTTATCAAATGTGGCAAAAGATGCTCAATCATCAGGCTTTCTGGGTATTCCCAACGCAGGTGGTATAAAATCTCATTTCAAGAAACCTCGAGGAAATGGAAAGGGAGAAAGTTTCCTTCGGGTGACACTGGGCACCTGGAGGCAGTCGACAAGGTGTTCTCCAGCAAGAGAGCGCCGGGAAGTCAGCAGGCAGTGGGGGATCAGCAGGCAGGGTGGGGGCGCCAGGAGACCCAGGACACAAAGGCGGTTCCGCACGTGAGTTACGCAGAGGACTGGAAGATGGTGCGGGCTGCAAAGGACGCGCAGGGCGAGGCGGGGAATCCAGCGTTCGGTCGTTGTCGTTAACGGGTCAACACGGAGCCACCAGCCAGCCCGCCTGCCACCCCTCCATCTCCTTCCGCAGAGTGCTCCTGTCCTTGTTGAAATTGCAACTTTATATTCTTTGGCCTTTGTTCATGCTGCGTCCCCCTCCCCTACCGAAAAGCAGAAGCTGCTTGGTAGATTTAAAAATGGTAGAGATGGGTAACGATCGGCATTTTTGCTCTGAGCTTTGACAGACTGAGACTACTTTGTGTCTCTATGTTGTGTTGCCTGCAGCGTGGTTATTTGCTGGTTTGCGTGGGGAATGAAGAGGTCAAGGGCTAGGTTTCATCGTTTGCTTTTTCAGTGGGTAGTTAACCCTCTGTAGGCCCAAGCCATGAGCCTAGAACACCTGGGATAAGTTCTCTTATCACGAGGGGCTGCAAGCTGACGTTTTTTTCCTCCCTGCCTCTTCCCTGCTTGCACACGTGGCTCCCACCTTGGACTGATGATGCTCATCTTTTAAACCCTCCAGTCCCGGACATTTAATAACTGACCTCTATTGAAGACAAGCCACACAGTTTCAATTTGAAGCAAATGCCCCAAGCCGGCCACGGTGACTGCACAGAGCTAAACACTGTAGAATTATTTTCCTCATCACTGAATTCCTTTTAAAGTTGTCCCTTCAGAACAAAGGAAGAAAGAGAAGCATTTGGTTATCAAAGGAAGCCAGCCCCCAAATTTACTTTCTTTCAGCTCTCACGCAAATTTCGAGCCCGAAGCCCTAGCTGGATGGCTTTGAAGATAAAGATCAGAGTGCAGTTCTGGAGAGGATTCAATAGGGTTTCTGATGATCCTGTGATTTACTTGGGGAAGGAAGAAAAGAGCCGAGAACAATAGCGAGAACTCAGCTCTGAAGGCGTAAAAGCCCAGCATCTCCTTCTGGCCCTTGTGTCCCCTGGAGGAGATGTCTGTTAACAGTGGAGGGTCAGACAGGGCCAGACCTGGATCCCACCAAGCGCATTCCATGAGATGCCGATTCAGTTATTTTGGGGGGAAAAAAAGTTTTGTCCTTAAATGAATTTTTGGTAAATGTCGGGTTAAATGAATTTTTGGTAAATGTTGGGTTAATGAATTGCTTTACTTTGAGGATTTTTGGGCGTCTTATATTTAGTAACTGTAGTGTGGGCTATAGGATGCTGTCTTTGTTGCAACCTGACTTAAGCCAGTTTGGTTGATGGTGATGGCTTTGAACCAGTAGGTTCAGAGGCAGGTGAGGGGAGGTCTCCTTGCTCTCAGACCTCTCAAAGGGGCTACTGTATGGTTGTTTGCAATTCACTTGCACCAAATTTCCAGATACTTGTCGACAATTATTAGCCGGTGAATACAATAATGGAGATGTGGCTGGCGTGTCAAGTCCCCACGCTTTCAAGTGATCTGACTGTGTCATATAGTAAAGATTTTCTTGAGGCTGATGGGACAATGGCAGCAAGATTGAGCTCAGGGTCTAGTGGGAGGTGGGGAGTCTCAGGATCAGATGCAAAGAGGACAGCCAGCCAGTCAGGAGCCGTGCGCCGGGGACACCGATGTCCTTGGGCCTAGAGGAGTCTCATGGCCTGATCCTGAAAGGCGTGGGAACGGCTCCAGTGTTTCTAGCTATTCCATATATTCTTGGACACCCCTTTATTCATCAAGAAAAATCATTCCTGACATCCATTATGTTATTTAACAAAGCTTCTAGTGTTGACCAGATGTATCCATAGGGGAAGCCACTTCTGAAGTGAAGGGGTTTGACTTCTTTCCTTCCTTCCTTCCTTCCTTCTTTCCTCTTTCTTTCTTTTCTCTTTCTCTCTCTCTCTTTCTCTCTTCTCTCTCTCTCTTTCTTTCTTTCTTTCTTCAGATGACGACTTACAGTTTCTAACATGTAGATTTGCAGTATTGCAAGTATTAAAAGTGTCAATCGAAATGAACATACTCATCGAATACACTCTTGGCTGTCTTTCCTAGTTTAAAGTAAATTATAGATCCTACTGTAGTTTCTAAAATTGAGGGGAGCTCTTTTCTCTGGAACATCTTTCAGGATTGGGGCTCCCGGGATCTCACTTTAGGAACCAATGGGTGGGAGGAAAGAATTTTGATTTGGGGGTACTCTCTGGGTTGTTGTGCAGTTATGTTATTCTGCACAAATCATTTCACCTCTCTGTGCTCTGATTCTTGAAGTAAGGATAACAAAAATAAGTTGTTTAAAAAAAAAAAAAGATTAAAAATGCTTTGCAGACTACTATCAAAGAGAGGAAGAGCTGGAAAAGTTCCAGGGAGAGCTGGAATGACTCAACATACTTGTCCACGTAATAATAACAGCAACTATTCTCTCTTATTCATTTGATTAGGACCAAACGAAGTCAAAGGTATGAAAACCTTTTAGAAACTGTAAAAATGATTGCAACGTGAGGTGCTTTTAGAGTTCTTTCTAAATTGAGTGCCTTTCCCCCAAGATGGAGTAAGGACTAAAATGAAAGTGTGTATAAAATGAGATACTTCTGATGTAATAAATAAATACACAACTGCCACCTTGTGGGAGAAAGAAGGACGAAGGGAATTAATACTGAATGAGAAATTACGATGTTCCAGAGATTTTTAAATTAAGTACCTTGTTTGACCCTCACCTACACATGAATGGGTATTACCTTTATTTTAGGAAGGGAAAACTGAGATGCGGAGGGAGGAAAAAAATTACTCAAATTCTCACAGCCAAGAAGTAGGAATGGCGTAGAACTGAGCCCATCAGCTTCCCTAGACAGGCACTGCTTCTGCTCCCCTGAGTGGTCACACTGCTGTCTGTCGTAGGTCTTGACGTTCCTGGCTGTACAGAGGGACAGTGTTGGCTGCTCGCCCAGGGCGTGCCAATGAGAATAACAGGTGGGTTTTCCATTATGTCAACTCCGTCCATCTATTGTTAAGGCAAAGCATGGCGAATGAATTGAGTCCCTCAGCAGTAATAGGAGGCAGCACCCGTTTTTTATTCCCTAAGAAAATCAGTCACGTTCATATTTAAACTGGGGTCAATTTCAAACGCCTCCGGGCACCCAAAGGTGACATCGGTAAGGGGGGTTGGGTCGAGTTTGGGGGGCGGCAGAGACCAAGGAGGCTGGGAGCCTCTGTCCAACGGGGCAGCTGCTGCCATGTAGACACGTGGTCCCCAGCGTTACTGAACGAACCTTCAGGTGATTTTGTTGTGTGTTTTGGTCAATAGAAAGCTGGGGCCCTAGACTTGTGAAGTTTCTTGGTATTTAAATATTGGGAATTAATTTAAACTAATAAAAAAAAAAGAATCTGTTCGTTGATACCATGCAGATCAAAGAATAGGAAAAAAAGTCTGGTGGCTAAAATCGGCAGTAGGCCTTCCATGTAAACCCCCAAATTAAGTTGGGTCTCCGCTGGTATTAGCTATTGTCATTAGCTCTTAGCTGGTACTAATGTTCTACAGGTAGGGAGGAGACGGAGTGGTGAACGGGTAAGGAGGCAGCAGCCCTTGGTGGCGTGGGTCTCGGTAGGCGAGGGGACCTCTCTGCCATTAGCTTTACCCTTCTGGCCATTTAATATGTTTGCTCCTTTTTCTCCCTTGAGCCACTCTGAGGCTTTAAAGCTCTGATCTCTTGATTCATTTTCTTTCGCAATGACACTGCAGGAAGTTTCACCCTAGACGCGATAGTGTAGCAAATGCCATTGTCCGGCTTTTATTAATGAGCTGATTGACGCGCTAGAACTTGACCACAGCCATGTGGAAAGAGTGGAAATGCTGTGACTTTGGTCTTTGCATGCAGATCCCTTAAGCTTGTTCTTAAAAATACTTTTTTTTTTTTTTTGGTTGTTATTTATCAGCCTTTTTACGAAAACCAACTGATATAATTTCGCTTTTGTGCTTGGTACGATTTGGGATGTAACATCTAACATCCATCAAAATATGTGAGGTGCATTTCTTCAAGTGTCAGCAGCAGATTGGATTCAACATTTAAGCGGTGACAAATAGTCATCAGAGCCAAAAGACTCAGAGAAAACTTAAAGGGAAATAGAAAATAAAGACTTTCCTCAGAAAGAGGGTTGGGGGGGGCATGCATCTGAGGGTTAAAACCACGGGCCACGGGATCAGACAGTTTGCATTATTTTCACTATGACACTTCTGACACCACATGTATGGATTGTTCCTACACTGACGGGCAGTTGGACACCAGCTGGCTGTCCCATAATTCAATGCAATTCCGAGGCTAACTACCCAGAGATGGGGCAGCCTACAGGTTAAGGGCTCAGGCCCACAGACTGTCCCCGCTTCGGGTTGCCACCTGCGCGTCTGACCGGCTGGCTCTGAATCGGGATTCCCATGACCCGTCCTCAGTTCGGTAATTTCTTAGAGCGGCTCAGAGAACCCAGGCAGTCACTTCACCTACTGTCACCAGTTTTTATAAAGGACGCGACTCAGGGACAGCCTAGCAGAAGAGATGCCCAGGGCAAGCGACGAGGGAAGGGGCACAGAGCTTCCGGGCCTCTCTGCACACGTTCCCTGCCAGTACCTCAACATGTCCCCCGGCCCCTCTCCAATGCTGTCACTTAGGGGTTTTTATGGAGGTTTCATCACGTAGGCATGATCGATTAAATGATTGGAACCCGACAGACACCAAATAGATATTTCTTATTATATCGCGGACACCTCTGGGATTGCCTCTCACCTTCTGCCCTTTATTAGCTGCATGAACTTGGACAAGGACCGTTCAGAGTCCAGGGTTCAGTTTCCTTACCTCTAAAATTGTGAAAACGCTTCCTAACTCGGAGCGTGGCTGTGACCGTGCAGTGAAATAAAAGGCCCTGGGGCCGGCCGTCGCATGAGTAGGTCTCAGGAACGGGCATCATCAGTTCGGAGGCGGTTTGGACCAGTTCTGATGGTCAGCCGACGGAGTTGCATGGGTTTGGGCTTCTCAGTGGTTATGATGAGTATGCCTACTGTATATAATTTAAATGCTGGGAAGTCCAAATCTGGTAGAATAGAACACTGGTGTTTTATTAGCCATCATAAGACCCTTTTCGTAAGTAGTCAGCTGCATGGAGTTCTAGTCAATATGATATCCAGACTTCTAATTTCTAGAGTTTGATGAATTTCGACTACCGTACACTGTCATACAACCGCCAGCACAATCGAGATTTAGAACAGTTTATTATCCCCGAATGTCCCTCCTGACTTTGAAATCACCCCCGCCTTTAGCCCTGGGAAAGCACTTATCTGCTTTCTCACCCTAGAGTTTTGTCTTTTTAAGAATTTCATTATGAAATTTTTGTTTTAGAGGTGTGTACTATGTGTCCTGGATCGTAATAGAAGCTACATTTTTTTACTGCGTGCCAGAATCAACAAAACCAGAAACAAATAGAAAACAAAAACTACGAGTCTTAAAAATGACGCTGATAGGTGAAAATAACTTCCGTGTCATCTATGATCTGAGCCAGTCTTTCAGCTAGAGGACTAGAGGTTGGAATCATGAGAGTGAACATGTTATTTTGTGTCCAGCCTTGTGCCAGGCCTGGAGTGCGCCCACTGTCACGTTCAGTCCCACCACGAGCCTGCAAGGGGGCATATCTGCCTTGTACAGGTGAGGGCAGTGACGCTTAGAAAGTCCTCACAGCTAGTGAGAGGAGAAACCAAAATTCAAACCGTGCGTGATTAACCGGCCTGGACACGTGGTTGGACAGCCGATCGGACCATCGAAGGAAAAGAAAAGGAATAAAAATATAACTTTAAAAGGCCCACTTCTGGCTGTCGCTAGAATGGACTAATACGAAATACTGAATGCCAGGCCCAGGCAGGATGCTGTGAGTCTGAGCCGCAGAAACAGGTGTGCCTTCTGCCCGTAGAGAGGATGCGAAGGCGTCCGAAACAAGGTGGCTGAGAGCATGGCTGTGGTGTCACGCCCAGATGCTAGACCCCGCCCTGCTCCTTACAGGCTCCTTGGCCCCTCACAGGATACCCTTACCCTCTCTGAGGTTCAGGTTCTTACTTTGTAAACTGATGGTCATGATTCCCATGACATGAGATTTTGTGAGGATTCAAATAAAGCAGGATTTCTCAGCTTTGGCACCATGGACATTTGGGGCTGGATCGTCCGCTGCATTGTAGGATGGTTAGCAGAAACCCTGGCCTCTGCCCAATCAAAGTCAGTAGCGACCCTCCCCCCACCCCCCAGAACAGCCCAAACTGTCTCCAGTCATTGCCTAATGTCCCCTGGGGGACAACTTGTCTCTAGTGGAGACCCACTAAAATAAAGCATGGATCAAACGTCCCTGCCCACAAACCCCTCCTGCTCCCCCAGTTATGAAATGAAAGCCCTCATGTGACAAAGTGAACACCCGCCAGGCCTGCGAATGGGCCTCACTCAGCTCATGCGAGCCAGTGTCCTCAGAGGGACCCCAGTGGGTCATGGACAAGAGCCTAGGTTTCAGAGCTGGGCTGCTGGGCTTCAGGCCTGACCTGGCTTTTTCTAACCACGTATCCTTAGGCCATTGATTTAAACAGTTTACACCTCTTTTCTCATTTGTAAACTGGGTTTAACCATAACCCCTTCCTCTTAGAGTTCTTGTGAAGGTGAAATAATCTAATATTCATAAAGTGCTTAAGAGAGAGCCTGGTCACGCGATAAATGTTAGTTTTCGTTAATGATAGTCTTGTTTCAAATCGGTTCTCAGCCAGGGCTGCACGGGTGCTGCATCGACCGTGATAACCTCGACCCAGCTTGCCCTTGATTTTCCTGGTATTAACACAGAAAGTCCCATATCCAGGGGGAGCTGGTCACCCTTTCACACCGCAGCAGAATGGCTGAATGTTTGGTTGCATCGTGTCCACAAAAGCAGACTGTGTGCCGTAATTTCTGGCATGGCCAGAGTGCTGGGTTTAGACGGCCAGGCTAACGCTCGGAGAAGTGTCGTCAGCCTGCCGGGGTGCGATGCACATGGGGATGTTTCTACTGCGCGAATGACACCCGAGGTAAGAATTAGCGAGCAGGGGAGATGGAGCCAGGCGGAAGGAGATGCGAACGACACGCTTATTTTTATTGGCCTAGAAAGACAACTTCGGTGTCTTGTACGAGGAAACACGTGATTTACAAAAATAAATACAGCCTGGGGAAGTGGTTGCTGCAGACACGTCAGCAAATAGCGGGGCATCGCACCTACTTCTGTGCGTGCGCGGGAGCTAACAGTGCAGAGGCCTTGGATCTCGCATTCTCGCAAGAACCTAGGACTGCTCCCGGTTTTCTGCTCGGGGAAAACTGTCCTGCACTGAGTGATGTTTTCAAAGATTTGGTCATGTGTTGGGACTGGGGAGTCATTTTGTGTTATCAGCATCATGACGGTTGAAGCAGACACCATTGATTGCCTATTCAAAACATCTTAAAAATTTTTTTTTCTTATGAAACTTTTTTCCTTACAACGCTGATTTTGTTTGGGGGAGCCAGATTCTGCTGTTCCAGATTCTCTGGTCTGGAATGTTGCAGCACCCAGATGTCCCTGCAGAAGGCTTCCTTTCTCCAATCACACAAAGCTCCTAGAAGTGAAGGCTTTTATCCTTCGCCCTTGGCACTTTCCCTTCATCTCGCCTGGAATGCAGATGTGATGGCTGGAGGCGCAGAAGTTATCTTGCTGCCATGAGGAGCAAAGACACTGGGTGAGGAAGCTGGAGAGGAGGCTGGGAGCCTGGGTCCTCAGTATTCCCCACGAGTAGCTGTGCCAACCCTGGAATGTCTGCGTCTGCACGTATTTCATATGAAAAATTCCTATTTGGGTAAGCCACCATCGAGGCATCTCCGGTATATGCAGCCCGACACCATCCTAACTGAACTAACTGTTAGGCATTTATTTCAATAGAGTTTGGCAAGTGTTGTGAGCGTCGACACTTTGCAGACACGTGGACTTACTGTAGCGCTTCGTGTGTGCAGTGTTTCTAGCTGATGGAGTTTTCACATGACACCATCGTGGCCACATTTTCCTTTAAGGCACAGTGCCCACAGTGCCTGTGACCCAGGGCACTTTCAGAACCCCAGGAAAATTGTTTGCTTTCTTCTAAAATCGGAAGAAAAATCCAACTGGGATTGTACTGGTCTTTATCCAAACTCGGTTGCGTAATATAATTTTTAATAGCATTTGATGGAGGAAAGGCCATGAAGACAGAAGTGTTTATGGACCATGAAAGACGTAATGTGGCCCAGGATACCGCCTCGTCGCAAAGAGGAATTAACTGGCTTCGTTTCTTCTTGCTCGTTTTCCATTCCAAACTCCTCCTCGCGTAGATGGAGGAGCTCACTCTTCCATGCAGCAGAGGAAGCAAAGGCCTTTGGAAAGGTTCTGCGTCCAACAGAGCTGGGTTTTAACCCAGAGAGACTGAAGCAAGTTTCTTAATTTCTCTCGGTATCTGTTTTATGAAATTGATTGATTGATTTGTCTATTTATTCAAACAATGATTTGAATGCATGTGAGACAGCAAGCACTTATCTGTAGGGGGGAACTTTTGAGGATTACTGAAATTGCCACATAGTAAACCCAGTATCTGGTACTTGATACTGTTTGTAATTCCCTTGTACTTGGCTCTGAGCTCCAAGACTATGGCAAGGGCCACTGTTACCTTCTCTCTCGCTGTGCAGGACACTGGGATAATGGAAATGGCTTCTTCTCAAGCTGGGATCCTTCTACCTTTTGCAAAAAGAGCAATGCTTTTCACTTGGATTTGTTTAAGGCCCCGTGATCCTTTCCACAATCATTCCCATCATGGCCTAACTTCTCTAATGATTTTGTTTTAGGTGTTTGTAAAGCTCATTCTCTAAGCAAAACAATCAGACAGCAGTGTAACATCGGATAATTCAAAGACCCGCTTAACCACCTTTC
>NW_011888943.1:2103765-2109646 GCF_000151845.1 Pteropus vampyrus | reverse complement strand
CTCCTCCTCCTCCCTCTCTCTTTCTCATTCTCTCTCTTTCTCTCTCTCTCTCTCACCTTATTATAACTCCCTTACATATTCATCTGTGAAAAAAGCAACTGGTTATTAGAAACATGTGTATTGCCCCATTATACTACACCATGCCACATCAGAATGCACTGAAGATGGTGTAGCACGCTATAAAAGCGCCAAAAATAATTTGTGTGCAAATATCTTACGGGGTTATTTTGAGTTTATATTTTTGGTTGCATGCAGAAAAACGCACCAAGTGAAGTCGAGACAAACACACGCAGATCCCACTGTGATGAGAACGCGTCCTCGTGCGAAGTTAGAGAAAAGGAGGGCGTCCCCCTCACCTCGACTTATTCAGATTCTCTGTAAGAAACAGTAGAGCTTCTTTCCTCCCGGAGATGACACTCACGATTTCATTTCCTCTGCTTTCAAACATGCCCGTTTTCAACCCATTTGCCTCCTGCCTGGTTCTGGAGTTTCAAAGATGCACCAGAGACAACGGGTGCCAGATTTTTATTTCACCCTGGGGCCCGTTGACTGAAGCCACATGACCCTTCGATTGCCAAATCTCCTGTTGTGTGGAGAGGCGGTGGCCTGGAGTATGTCCTCGCAGTCCCACCCTGGTGGCCGGAGACCCCTTTCCTTGTTTGGGCCATGGTGACAGAATGTCTGCCATATGCCCAGCTGTGTACAGGGCTCTCACACTAAGAGCTCTCATAGTTCGATGTTCTGTATATATTCGACACGTTATTTAACCTTGAATACAGATAATTCAGGGAAGTTGAGACTGCCCGAACCCCACAAATATGCTCCCGGTTACGTCTTCCCTTTCATTGTTTTCTCCACATACTCTTTTACTTAAAGCTGAGTTTTCCCAGGGGAGCAGGGAATGCCCGTGTATTGGGTGATCGTGTTCCCTCGGTCAACGAAAACGCAGAGTCACACATATGCGTACATCCATTCACTGATTCATTCCTCAAGCGTGACCGACAGCCTCGATGTGCACCGAACATCGCGTGAAGTTCTGCAGCATACGAAGAACCATTCGTGGAAGTGATTTTTCTCGAGAGCTTGAGAGGACAGAGATCTAAGATCAATGAATGTGGTGATAGGGCTGTGATGAGAAGCGAGTCTTGCGTGCTTGGAAGCCCAGAAGAGGGGAACCTCAATCCTAATTGGAATGGCCACAGAGGGCTTCCTGGAGGAGGTGACGCCTGAAGAATGACTGAAGAAGAGTGTAGACGCTTGAACAGGCATTGCCCACTGAACTGACAGGTGTGGTAGAGGGAGAAGCTGGGGCAGCCCGGAGCATTTTGGAGCCTTGGAGAAAGGTGAGGCCAGGAAAGAAGAAAACAGCAAAAATAATGGAATGAAAGGAGAGGGAGGCCATAAGGACAATGTGGGGATGTGGCCGTTTTGCCGCAGGGCGGGGGAGCCGGGCGTGACAGACCGCTGGCATCCGGTTCCTGACGGCAGCCTCTCGGAGTGGCAGGCTGGATGCCGGCCTGTTTCAGCTCCTTGCATAGCAGCCCCTTGTGCCCCATTTCACGTGACTATCGAACAGGCCTCTGTGATTTTTTTGCTAAAGAGCAGCAGATGCTGTGACGGGGTGTGCGTGAGATAAACTGTATCACGCGTGGCTCCTCGCAGCCATCCAATCGCTTCCCCATTGAACAGATGCTTATTGAGCACCTATTATGGGCTTCGGACATTGGAGACACAGCGATGCATACAGCGGACAAAAAGTCTTGCCCTCCCGGTCCGTATATTCTGGATATTCTGCCGAGGGAAGCGAAGACCAGGTAACATTCGTGTTCTCCAGCTGCGGCGAGGCGCTGCTGAGCAAGCCGAGCAGGGGCGGGCGTAGGGAGTTCTGGGTGGGGCGCTGGGATTATAAGTAGGGTGATCTGGGAGGCTTATGATGAGATGATTTCGAGCCAACACGGGACGTGGGTCAGCCTCGTGGTGTCTGGGGCGTTCTAAGACGGGGCGCAGTAAGGGCGAAAGCCACGAGGCAGGGATGCTGAGAAACGGCAAGTGGGGTGCAGCATTGCTGGAAAGGAGTGAGTTCGTGGGAGGCGGCAGTTGGGGAGCAAGTTGGGGTGCAAAAACCGACCATCCTGTTTGGGAACGGCACGCGCAGGGCCTCGGGGCAGGACGCTGGTCCTTGCCCAGGATGGGAACTGCGGTTCGGGGGGGCATCTGCGGGAGGCAGGGCTCCCAGCTGCTCCCTCGCAAGGAAAACTGCCAGTCGGCTCATCCTCCACACGTGTCTGTTCTCCAGAGGAAGCTTCTTTCGCTCGACCTTCGAAATCCTGGAAATCCAGATTTTTATGTGGAATCCCCCAAGGTTGAAACAATGGCTCCTGTTTTCCCAACGCGCACAGGAAATCAAATCCTTCTCCGGGCTGGACTGTCTCTGTGGCCTCAGCACCGGCCAGGGGCTCAGGCATCGGCTGAGGAGGACGTTCGAACGGGAGCAATGACCACGTTGTTCTATTACGTGGTGCGTCGTGTGTCACACGGGGCCAGAGGAGGGAGATATCCGCGGTGGCTGCAGTGATCTGGGTGCATTTCTCTTCCAGAAGCTGGGTCTCCACTAAGTAGCTAAATAATCTAGTAGAGCATAGCTATAATTTGAGCGAGGAGCAGCAAGGCGGGCTGGGAGACCCGGGAAACGACATGCCCGGAAGACAAGCGTCGCAGACCCGAGACGGATGCGTGAGAGATCCGGTCTCCTGAGAGCAAGTCGCATAGACACAGGACTCTGAAAGGGCAGCGAGTAATTTGAGATCTGTGCTGCTTCTATTATCTACAGTTCTTCTTTCTGCCAGCGGCTGACCTCCGCGGTCAGCTGCGGGTTTAAATTCCGTCTCTAGGCTGTTTCTGAAATTGCAGGTGGCGTTTCAGAAGTTTCCCGCCAGGTGGCGATGTTCTCATTCGGAAAAAAAGGAAAGAGACGCCAAAGAACGAGCATACGTTTTTTTTTTTTCGTTTGTTTGGTTATTTAATGATGGCTGCTGGGTTCTCTGAGCCCTAAGTCTGAGTTTATAGCTAACAAAGTAAAAAACAGCTTTTCCTTTATCGTTTATCTCATGACGCTTTCCACGGATGCTGCCACGCCAAGCCCTTTTGCATGTGTTTCTGCGGCAATGGGTATGCGAACCGTGTACAAGGGGAGCATCTCTGTCATCGCAGCATCCCCTCTAGGAGCAGAGGCGCAGACGAGGAGGGGTGTGGCTGGGTGGTCACCGGGCTGTCCCGAGAGGGAGGGGAGAAGAAAGTGAGTGGCGTCCTCCACTCCAGCTTTCCAAGACATGACTTAGAGGATGAGCCGCCGAGACACTTTTTTAAGAAACAGAATGTGGAATCGTTTCGGAAGGACCTTCTTTTTAGCTCGCCCGTCTGGAGAAGCACGGTGCCGTTGCCTGCAAACCTGCAGGATCTCCCGCCATGAAGAATGGGGTGAAGCCTGTCCCTTTTCTGTATAGGTGGGCTGGACCCTGGCCGGCCGGCGCCTGGCTGGCTGGGGTGGGGTAGAACGCTGGAGGGGAGAGCAAGGGATCCAGACAAGGAGACCTGCGATTAGCTCTGGGCTCACCAGAAGCAGGACGTGCGGCCGGCCTGCTCGTCCCTGCCCCTGTAGTTCCACTGGGCGGTCACAGTTAGGGCCTCGGTGGCCGCACGTCCTCCTCTTGGGCATGTCCTGTCCTGCGAGCATCCTCTGTGGCCACTGGACCGCCTCGCCCTGCAGCGGGCTTTGTCTGCAGGACTCCATCAGTCTGTGGGGAGCTGCTTGCAGCTAATTTCTAGGCTCCGGGCTTTTTGTTTGTGGGTCTGGTTTCTGGAGGTTTCAGCCAACCTGTCTAGAGAGGTACCCAGCCTGAGCACACGCCGCCCAGCCCCGCCCTGGGCACCTCCGCCCTGGTCCGCAGAGCCGACATTACCTGGTAAAGACCTGGCCATCTGGAATCTTCCCCACCATCTGTGCTGAAGGGGCCTTTGCCGGTGGCTGATTCTCTGAGCTGCCCATTCTGGACTGTGATATTTCTCACGAGTTTAATTGAGGGAACAAGTTCACCTGTGTGTGGTGCGCTGGGCGCGGTCTTGCTCCTTTGTTGAGGGGAGGAGATCCCTCCCAGCCCTAAGCTCTGTGATCACAGCAGTCTAGTCCGATGGATCAGACCAGCCTCGGTCATTCGACAAAGTCTTCAGAGCTTTCCCTGGGCGCAGGGCCTCTAAGATGAGTAAGATAAAGTTCCTGCTGTCGTGGAGAAATCATTAGGATGTGGTAGATCCAGGCGATGAATGATAAATAATGCCAGGTGGCAGCGAGGCTGGGAGGGAGACCTCAGGGAGTGAGAAGGGGCGGTCAGGGACACCCGTGTGATAGAAATGGCTTCTGGCAGGGAGCTGGCAACGTGGCCAAGCAGCTCTCTGGGGGAAGAACATTCCAGGGAACGGCACGTGCGAAGGCCCGAGGCAGGAGCGGGAGGAAGGTGCTGGAGGGTCCGTAGGGATCCAGTGTGGCTTTGCGCAAGCGGGCAAGGCGGAATGGAGGAAAGGGGGCTGGTGACGTTCGCGCGGCCATCGCGGAGGTGAGGGAGGACTTGGTAGACCCCAGAGAGGCTTTTGCAGGTCACTGTGAGGTTTTAAAAGCCTCATTCACTTCCTTCGTTTTTCTGCAGGGTAATATGGTATGCGTGTGTATAGAGTTACATGTGTACATGTGCATGTGTGCATACCCACATATGTTCACATATACACACTTGAGGTTATGTACACGTTACACGTATAATTTGAAAACAATTGGAATCTATGGCTACAAGCCTCTTCCAGTAAATGCTCACTGCCCACAGGTTCCCGATCCTCAATTCATTTGTCTCTATAGCAAGAAACTCATTGTGGAAGGAAAAATGGAAAGCCAGAAGGGGCTTCCAACACACGCCACATGCTCCCTGAGGACATCTAGCAAAGAGCGGTGACCCGCACCCGCCCGTCTCTAAGTCATGGTTGGGAGCAGAGATGTTTGAGATGGTGGGGGAAAGTCTAGAGAGAGAACATGAAGCAGAAGCCAGGGAACATGATTTCTAAGATGTCCTCGAGGGCTATATGGCTCTGTAAGAATATGCTGAGAAAAGCTGGCGTTCTCACCACGCAGAAGGCCTGTTTCTCCACAAACGTAAGATGAGTCGAAAGCGAGCCTTCTGGTGTTAACGAAGTAGGGTGCGTGTCTTTAGAAGGATGCAGAAGACTGAAAGAGATGATTCATACCCAGCAAGGCTGCAGCATGTCTCACACAGATGTGTGTGTGCATGCGTGTGTGTGCATGAGTGTGTAATGTTTGTAAATAGAGATTTCCTCAAAGATAGCTCCTATCGAAAACTGATTTTCAGATTCTCCTACAAGTAATCCGATGCTGCCTCTGAGTAAAAGTCCATGGAGCATATTCTGTCTAAATCAAGGGACTGCTTGTCTATCTTTGGCCAAAATTTCCAAGACTTGACCACAAACCTAGGCGATCTCCCATCACTGTCCTCTTAGTGACCTTGTTGAAAAGTTAACTTACCGGTGCCATTGAATTCCTCTGCAAGTATTTTTATAAGCATGGAAGACGTTTTAGGAGACTTGCTTTGAAATCTTTCAATTAGAGGATGAAGCCAAGTGTTCTCCAATCGAGTTGACCTGGACCAAATGTTTTATAAGTAACATTTTCATGGCAGAACACTTTTCTAATTTCTTCCTAGTGTGATTTGAATTAGCAATGCATAGGACCTTGGTCAAACAAAGTTTCACGAGGGACTCTTGATATAAAGCTACCCCTTTGGCTAACTAGGGGAGAATCCCCAGGCAACCTGAAAGCTGGCCT
>NW_011888943.1:2100571-2102156 GCF_000151845.1 Pteropus vampyrus | reverse complement strand
GAAGATTCAGACCCTGGTCCAGATGGACTCAAACTTGGATCCTAGATCTGCTATGAGCGCTACTGTCTTTGGCACGTCCGCACGCATGCTTGAGCCGCAGGATCGTTCAGAAGAGTTGACGACTACTCAGTGAGTGAAATATGTCCGTGACTTTCAGGAACTTGCAGAACACGGGGCTAGTTCGTGACAAGTGGGGCTGGACACGTGGGGTGGGAGCAGAACATCTTAGAGACGATAGGCAGGAGGTCTTCTTGAGGAGGAAAAGCCAGGGGCAGAACCTGCTTTGTCAAGTTGTTGTGGGGTTAACTGAGCACAGGAATCCCTTAGAATAGTGTTTCAAAAAATTTTGCATTTTGGAGCTGGAAAGAGCAGACGTTGGAGACCCTGGTATGGGAGGAGGTGAGCCCAGTATGGAGGGCAGGGAGAGGAAGCTAGATCGCCAGGGCGGGGCAGCGTGACTCGAGGCAAATGACAGCTTCCTCCCATCCGCGTGCGCGCACCCAAACGCACACGCACACGTGTGTACGAAAGGGAAGTTTGCTGTAGCCCTAAGTCTGTCCTTTTCCAATATTCTTTACCATTCAATTTCCTGTTCTCAGGGCGACCTCCCCAGCCCTTCCTCGGCTGGGGCTGTTTCCTCCCCTGCACCCCGTCCTTCATTTTCCATGTGATCTTAGGGGGCCACGTGCCATGCAAATTTCACTTACACCTGGTCTGGGGCGGGGCAGGGCCTTTGCTTCTGCCATTTGCTTCTCGAGTGAATTACTTCATTTATTTGTTTACATTGAAGCAAAATCAATCCCAAGTCTTTTTCCCCCCGCTACACGTGACTGTGTCGTCCTCCGTGGAAGTGCTTCGATGGCGTGATCCGTTTCTGGAAGTGGAATGGAGCGTTTAATTACAGCTTAATTATCTTGCAGATGGGGAGTGCAGTGATGTTTGGGTTGATCAGTGAGCTTTGGGAGCATCTGGGTTTCCTGCTGCCTTTTTTGAGAGCAAACTTGTTTGTAATACAATCAGATTCTCCAGTTACGGCTTCCCAGGTCCTAACAGCTGAGAATCTCATTGCTTTTAAATTGCAAGGCTTTTGTTATCTCTACAACCGTGAACCAGACAGCCAAAATCAAAGCAAAACGAAATGCCACCAGATGAAGGGGATTGAGTCACTGCTTTGGTCTAGCCCACATTACAGACAGAGCGTGCAACCTCGGTTCCTCATCCACGATGTCACGTGCTGGCTTATTATTTGCAACTCTCAGATTATGTTATCATCCTTGTTTAACCGTGGCCTTTTGCATTTTTGCTGCAGAGGTGACTTAAATTCCTAATATAATTTTTTTTTCTCCCTCACACAAAGAAAAGGAGTAAAAACCGTTTTCATGAAAAAGAAGATGCAAGAATAGAAGCGTTGCGTGGATGACTTCGCAGTCTGCCTGCATCTGGCTAATAGGAGAATGAAAACAGCTATCGGAAGGGAGAGCCAAAGAATGAAATGTCATTTCGCAGAACCTGGGCTGTGCTTCTCTCTGTAATTGCAGCTTGGTTTGCTCTCGAGCACGACTGAGCCGTCGGGAGAGAATCAACT
>NW_011888943.1:2091743-2099036 GCF_000151845.1 Pteropus vampyrus | reverse complement strand
TAGATGCAGCTTTGCTCACGGGTACCGCCACCACCTGCTTCTTCCCTTGTGTCCGCAAACGCAGAGTAAATCCACTGCCTTTTCTGAGTTCTTTGCTCCGTTTTTTTGCTGCCTCTGGCTGAAGAGGCTGCTGCCGGCCTCATTATTTCTGCATTCTCTTGCTCCTGCGAGGCCGCCATCTTCCGGGACCCCCTGCTGAATCTGGAGAATGTTTTCCTGTGAAGGACAGAGACGTGTTCAGAGCAGGGCTTTGGAGTTCCGCTGCTGGGGTTTTGATCCGGGCCCCAGGCTTTATTCGCAGCGACCTTGGGCAAGTGTCTTACCTGCATCTGTGCTTCATCTTCTTACGTAACAGATGCGGATGCTAACCCAGCCGCCTTCCTGCTGCAGGGTCTGCAGAATGAATGAGATGGTTCTGCCACGTACAGGATGCTCGGTAAATGCTGACTTTTATGGGTATCGCTGGCAAACCATGGCCTCATTTAGTAGAAGCTTCAGATAGTAGGGAAATCTTTTTCAATGAACACTTTTGTCTTTCTTTCTTTTTTTTTTAGCCCAGTCTAAAAAGTAAAAAAATACACACACACGCATATACATTAAAATACCTATCTTCTGGTTTCTTTAAAGCTATCTTTTTTAGTCGTTAGCTTTTAAAGAACCCTTTTTACCTTACTACTTCCGTCTCAGCAGCCCCCTCTCCTTGATTCGGGTGGATGAGTCCAGTCTCTGCAAAGCCCGTCCGTCCTCCCCCAACCCGGAGTGAGTGATCACTGCACATATGCTCCGTTAACCTTTCCCGCCATATTATAAAGGCCCTGCATTTCCCTGTACGCCGGAATCCAATCCCTTATGCATTTTTCTTTTTTTTTAAATAACAATCCTAGAGAAGTAGAAGTGATGCTCTTCCCTCTAGTTTTACATGCATTTCCGAGTTTACCATCAACTCCACGAGCTGGGCATCGGCATGACTCCCGAAGACCTGTACTCGTGCATGTTGTGTGTTGGGTGGGGGTGGTGAGCACAGTTTTGGCTCCTATAATCTGCATCCCTAGTTTCATGCCTATGAATGTGTGATGTTACATGGTTACAGGGACTTTGCAGATGTAGGTAACGTTGTTAACCGGTTGATTTTAAAATAGGGGGATGATCTTGCATTATTGGGGTAAGCCCAGGGTGATCACACGAGTCTTTGCAGCAGAGCTTTCTCCTGCCTGAGGGCAGAAGAAAAATTCAGAGAGATTGGATACCAGAGAAGGACTGGATCTACTCCTGCTGGTTTTGAAGATAAAGCAGCTACAACTCAAGGAAGGTGGGAAGCGTTTAGAATCTGGGAGGAAGAGTTTCGGCCAACAGCAGTTGACCGCGGTCCTCCAAACTACACGAAACCGAGTTCCACCAGCAACCTTCACGAGTCTTGAGGTGGATTCTCCTCCCGGGCCTCCAGATAAGATCCCAGGCTGGCTGAACCTTGATGGCCGCCTGGGGAGACTCTAAACAGAACTCAGTGAAGTGATGTTGCGGGACTTCCGAGGCTCGGTTGTAAAAGGTGAGAGTGTTTTCACCTGGGTCTCTGTTTCTTAAGACTCTTACCTTTGCAACGTTGCAGAGAAGCCTAGGCCACACGGAGGGGCTCCCTGTAGGCATTCTGGGCAGCAAGGTCAAGGTCTCAGTGGACAGCAGGCATCAGCTGCCAGACACATGAATAAGACCAGATGCTTCTAGGCCCTGCCTCCCAGCGCCCCCTGCTGACACTGAGTGGAGCAGAGATGAGCTATGCTTGCCGAATCCTGCCTCAATGGCAAATTTGACAAAAAGGGATGCTGTTGTAGAAATGCTAAATTTGGGGAGATGTGTTTTGCGACTCTGCTAACAGGAATGCTGGTCTTAGCTGAGCTGCGTGACCACCCACGGAACTGGAGCTGGGAACGTGTAAGGGGAGAATGCATCCGAACCATCTTTAGATTGTAAATGAGAGGTTGTTAATAACATAAAAATTGGGGTGATGCAGCCAGAAGGACGGTGAGAAGCAGACCCAAAGCAGGTGTCCTTCACAGTGGTAAAGGAGGTCTTTAAACATTGTCTTCAAAATTCATGCCTTTTCACATCATGGAGATTGTCTTCCCTTACCCGGGGCTGCCATAGTCTAGGGGTGCAGAATGTAGAGATATAAATGACAACATACCGCGAAAGGTGATTACTCTTTTCACTAGAGCAGATAATTGAACATTGGCTGCATTAGATAACATGCATTCTGTTTCCGTATCACACAGCCTGTGGTAGGGCTGGGGTGGCCCTGGAGAAAAATTTTTGCCCTAATGTCTATATGGGGACTGATAGTGCCAAGTCATCTTTTATATTTAATTGCTTATTTATGTAAGTTTTCATATTTAAAAAGGCAATCTGGGTCTAGGAGGCAAATGGGAAATGTTAATTAAATTATTTCGAACTTATTTTCTGAATTGTTTTACATTTTCACGTATTTCTTCCCTGATATTAGTCTCTAAGCATCAACGGTAGAGTAAGCGCATATCATTCATATGAATTTTGCTTGGCGAACTTGGGAAAGAAATGACCACCACGGCATGCTGACGTATTAATAATTTGTTATGAGCCTTCAAATGGGAATACAGTTCAGAAATGCCTTCTGATGGCTGCATAACGGCAGAATAATTTATAAATATAATCAATCATTTAATATTCCATTTACTGATGGCAAGGCACATTAACACATTTTAGGAAAATTAAAATTCTTCTCAAGTTCTAAGTGGTTTTCAGTTGTCTTGCCAGTGTTCAAGGGAGAAAATAGATCTTGGAAACATTTTTACATTTTATATGAAATAATTGGTTTCCTGCTTCTGAACACTGTGCAAATTTGCTGATTCGTCTTTCCCATTTTCAACCAAGTTATCTCTGTACAGAACTAACTGTATCACGTCACTTGCTTATACAAACAAAACAAACAGAAAATTATACTAAACATGAACTTGCTGTTGCAGAAAGCTTCATCGAGGACCTATACAGCTGTTTGTGTCTGAAGGCCATCCTACCTACTGACTTTGTTTCCTTTCTGCCTAATTTATGGTTTTCAAACTCTTCACTGCTTCATGAACAAAGGCTGTCTTGGGCATTGGTCATTTTTCCCATACTAACTCCTCCTTCAGAAGTACCTTCTCTCCATTATCCACACCCCGTACACCTATTCAGTTTCCTAGACACACTTTAAGAACATTTCTCTCTATTCCAACAATGCAACGAATATAAACATAAATGTATATATATTTGTATTTTAATTATTTTGTCCATGTTTAAAGCACCAATGAAATTGAGAGCTCTTTAACAGTTAGGTCACATCTAATTCCTCTTTGTCTATCCAACACCCAAATCAGTGCATAGATGATAATGAATGATGGATGGATGGGTAGAGAGATGACCAAGGGAATCATAATCAAGTGAAGGTGTGATTGTCTACCCTTCACCTCTGCAGCACTGTCTTGAGAACTGTTGCTTTGTAGCAAGCTTTGAAGTTAGGTTGTAGGAGTTGTCTAACTTTGTTATTTTTTAAGATTTCTTTGGATAGTCTAAATTTTCCTTTGAATTTCCATGTAAAATTTAGAATCAGCTTCTCGATTTCTACACACAAAAATTCCAATAGGATTGAGATTGGGATGTTGTGATCCTATTGAGTCATTCGAAGGATGCTCGTGGAACACCTACCCATTTACTTAGAGCTTTGGCTTCTCTCAGTGCCCTTTTATAGATTTTTAATGTACAGGTCTTACATCATATTACCTTCCTTTTATTTCAGTTCTTTTTGATGTTATGATTCTTTAGCCCTTTCCTTCTCTCCTTTCTTCCCCCCACCTTCCTTTTTTTCTTTGTCCCTTTTCCCTCTTTTCTCCCTCTAGCTCTCTCCCTTTCTCTCTACCTTCCACCCAGCAGATATATGTAAGGTGTAAAACTCAGCATGCACATGATGTGGCTTCTTGTTATTGAGTTTTTTCCAGGATCTCGTCCTATTATATCCTAGGAAATGTACTCTTTCACAGAAGATGCATGTTTTGCTAAGGCTCTTATAGTTGACTCTATGTACTTTCTCACAATAATTTCTCGAAATTCTGGGTGTTTGAATGACAAACTTTTATTTCCAACTCTGAAGCTGCCTTTGGGTTGTGTGGTTCATTCTGTGGAGATCAGGAAGAATGACTGGTTCTTGTCACTAAGATACAATCTTATCTGAACGCCTGTCATCACTTTTTTAAGGATATTTCCAAGAACCTAAACAGAGGTCCCCAAATAAACTAAAATCTTTGTAGTTTTTTGAAACTGTTCTTTGGAATAATTGGACTGATAGAGTCAAGGGGTCTGTTTAATACCAATGAATAAAGATGGGATTTTTGAACAATAGTGGTAGCAAGCAGGGGTTCTAAAGTTATTCTTTAGTTAAAAAAAAAAATCTATTTCAGTATCGCTGTCGTCAGGATTTCTTACTGTGAGCTTCGTTTGTAATGATTTTAGGTTTGATTGTATTTCAAACTTGCGTCATTCTAAATTCTACTTTCCCCACTTAATTGAGATATAATTGACGTACAAAACATGGCACATTCCAAACTGTTAGGTTTAAATATGTGCAATTACAGTTTGTGCCAGTCAAAAATGGTCAAATATGAGCAATTTCATGTGTTCAACTAATAGATGAGATTTTTGCTATATGTACTTTTTAGTGAATGTATTTACAGTAGACATATTTTAAAAAGGGAAAAAAGAGCTTTATCATTCATTCTTTTCTGAATGTTATGTGGGACTGATGTTAACCCCCTCAGCTGGGCAGCTAGGGGACCCCTTTTCTCAGGAATGACCTGAGAATCTGGATCGATTCCTCCCAAATGTATTCTTTCTCCTTTACCAGAAAATGTGTATGCAATCTGGAAGAAGTCACTTATCCAAATGCATTTTCTCATGTTCTTACACTGAGAGATAAAGGTCATGTTCCTAACAAATTGTATTTTGATTTTTAAAATTTCCTCTGACTACATAGCAAATCCCGAGCAGGCTTTCTCTATTAAAGCAGGGGCGCATAACAAATCTCTCTCAAATTTAGTGGCTTATGACAACAACAGCATCTCTTTTTGCCAAATATGCAATTTAGGCAGGATTCAGCGAGAGTAGCTCATCTCTGCTCCACTGAGAGTCGGCTGGGGCGGCTGTGAGGCGGGGCCTAGATCATCTGAGGTCTCACTTGTGTGCCTGGCGTTTGCCCTGCATATATATATATTTTATCTCTTGAGGATGGAGAACTTAAGTGAACTTGATGTATAAATTCAGAAACTTTGCGACTTTCAATAAATCACAGCAATCTCTTCACAGAAAGGAAGGGCTGGGTTTTAGTTTTAAACGAGGGATTTCTGCTTCTCACACTGGGAAATTAACCTGGGAGAGGTTCTGGACTGGGACTGGTGTCTTCATCTCCTACTCTATCTAAGGTCTGAGGTCGCCCTGTGGCTGGATTTGTAGCACATTACGGAGCAGAAGATCGATGTGACGGGCCTTCGATTCCCACTCCTGCCTTTCCAAAATCAGATTTAAAGAGAGTAGAAAGAGTGAAATCACTTGCAAAGTGGCTCTAAAACACACTGACACTAAAAGACGGTGATTAGTCATTTAAACTTAATATGTGATTATCTGGTCACGTGGGAAAGAAATGTCTGGAAAAAGCCAGTGTGTCTGGGGAGGTAAATTTCTGATGTATTCACAAACATGAGCAGAGGATGGGAGTAGAAGAACATAACCCAGGCCAAATACAAGAGAAAAAAAAAATGTCGCAGACCTAAAGGAATATTTTTAGGAAGGCTACAGTTCAGGAAGCATTACAGCTTGTGAAAAAACTGTCTAACGGGAAAAAGATTATAGCGACGTGTCAGGCAGGAAGATGAACTGGAAAGAAGTAGACATCTGCTTGGGGCATAGTAAGACGTTAAGTAACGACACAGCCATCTAATCCTCATTTTATCTTCATCTTCTATGTCAAAAAATCTGATCTCCAATCTGAAATTGCTAAGCAAGCATTATTAAAGGGAGAATTAAAGACATTAAAGTGATCAGAGGTTGGCAAACTTTTTCCGTCAAGGCCCAGAACCTTTACATATTTTTGAACTTAATATGTGATTTAAACTTAATATGTGATTATCTGGTCATGTGGGAAAGCTTTGGGAGCTTTCTGGTCTCTATGGCAACTATTCAGCTCTGTCATTGGAACACAAAAGCAGCCACGTATAATATATAAATGACTGGGTGTGGCTGTATTTTCGTAGAACTTGATTTATGGGCACTGAAATTTGAATTTCATGTGATGTTTATATGTCACGCGATGTCATTCTAGTTTTGATTTTTTTCAACCATTTAAAAATATATATTCTAAATGTTAAGTTTTTGAGCCCTATTGAAATATGTGTTGGGCCATAGTTTGCCCACCTTGAAATAAGAGATCACTTAATCACTTTAAGCGATGGTGATGTTCTTGACTATTAAGTGAAGTATACTGACATACCGAAAAATGTGTTGTCCTCAATCCAGAACGGATGGTATTCGCCGACGGAAGGATCAAATTTGGAGATAGACGTGTGTAAAAGGTAGTAAATTATCACTTCAGGGAACTGTAGACTAGAATGTTTTAGATCAATCACTGAAATATATTGGAACATATTATTAAACAGGCAGGTGCACTAAGAATTGATTACTCCCTAGTGTGAGTTAACACTGATAAATATCAAACTTAAAAAATGGTATATCAAATTATTAAAACAGATGCAGAATCTAAGGAATGAAAAGAACAAACTAATCAAAAACAGACTCACAAATATAGAGGACAATCTGGTGACCGCCAGAGGGGAGGAGGGTTTGGGGCTGGGAGAGAGGGGTGAGGAGTTAAAGAAGTACGAGTTAGTAGTTGATAGATGGTCATGGGGATGGGGACCATGGCATTGGGAATGCAGTCCGCAGTAAGGTGATGGCGAGGTGGAGGGCCAGAGGAGAGAAAGAGCAATTAGGGGGATCGTTTTATAAACTATATCAATGTCTAATCAATGTACTGTATACTTGAAACTAATAAAATAAAATTTAAAAAATAAATAAAAAACAAAAACAAAACAAAATAAAAGCAGATGAATGGCGCAGATAGAGGATATACTGAGAGCACAGGAGAACATTTAGTAAAAATCTTCCAACATACCCTACTGGGCCAAAGGAAGAAATAATCTATACGATAGTGCAATTTTATAGGGTTGTGATTATTTGCAC
>NW_011888943.1:2086431-2090643 GCF_000151845.1 Pteropus vampyrus | reverse complement strand
GGGGGTGACCAGATTGTCTTACACAGATCTCCTAAATCTCCTGGAATTTCCTGGGTGATAGGAACATCTTTTGTTTAATGAGGTGATTCCTGAGTAGCCTCAGGATGTGGCTGTTCAACAGAAAAACGAAATGTGAACATTCAGCCCCACCTCTCCTCTGGGGAGGGGATGAATAATTAATTGAGTCATTAATTATGACTACGTGATGAAGCCCCCATAAAAATTTCTAAAGTGTGGGGTTCAGAGAGCTTCCATGTTGGTGAACACACCTCTGTGCCAGGAGGGTGGCACACGCCAACTCCACAGGGACGAAAGTTCCTGTGCTTTGGACTGTTCTCTACCTCGCCCTATGCACCTCTTCATCTGGCTGTTTCTATCCTTTATGACATCCTTTATTATACAATAAGCTGGTAAATGTAAATAAGGGTTTTCCTTGAGTTTTGTGAGCTGTTATAGGAAATTATTGAGCCTGAGGAGGGGATCAGGGAATCTCCTGATTTACAGCTGGTCCGTCAGAGGCAATTGACATCTGAAGAAGTGAGGGTGATCTTTTGGGATTAATCTCTTAAATTGTGGGATCTAATATTAACTCCAGGTAGATAAGGTCAAAATTGCATTGAATTGCAGGACACCTGGCTGGTGTTGGAGAATTAGTCAGTGTGGGGGAAAAACTCACACGTCTGATGTCAGAAGTGGTGTGAGTAAAGAAAAAAAAACACAACTCTTCCTTTTAGCTTCAGAATCCTTCTCAGCAAAGATAATGACTCAGAATCTGATAGATTAGACACGAAATTTAAAGAATATTTATCATGCCTGGGTGAGATGGTTTGTAGAGTCGCTTCCCACCTGAGTTTGTAGACGATTTCCTCTTTTGGGGGTTTGACTATTTTATTATTGCTATTTTGTTTTTTGATATCTCTCTATCTTTGTTACTTTTTATCAAATACTATATAGTAAATCCTTCTTGTTTATTAATGTTTCAATATCATTATTGCTCAAAAATACTTCTGGATTTACTAGGATAATCTTTGGGAGTTTCGCAAAAATTAGGCCCTTCGAACCTCATCTTGTAAGAGCCATTCTAAAATCTGAAGACTAATATCTAGAAAGGTGTAATCAATGTTATATGAAGATCTATAATGCAGAATCCCACCTCTTAAAATAGGATAAGTTCAATCAATATATCTAGGGGACAAAGGTAATGCTGTTATCTTAGAGTGATAAATTGGGACATTAATTTCCCACTCTAAATTCAAACTAACCTTCTGTCCGATATTCAATACCTCTGTAATGCAACGTGGCAATCATTCATGAACTTCAACAAAATAGAGGCGGGCTTCTAATTTGGAGCCGTGCCAAAGAGCACTTAATAAAGCCTGCTGACGACCTCGCCATTCTCCATTCATACCCTTTCTCAGTACTTCCATCCTCTGCGTATTTCCTTTCACCTTGCTCTTTTATGTTCTTCTTGTGTTCTCTTTGCTTGGCATTCGGCAGCATATATCACTGGGGTGCACTCATGGAGATAAAGACATATGTCGTGGCTCTCTGCCCAGATGTATGCAGATGTCTGTGTGTACAATAGATGAGAGACATTTAGCAACATGTTGAAATTATACAGTAGCTTTGAGTTTTGGTTCTTGGTCTTATTCCAAAGCGGGTTTCCCTCCTCCATATATCAGGCTGCCGGAGGCCCTTCCTTCCTTGCCAGCAAGGCTCTCTCCCATGTAACACACCAGTGGTGTCGGGTGCACGCCTGGTCTCCGCGTGTGCCTATGAAATTGTGCTGGAGGGCAGGCCCGGTGTCATTCTTAACTTCAATCTGTTTAAGGCTTTCCCAAATAAAATGCTATTGTTTACAGATAATGAAAACAATGCTCTAGGTTTGAGGTATCCGCAGGGCACGGAGAGCTGGAGTGGTCATTCACATAGTCCATTTGGGGGCCATTGTCACAAGTGCATCCCCACGCTTAAAGAAAATGATGTGTTCAATTAGAGCGATTATGTGAATCAGTTATTCTTCTGAATTCTCTACCCATCCGCTCTGCCTGGTGGGGATTCTGGTACCTCCCTGGTCGCCCCCCCAGATATCTTACTTCTCAGCATCCAGTCAGGTTTCAACGTGAGGGAATGGCTCTCACACGCAAGTCCCTCTCTGCTAATCAGACGAACCATCTATTGTTTACCGACTGCTTGGAATCTCTTCCTTGGGAAGAAGTTATTCGTTGGATGAAGGAAGTCTGCGTGATGCTGAGAGACATCTTTTACAATTTAGGCATGCAGTGGAAAGATTTACAATCCATTTTCTTCTTGACTCCTTCCAGCTGCCTGGAGCAAACATTTATCTTCTTCTTTTAATAGGATCTGACTTGTGACATCATGCTCTGAAAGGCTGCAGCTTTATGAGTGTGTTTCCTCTTTAACACACACACATTATGCAGACACTCTAGGATTTCATCCTCCTTTGTTTTATTTCTTAAGTCTATGGAAGCCAACCGATTTGGGGTTTCTTTCTCCTAGAGACTGGCAGTGAGTGCTAGCATTCCGACGGGGTTGAAGTTCTTCATAAAGAAATATCCTCTTTCAATGTGCACTTCGGCTTGTATGAGAGTGGCTTGTCCTGCCAGTTGAGTGCAGCATGGAGATGCCAGGGACATTTATCTTCATTAAGTTTCCAAAGCAACTGTCTAGAAATGTGTGCACAAAACTGCATATTGATTTTTAAGGAAGGTATCCTTAATTCTGAGTTTTGTGGAATGGTGGCTTCCATGTATGTGGAGCACCCTGGGTGAGAATAACGTGAGGCTGTGCTCCATAGAGAATTGTAGAACTCAGAGGGGAATTACAGGAACACTGACCATTTGATGGAGGGAGGGGTTAAAAATGGTCCTCAGAATGTCTTAATATCATAAAGCATGAAGGTCTTCATGTTTTTGAGTGGGATGCTTACTACTTACTAGAAAGATAGGGATCTTGATCTCACTGGCTTCCAAGAAGTCAAGGTGACTTTTATTTTACAGTGAACTTTTAGCAGTATTTTAAATGCCTAAACTTGTTCTACGACACGGACACACCAGTGACTTCTCCCCTTATTTCTAAGAAAGGATACGTCAGTGCATTCACTGAGAAAGTTTCAACATTTTTGTAATGTAACTGCTTAGGACTTGTTCAGCTCCAAGAGAAAGAAACCAACTGCTTAGGACTTGTTCAGCTCCAAGAGAAAGAAACCAACCTAAATTTCCATTAGAAAATAAACATCATTGAAAAGTCTGAGCATCATGTTGGTTTCAGGCATGTGGCTGGATTCAGGATTTGCATGATCTCAACAGAACGTTCCTTCTCTCCAGTGGGATGGATGCCATGGTCATGGGACATGTAGCTGTTGCTCTTTGCTTCCCACCACTTGATTCCTGTGGTTTTGAGTCATGTCTCCCAGTGATGGCTGTGGTACAACCTCCTGAATTATGGTCTATCTGTAAACAGAGAACTCCCATTCTACTCACGCCTACAGAATTTCTGAGCTCTCCTCTGATTGAATTAGTTCCTGAATCTCCTACTGTGGCCTGGAGAATGTGCGGTGCTGAAACCAGTATTAGACCCGCCCCCCCAATCCAGGTAGACAGACCCAAAGTGAGAGTGAAGACACTCCAAACAAGAATATATTCTTTTGCTGAAGAATGAGAGGCCAACAATATGTTTAGTGCTTAAACTGTACCTAACTGTTACGGGCTGAAATGTGTCCCTCCCAGATTTATGTGTTTCAACCCCCAATACCTCAGAATGTGACCGTATTTGAGATAAGAATTAAGTTAAAATGAGATCATTAGGGTGAGCCTTAATCCAATCTGACTGGTGCCCTTATAAGAAGAGGAATTTAGGACACACAAAGGGAAAGACAAATTATAAGTGTTTAAGCCACTGCTATTTTGGGTGTCTTTTCAGGAACTTATGTAATATCCAAAAACAGCATAGCAATCATCTCTTTAAGCATTTTGCTCTCTACACTGATTTTGTCATCTTTAATTTCCCCCTCAAATATATTATTAGCTTGAATTCTTCAAGGCCTATACAATTAACACAGAAAAAAGGCTGAATCTCAAAGTTGCAAAAAAAAAAAAAAAAAATTGTTGAAAGTCAGTTTTTCTACTTCTTCGTATTTAGTTTCTGTTCACTTGAACTTAGATCATGCCACTGTACCAAAGAGTGCCATCT
>NW_011888943.1:2083002-2084301 GCF_000151845.1 Pteropus vampyrus | reverse complement strand
AACTTCCGTTCCAGGTTCATCGTCGGCGCCGCAGGTGGGTGGGTCTCCGCCCTCGCGGCCAGGATCTTACAAGTTGACACAGAGGCCTTAGCGGGATTCGGTCCCCTAGCAGGTCCACGTGGTCGCAAGAACACGCCGCGCTCCAGGCTGAGTCCACGAAAATGGTTCTGGCTGCCGGAACCAACAGGAGGCGGAACGTCAATCCCGCGGGCGCGGGTGGGGTGGGGGCTCCTTGGCGCCCGGGCCAGCGCGAGGTCAAGGGCGGGTCAGGGCTCGGGTCTTCGCGCCCATGATGCCAGCGCGCACCGCCTTCTCCTGAGGCGTGACCGGGCCCGCTGGACGCCGCCAGCCACGCCGGGGGCCTCGACGTGCCGCCACCGCCGCCGCCACTGCAGCTGTGCCGAAGCTGGAGGATGGACGGCCTGCGGATGGAGCAAGGGAGCCGGCCGCCTCATGGTGAGCAGACGCGCCGCCGGGCTTCGCTGGGCCCTTGGGTGTCACCTCGTGTCTCGCGGCCTGAGAACCCCACAGCTCTGTCTTTCCGGAGGATGGCCAGCCAGGGTTCGAGCTGAGGGGCCTCTCCTGTGCCCCGTTTGTTCTGGTCTTATGGGCGGTGTTATGTGCTGATTGGTATTCTTCGCTTAGTATGATTGTTTCAAGGTCCAGCCATGTTGTTGCAAATGGCAGGATTTCATCTCTTCTTACGGCTGAGTCATATTCCATTGTATAGATGTACCACAGCTTCTTTATCTAGTCATCTATCGTAGGACACTTAGGTTGCTTCCATGTCCTGGCCACTGTGAATAATGCTACTATCAACATCGGTGCGCAAATATCTTTTCAAGTGTTTGGGGTAAATACCCAGTAGAGGGATTGCTGGATCATATGGTAGACCAGTTCTTAGTTTTTTGGGGAACCTCCATACTGTGTTCCATTGTGGCTGTACAATTTGCAGTCCCACGAGCAGTGTATGAGGTTTCCTATTTCCCCACATCCTCTCCAACATTTGTTATTACTTGTCCTGTTGATTTTAACTATTCTAACAGGTGTGAGATGGTATCTCATTGTGGTTTTTGATTTGCATTTCCCTAACAGCTAGCGATGTTGAACATCTTTTCATATATTTGTTGGCCATTTGTATGTCCTCTAGGGAGAAGTGTGTGTTTAGGTCCTCTGCCCATTTTTTGATTGGATCGTTTGGTTTTTTTTGTTGTTGTTGTTGAGTCGTATGAGTTCTTTGTATATTTTGGATATTAGGCCCTTATCGGAGGTGGTGCTTGCAAATATATTTTCCCATTC
>NW_011888943.1:2079032-2081352 GCF_000151845.1 Pteropus vampyrus | reverse complement strand
GTCTGTGTTCCTGAAAGATTGGTCTGTAGTTTTCTTTTTTTGTGTTATCTTTACCAGGTTTTGGTATCAAGGTAATATTGGCCTCATAAAATGAGTTGGGAATTGTTGCCTCCTCTTTGAGTTTTTGGAAGAGTTTGAGGAGAATAGGTATTAAATCTTCTTTGAATGTTTGGTAGAATTCACTGGTAAAGCCATCTGGTCCTGGACTTATACTTCTTGGTAGGTTTTTGATGATCGTTTCAATTTCCATACTGCTGATCGGTCTATTTAGGTTTTCCAGTTCTTCTTGATTCAGTCTAGGAAGGTTGTATTTTTCTACGTACTGGTCTATTTCTTCTAGGTTATTAAATTTGGTGTTACATACTTTTTCATAGTATTCTTGCATGATCCTTTGCATTTCTACGGTATCTGTCATAATTTCTCCTCTTTCATCCCTGATTTTGTTTATTTGTGTTCTTTCTCTTTTTTCTTTAGTGAGTCTAGTCAGGGGTTTGTCAATTTTATTAACCTTCTCAAAGAACCAGCTCTTTGTTGCATTTATTTTTTCTATTGTTTTTTGTTTTTGTTTTTGTTTTCAATTTCATTTATTTCTGCTCTAATTTTGATGATTTCTTTCTTTCTGCTGATTTTAGGCTTCATTTGTTCTTCCTTTTCTAGTTTTTTAAGATGAAGCGTTAGGTTGTTTATTTGGGCTCGTTCTTGTTTTTGGAGATAGGCCTGTAACGATATGAACTTTCCTCTTAGGACCGTTTTTGCCGTGTCCCAAAAGTTTTGATATGTTGTACTATCATTATCATTCGTTTCTATGTATCTCTTGATCTCCCTTTTTATTTCTTCTGTGACCCAGTTATTCTTCAGTAGCATATTGTTTACTCTCCATTTATTTGTGAATCTTTCCACTTTCTTTTTATAGTTGATCTCTAGTTTCAAAGCATTATGATCAGAGAATATGGTTGGTATGATTTCGACCCTCTTATATTTGTTGAAGTTATCTCTGTGTCCTGGTATGGGGTCAATCCTTGAGAATATTCCATGCACACTAGAGAAGAATATATAGCAGCTGTTTGGGGATAGAAGGCTCTGTAAATGTCAATTATGTCCAGTTGGTCTAATGTATCATTTAAGGATGTTATTTCCTTATTGATTTTCTGTTTGGATGATCTGACCTTATCTGACAGTGGGATATTTAGATCTCCTACTATGATAGTGGTCTGTTTCTCCCTTTAGTTCTGTTAGTAATTGCTTTACATATTTCAGAGCTCCCTGATTGGGAGCACAGATACTAGTAAGTGTTATGCTTTCTTGGTGCATGATTCCCTTTATCATTATGAAGTGTCCCTCAGTATCTTTCTTTGAAAACAGGTTTCCTGCAGGTCTCGGGACTGATGCTTCCCCGGATAGCAAAGATTCCTGCAATGAGTTGTAGAGTTTCTCTATAGGCCCCCAGAATTCTTCAAGAGTTGCTTAAGGGGGCCTGTGAAAACTGCTGTATTTCATTTTTACAACTTGTATGAGATAGTTTGAAAACACCAATGAAAGAACGTTTCCCCAAGTGTGTTTTAAACAAACTTTCCCCTGTGGAGGATGCTGGGATGTTAGTTTTTGTTGTTACTTTAGTTCGGAAGGCAAACTTCAGAGTTAGGGGGCCTGGTTCAAATGCTGCCTTCATCATTTTTTTGCTGTACAATTTGGTGAGGTGCTTCTATCCTTTATGATGCACTTTCTCATCTGCGGAATGGGTACAATAATAACACCTAACTCGCGAAGCTCTGTTAATAAATGAATGAACCGAAATCAGGTAAAGCACATTGAACAGTATGCCGCATAGCACAGAATAAACATCACTTCTTATTCGTTGATGTCGCTGCTGCTGTGCAAAGCCCAGATTAACCTTCTGGCATCTTTTTCATCCATATGGACTTCTTATGAATACGTCATTAATTTGGAACGGTTGAAACTCTTCCTTAGCTTGCTTGCTCTCTTTCTCTCCTTTTCTCTCTGTCTTCCTCTCTAAGGGAGATCATATATATATATGATCATATATATTATTAGCTACTATGCAAGAATAGGCAATAACAAAGAAACGTATACTATCATATTGAGATGCTTCATATCATTATATGATTTTGAGGGTGTTTCCTCTTTCTCATCAGATTATAACATATATGTGCTATGTAATTTTTTCTGTTTTTTAAAATTATATATATTTATAGAATACATGTTATATTTTACATGTAAAATATCTTTCATAACTATCCTATAAATACACATATCTTCTATATATTTATAGATGAACATCTATATTTATAGTTTTGTAATA
>NW_011888943.1:2060981-2077819 GCF_000151845.1 Pteropus vampyrus | reverse complement strand
GATTATAACATATATGTGCTATGTAATTTTTTCTGTTTTTTAAAATTATATATATTTATAGAATACATGTTATATTTTACATATAAAATATCTTTCATAACTATCCTATAAATACACATATCTTCTATATGTTTATAGATGAACATCTATATTTATAGTTTTGTAATATATTCATTTATAAATATCTCGTATTTTGTATGTGTATAGTATATAAAATATCATTTTATATCATATTTATATCCAAGAATCTCAAAACAGAGAAAGGTACAGATAATAGTGTAATCAACACTTATGTATCTATTACCCAGATATAATAGATATCAACTTTTAAAATTTTATTTAACTTTTTAAAGCTATAACACATTACAGATGCAGTTACCCTTCTCTGCTCCATTTCCTTTTCTAGTCACCATCTCTTCTCCCCACCTCTAATAATGCTGTTCTGAAGCTGCTGTGTATCTTACATATCCATGACTTTAATATGTTAGCACAAATGTATGTTCCACAGGCCAATATTTAAATATAATATAGTATTTTTGTTGCTAAAAGTCAATGTAAATAATATTTTGCTAAATGTGTCTTTCTGCAACTGCCTCTATTCACTCGACTTCTCGACTTCTGTTTTGAGCTTTCTTTGTGCTGATAAGTGGTCCCTTTTTCATTAATTGTTACGTAGCAATACTGTTGTAAGAATATATCACAATGAATTAATCCACCTCTCAACTGGTGTATGGAAATGTTTCATTCTTACAAGGAATGGTGCAGACCACGTCCTTATGCAAATCTGAGAGCTTCTTCAGGGCACGCATTAAGAATGGAATTTCCAGGCTATCGTTCCTTGTCTTACTTTTGTAGATAGTTTACATATTAAAACATCAAGCATTCATTAGATACTCTTAAATTTCAGCTTTTAAACAAATATAATTACTGCCTCGCTCTCCCACTTTCGAGTGAGTCAATTAAATACTAAAATCTGTAAGGAAGATTGAAAAACGCTTAGTGTTTGGATCTGCTTATCTGTATGACTCAGGATTTACTTGATGCTGTAGGGCATGCAGTGCAAAAAACAGAAATAAAATGGATGATGAGGATCATAGGAGACGGGAACCACATTTCCAATCATCACTGTGAATATGGTGTCTCTTCAAAGCCATTGCTTTGCATATAAAACGCTTATCACTTTTACTTTAAATATGTCTATATTAGACTTTTGTTTTGATAATACATGATTCTATTTGAAACATGTATAAAGGAAGAAGAGAAAGACTCTTGAATCTCTTCTACTCAATTTTAATCTGCAGTGACCATGACACATGGCAGTCTGGTATGTGTACGATCTTCCAGATTATTTCCTAAGTATTTACAAAGGTGTGCATGTGTGTGCGTGCGCGTGCATGTGTACTTCCTCACAAATAGCATTTTGGTATATACTCAATTCTGTAATATAATAATTCAAATTTAATAACTCAAATTTTATTATATGTAAAATAATAACATAACTTACTCAAAGTGTAGCAAATAAATTTATACTATGAAATACTACTTCATTTGTGTATTGAGACATTGACTAAATTGTTAAGTGAGCACAGAAACTAAGCTCTTGCTCAGTATCATACTCTCCTGATTAATTCAAGGATGCGAGCGCTGGCCAGGAGCAGGGGAAGCAGGGAGAAGCAAGGACTGCCAGGCCCTTTCTTGCTATCTTTGGGCGTGCCCCAGTGAAATTTTAACATGCACGGTGTCTAAGAATTGTATACAGGTGCCCAACATACAAATGTCACCATCGTATACTCTGATATTTACAGAGTTTTTATAGCATTTTGCAGGGAGCCATGTCTTATAGAGCCACAGAGTCCAGATGGCTCTGCCACTAAAACAGCCCCAGAGAGACAAGTACATCCTACTCGAAGTATTTCATAGATCAGGCTTCTCCTACTAGTGAATGCCATGCATGAGTTTGCCAGCCGGTTTGTCATTTAGCATGTTCAGGTTTTGACTAGGTCACTTTACTTCCTTTTCTGGGACATTCACATTAAAGGTTAGAGAAGACTGCAGGCATGCTATGCTGCAGACACTTTCTGTCCCATGCATCACGGAAGGATTCATTGCAATTAAAAATTAACATGGAGTGCCACCTGTTTGCTATGACTTAGATGTTAAAGTTTCCTAGTGCTTTAAAGTTTGTGTGTATGTATTAATAGTTTGTATTAATAAAGCAATTCTGTAACAGACAAAAAAATAACCATGACATCATCAGGGTCCATGGCTAACGCCACTTTACAGATCTTGCCCTGTTAGTTTCAGGAGCAGCAACTATACAACTAACGGTGGACGTCTTTGGTTCACACTTTCATTTTCTTCATGTCTCATAAAATTTTTATTCCTCTTTAACATTTCTAGGCAAGATTTAGTCCTAGCTTCCAGCTCCCATTTTTCAGGAAGCTTGTCACAAACACTAAAATCAGACCCGTGAATCCTCGCTCTAAGTAGCACCTTGGACTCACTCTTTTGATCAGATGAGACACCAAGCCTAATATTTTTTAAAGATGTTCCTTAGCATCTTTATGGCGTTGTCTTTCTGATTCGTGGATGTAATGCTGCCATTTGTGTATTTTTCTGCATAAACATAAACTACTTCTAAAAGGAAGTAGAGTTTAGCTGTTTTCTATTTATGTCCAGATGCAAAGGGAAGTAAGGGATTAAAAACTCGGGTCATTTGTTTTTCAGAAGTGGAATCATTCCGTTGGAGCTCTTCCCTCTTATGTTGGTCCTTTTCTTCCTCTAATTCCTCACCTTTCAGAAAGCACCTGTGATTAAACAGTTGTAGGCAGATGACTGCTGAATGGCGGGAGCCACAAGGAGGTGGTATTAATATTTATGGAGCTTTCACAGTGAGGAAGCTCCTCTGCCAGACCCAAGAAATATATTTTGTTTTGAAACGATATGGGAAGAAAAGGCAAATGGTTGGCTCAAAAGAGATAAAGCAAATGTGCTTGCAGAATAGATGTCTGAAATGATTATTACTGGTTTGGTTTAGAAAATACCAAACATGTCATGTTAATTACGGAATATGCTAGAGATTAAAGCAGCAAAATATCATTGTGTAACTGCCACACTACCTCACACTTGGTTTTCAGAAACTATGCAAATGTTCACCACGGGGCATGAATGACTCACATAGGGACATGCAGGAGAGCTGTTTTATAGCGAAGTTTGAACGCGGCCAACAACATTTGGGGGGTATGGTCTCTCTGAAAGTACCGACTTTCTCTGCTCTGGAAGTTCCTGGCCTGCGGTCAGTTTTGTGGTCCCAAGGGCGACCTGAGCCCAGTGACAGGGTTGGTCTTTTATGCAGCTATCTGGTTTTAGGTCCCTTGCTTTCAGCTCTCTAGGCTTATACATCACATATTCGCTACATTTACCTAATCAGACAGCATTTGCTTAGGAGATGAACTGTGGCCCATCGGCTCTCAATGGCAAGAGGCATTCTCAGGAGACACATCATCAGTCCCCTAGATTTCTTGATCTTTCGAGACCCAAATTGCTAGGAATCTAGTGGGTAGGAAATAGGATCTATAGAACAAGGGAACCAAAACCAAAACCAAAACAAACAAACAAACAAAACCGAAAGCCTTTGGTCTTAAATGTTTAGCTTGAGAAAAGACATGATTATAACTATTAAATAAAGCACTTACCATATAGGTAGGTGGATATGAATGGATTAAGGGCGGGAAGGGGACACTTTTTATTATCTTAATCTGACAAGTGACCATGAAAAGTGGGGGGACCTCCTAACGGCAGATAGTGAGGACGACTCATGTTTACGAGCACTTACTCTGTGCTTGGAACTTTCTCCAGCATTTTTCAGAGCATCATCTCGTTTCATCTTTACAACAACCTTATGAAAGGGGTGCTGTTGTGCTCATTTTATAGCCGTGAGACTGAGGCTGAGAGTAGCTAAGCACTAAGGAGCAGCATTTTCAGCATCTCATCTGTCTTGTTCCCACATCCCTACCCATGAAGCAGTCGTGGTTGCCTTAAATTTTATTGGCGCGTTATCTGATAGGGAAGCAAATGGTCAAGGATCTGAACCATTTAAGGACTAAAAGAATGACACATGGCTCCTAGGAGTTTGTTTTTAGCTAGGGACAACGTACATCTCTCCTGAGACGTCCGATCCCTGTCCACCTGTAAGTAACGCTTTACGAACCAGACCCTTGTAGCTAACGTGGATGCCGAGTTTGGATTTTTGACGTATTGCATCTTGGTCCTGTGAGTTTTATGACTCTTACATTGTCTGCAAGATCCAGTGTCATTTCCTAGTCCTAATCCATGACTCTGAAGCCAAATACCAGTGCTCCAGGGGACCAGAGCAAGCAAAGCCCAAGCATTTATCTAGTTTATGAAATAAGGGTCAGCAAGACGTGTGGCCAATCTAGGTGCCAAAGTAAATTATAGGACGTGTGAGGTTTTGTGTGTCATCTTTGTTGACTGAACTGTTAACAAAGTAATGTTAATAATTTGTTTGTGGCGAATAGTTCCAACTCAGCAATTAGCTTGTTGTAGTTTTTGTTATAATAATTTTGATTCTTGTTTTCAGTAATTTTTTATTCCCAATAACAGAAACTTAGTGAACTTGATTAAGTTTTAGGGGAGAAGTGTGTGTGTGTGTGTGTGTGTGTGTAACTGTGTTGGGAAGACTAGGGTGTCCTAGGAACCTGGGGCAGGAAACATACACAGTAGGAGGGGCTGGAACCGGAAACTATAAATTAAAAACTGAAGTCATTCTCTTTATCTCTCAGGAGTCAAACAGGACCTCCTTTCTGTTTGTCTGCGGTCATTGGTTCTTCTCTGTCTCTGTTACTAGGCCTTTCCTGTTTTTCCATGCTTGTGGAAGCACATGGCCACCCCAGCCCGCCTATAAATCCCTTGTCAAGTTGAGAGCCCAAGTGAATTTCTGATGTCCGGTTCCAGAATCTCTGGGGCAGAGAGTCTGATGGGCCTAACTCCGATCCTTGGTGATCCTGGACAGTGAGGTCAGAGGGGCTTCTGCCCCCTCATCAGGGCCCGTTGGTAATAAACCCCGGAGCCGTTGGGAAGTCCCTGTGCACCAGGAGAGCAAGGAGGGGGCGCCCCAGGGGTGCAGGAGAGCACGCGCCCTCCGGTCCTCCCTGTAGACATGGCCTTGAAAGAGCTCTGCTTTTCTTCACTGCAAGTGCCCCCAGGGCTCACCCTCCACCCGCCTCCCTATGGTATAATGACTAACGCTGTTTAGAATTTTCATTTGTATTAGAACTGGAGGGTTTAACATGTGGACTGTTAAGTAATATAGGTAAGGGTGAGGATTTTGTAATTCAGAGTGCTTGGATTTGCATATCAGTACTAAAGCTTGCAAGGGAGGTGACTTAACCTGTCTGTGCCTCTCTATCCTGTTCTGTAAAACAAGAATAATGTTAGTAACTACCTCAGGGAAGTTTTTGAGGAAGTAATTGTTTGAATAGTGGGTGCTCTGAGAACAGTTCCTGTCATGTAGGGTTCTCAATAGAGTTGTTTGCAAGAGATTTTGTAAATTATGAGATTTTGTAATTATGAGATTAAATATGCTTAGGGATTTTTGCATATTAATTGATTGAAATAAAATCAGGGAATTAAAGAGAACACGAGTGGCTTAGACACTGAGAGGAAAGCAAGCAAGATGCAGAGAAGAGACTGCAGAATAATAAGTCTCATGATGACAAGGGAGCGGTTCTGCCAAGTGGGACAAAGGTCCGGTGAAACTCAGACTGTGTAGCCCACTGCTCATTTGCCTGGGTTGTGGGATGCCCCTCCCGCTTCCTTTCATGATCATGAGAGAAGCCACATGCAAACTAAGGCAACTGTAATTTGGTATGTCAATGGGCGTCTGGCTAACACTGCCGGAGGAAGGTTGGGAGAAGTTGGAAAGAAGTTTGGGTGGTGGACACAGGGCAAGATCAAGAGAGAATGGGCTTAGTTGTAAATATAAGGGTTTGTTCGGAAGTGTAGTTTCATCCGTTCCAACTGGAAGCTTTAGCAAGTGGGAGAAAGCCTAGTATGAAAGATGATGCATCTGTATCTTAACGGCTTTCTAAGTTGGCCTGAGCCCCTTGCACTGTGGCCACTTCTACCTTGATTTATTATCTTCCCAGCTCTTGGCTGCTCCCAAGGAGGATCACGCCTTGCTAAGGAACAGAGAACATCTAATTATAGTAATTGTAAAAAAAAAAAAAAAAATAGATCATTTAAAATAAAAATGTAGGCCAATCACTTTGGGCATTTAACATACAAACAGGTGGCCAACATTTTTGATCTATTAAGCAGCTTCACTGATAAGGTGAGATCATATCTGTTGAGTCTGGTACAGGGCAGGTGTTTCTAAAGTTTTGGCTCTTCCATTCTACCTCTCAATGACATTCAGCCCAGTTATGCCACACATAATTTTGAGAGCAAAGTGAAGTTTTTGAAAGCTGAGCATCTCCTTGCTTTGACTTCTCCAGTTTGTTAAGAGAGTTGTTGAGGGGGAACTGATTTCTGATCTTGCTAGGCGGAAATGATGTATTTAATCATATGCTTTGCACCATCCTCAGTTACTTTTATTCCTTTAATATCATGGATTGGCCCCATGATAGTGAAACCCTCAGTAAGTTCAAATGACTCAGTGAAAAATAACTTTGTGTAGGTTTTGTTAAATGAGTGCTAAAAAAATGTTTAACTAGTAGCAGAAATAAACTTTGAATTATTTCTGCGAAATCAAATAATGGGACAAGTCACCTACGAATGTCTTTTTAGTAGAATTTAATTCAAATGTCAATTTTTATTTCTTTTTAATCTGATAAAAGCAAACACATGAGCATCTAAAAACGTTTTTGTTCATTTGGCTTTAATGATTTTGAGAAGATAAGCTTTGATAACAGAATATGTTTAGTTTTGTGCTTGGTAAAGCTTTGCTTGAAATGCTCTAAGCAATTGTTTGCTTTTTGATTATACTGTTCTATGGCTATATATTATAGCGGTGTTTACTAGAAATCTTTCTGAAAGAGAAGGAACTAGACATGGCATGTACCATCATGCCAGAAGTTTTTGGGAATATTATGTTCAAGATAATCTTTCAGAGAACAGGCACACGCCATCTTCATGTTTGTATCCATAATACCTAGCATGTTGCCTTGCACATAGTAGGTCCTCAAACTGTATACATGGTGTTGAATGGAATGGAATTGGCCCGCAGATCTTCCAATGTACTGAGGCTGCACCTTAAGTTTAGACGTGCAGGTACAATCATAGAGGAGTGCTGTTGAGTCGAGAGAGACTGTACTGTGAGAAAGTTTTTGTTATGGATTTGGAGACTTGTTCTGCAGGGTTACTGAAGAAAGTTTAGAACACCCTTTAGGCTCTCTCATTGTTTTCACGAGGCATGATTTGCGAGAAGAAACGATCTCACACTGGCCGTGCGGAAGAGAAATGAAGTGGGCTCGTGTGACAGTGGGTTCCGGCATCAGACCAAACATCTCTTGCTTTTGCTCCCTTCGTGGGGCAGACTTTGCTTGAGGGCTTACTGCCTGCTGGTCACTGTACTTGCTTATAATTCTGAATACTCGGTCTGCGTCACCTCCCTTCTGCATCCCCAAGGCCTCCTGAGTCCTTGCGGCACGTGCTCTCAGATCCACGCCCTTTCGGCGTCGTCCGGCCGGCCCTGTGCGAGGCCGTCATCGTCTGTCCCCACGCCCAGCTGCAGGAAGTCTTGCTGCCCCCAAGGGCGTACAGCGGGCCGGGTGTGGCGAGGCTTTCGCAGTTCTGAGAGCAGCCCTCGGCCCTTGACTCTCGTGACCCGCTGGGGTACAGGTACCCCGGCTCCTTGCACCTTTATGGGGTAAGTGGTGCGTTTGTTTTGCACCTGCACCACCTGTCCTCTGGGGAAGAAGCTCCCACTCCACAGGGTGCTGGCAGGTGTCGCAGCGCAGCCCTCCCAGCCACCTTCCCTCCCCTGCACCGCGTTTCGGCTTCCGCATCGGTGCCCCCAGCCCTTTCCCCGTGTGCTGCACTCAAAGCCCCGTCTCAGGGTTTGCATCTGGGAAACATGGAGGAAGGCGTTATCGTTATCCCGCGTTTGCTCTTGAGGACCTTGAAGCGCTGAGGATTCCATGAAGTCGCACGTGGTCACATAGCCAGAGAGGGACATAGCGAGAAAGGCAAAATTAAGAATTAATGGGAATCGGTGGGAATGCTGCAGCGCCCCTGTATTCAGATACATTATACGTGGGGAAAGAGGCCTGAGCCGTTGAATGGTACCATTAGTTTGCTACATTAAACGTATTCTCTATAGTCACTACTTTTTGTCTTTGGCTATCTGAGCAGACACTGCCCAAGTTACAAAAGACTTAATCTCCTTGACATCATTATTCATTAGAAAAAAACTTAATTAATACTGTAATATGTCACATGAATCAGAACTGTCAGAAGGGTTAATAATGATAATCATAAATATCACAGTAAAAATACCAGTAGCAAGTATATATTGGATTTTTCTACATGCCAGCTGCTAAGCTTACGGCTTCACCTGGAGTCTTCATCTCGTCCTTATTACGAGACACTGGTAGTGTCCCATTTACAGATGAGCCATCTGAGACCAGGTGAGCTTAGGTGCTTTGCTTAAGATCTCACTCGTGGTAAATGTCAGAATTGGAATTTAAATCTAGACAGCTTGGTCTTAGAAAATGCCTTCTTCACCACTGCTAATTTTCTTTTATTTCCATCACATATTGGCCTCTACTGGGGGTCCAGTTAAAATTTACTAAGATCTTACAGATTCTAGAGTAGTGACTTGTGAAGACTATATATATATGTAAAAAAAAAAAGACGAGTTGGAAATAGGAGAGATTCCTAACAGATTTTCAAGCATAAGATTTTGTTCTTCTTTCATTTATAATTCCTTCTTTAGTCCACCCCCAGCCTCACCTACAACGTGCTTGTTTCATGAAGTTACATGTTTTGTGTTTTAGTTTTTGGTTAAGCCATGAGCTAGTATCCTATGGGCAACCTCTTCCTGAGGGACTGAGAGTGTGTGTGTGTGTGTGTGTGTGCATGCGCGTGTGCACACACGTGTGCATGTGAGAGGGGAATACACACATATATACACATACATGCACATATGTACATATATATATTTAATTTCTTTGAGGAAACGACTAGAAAAGTAAGAACTTTTAAGACTTTAGATGGATTTGGGAACTTGGGCTTTGAACTACTGATCTTCCTGTGGTTTCATGATATCGAGAAGTACTTTCAGACAGTTAGGGTGTATGCTTTTTTTCCAGGAACATTAATTGGCTATGACCCCCACGTTTATGCTATCATTTTGGGTAACAAATGACACGAAATACAAGATAGGATACAAAATGACAACTTTTTAAATGTGTGATGGTGAGGTAGAGAAAAAACTTCTATTGAAGAATTAGAAGCTAATGAGGGCTTATTATTGAAAGACTAATGTGACTTTCAAATATTTTGATTAATATTTTATTAATATTTTGAATATGCGCATCTATACACACATGTATGGATGTAGCAAGCCACAATGTGAACTGTTTCTTCTTATAAAGAAACATTTTCTTATAAATGTTTCTTCTTATAAATGTTTCTTATAAAGAAGAAACAGTTCACATTGTGGCTTGCTACATCCATACATGTGTGTATAGATGTGCATATTCACATATATGTATATATGTGTGTGTATAAATATACACATGTATATTTCATATAAAACATATATGAACTAACATCCACCTTACTACATACAGTACATTTGATATTTTCAGTTATGTTTTAATTATATTTTATTTCACAATACGATATTGTTATAGCTTACAGTTGAGCATTAATCGTTACCAGAAAATTGAAAATGAGTTATACTATATACCAATATCCATGATTTATATATTTATACCCATATCTCATTACCATTATAAAGAAATGTTAAAGAGTTATTGGAATCTACGTGTCAGAAACATGGAAACATCTAAAAAATTTGTAGTTATAAGGGCGAGTTTTTTCACTTCTTTAGACATTCCCATTTATTTGAAGAAATTTGTTGAATACCTACTATATGTCAATACTGTTAGTTTGTTATAAAACAAACATATCCCCTGAACTCATAGCTTAAAGGCTAGTGGGAAAGCAAACATTTAAAGAAAATTTATATATTAACTATATAATTAAAGGATATGAGAAATGTTGTAAAGGATATATAGAGTATTAAATTAACATTTATAATGGTCTTAATTATTTTAGTAGTGCCAAAGAAAATTTCTAAGTAAGTTAAATGTAAGCAGAGTTTTGTGCGAAGAGTTGGAATTATTCAGGTGAAAAGCGATTAAGGATAATTGAAGACGGAAGAAGCAAAGTAAACGGGCCTGAGTCCGTGTCAGAAAATGAGAAAAGCCAGAGGGTAAAGCAGTAGGGAGGGTCTAGACAGATGAAGAGGATGGACAGGCCTGAATCGGGGCGTGTATGGTGAGACAGACCAGGTTAAGGATCTCTTATTTCATCCTAAGCATAGCATGAAAGTGTCAAAAGTTTTTCAACAAGAGTATGTCATGATTTTATTTTATCTTTTATTTTATTAAGATATCTCTGTTGCTGAATGAAAAATGGAATGTAGGGAGCAAAAGTAGAATGAAGTCATTGAGCCAGGTGGTCCCCAAGGCCACTGAGGCTCAGACAGTCTCTGGCACTGTAACCTTTATTTGACCAAACATCTACGATCACCTCAGACAGTTGGTTTCTGCTTTTCGTCTTGCTAATCAGGTGGTTTTCAATTGTTAGCTTGACTGGAAGAAACCAATTGCACATCCTTTTCTAAGACCGCAGGTGATTGGCTGGTCTATGTCTTCTGCCAACTTCTTTCTCACCACACTAGATAGGGTCCTAGCCGCTCTAGCATTTAGGAAGTCAGGGCATGGCAGGAAGCAAGCTAGCTTGGCCAAGCTAGAGGGCAGGCTTTCAAGACCTATTAACAAAATTGCCTGTGTCTCTGCCAATTAAGAAATCCATTTATCAATTTATATGTGTGTATAAAGATTTTTATACTCCTGTTGATTTTTATAGAAAATGGATATGACTAGAAAAAAATGAATGTCAGCTATCTATTTCAAAAGCCCTAACTCCCACGGTGGCTTCAGAGCCAAAATTATTAGAGCCCACTTCTCTTCCTCCTCCTCTTCCTCCTATGAGATTGAGAATTAATATCCTGCATTAATATCCTTGACCCAAACTTGCCAAGGAAAGTCTATGACCCCTGTATTTATTATGGCAGTAAAGTAGAACTCATTATTTTAGAAATATTTTTAAAAAGGATAAAAGCTAAAATTATTTTTAGAGTTATTAATCAGAACTCTTCAGCTTATAACTGAACAGTCTCCTTCTTTAATCTAGCCCAAGAAGAAAAAAAAAGGAAAAACGAAAGAAATATTAATTATCTCATAACTTAAGAGGCCAGGGGTAGGCACAACTTCAGTTGAATCTGTGGGCTCAAATAGCATCATAGAAATTTTTCTCCTCTTTGCTGTGTGCATGTATGTGTGCGTGTGTGTGTGCGTGTGCGTGTGTGTGTGTGTGTGTGTGTGTGTGTGTTGGATGCTTCTTTCTTGGGCACTTTCTTTTCATGTGGGGACAAAAGATAGCTACCTGCTGCTCCAGGGTTACATTCTACCCCGCTTTCAAGCAGCCACTTTTACAGAATTTCAGAAAAAGTCTTACAGTCGAGTCTGATTTGCCTCACTTGGTATGACTAATGGAATGCACAGTGCTGGTTGGCCAGGTCTGGGTCATGTGCTTTGTCCTTCTTCATCCACTGGGCATCCAGGGTTGGACCAGACTTCCCCAAAGCATGTAGACTCAGAGAGGCAGAGCAGTGGTCTCTCGAAGGACAGTGTTTGCAGTAACCCTGGGTAAAGGGGATGGGGTGTACACAGAGATGTCCTTCAGAATGTCATCTCTAGAATGTGAACAGAAACCTTATCTTTCTGGCTTATTGTTGAATAGAACCTGGCTCATACTTGGGCACATTCTAAAAGTGAATTTAATGCATGAGATTCCTCTTACAATACAATTTTCTCGCTTTCTTAGTGCATTTTATTTCATTAAAACTTGATTACAGCAAACATCAGATGGGAACTGGTGTTGAATCTTTCAGTCCTCCAGCCTGACATAAGGAATTTTGTCTGATGAACCACAATATTAAACAGATCGTGAGAGTGATTAGTGAAAGATCAAAAAGCAGGGGGCCAAATGCCGTCTCCGCCCCAGTGTGGTCAGAGCCTTCAACTCTCTGCCCTTGACCTTCTCAGGCTTTAGTCCATCCAGTTGGAAATTCTGATAAAAATCAGTATGTCACCACCAAATAGACATGGAGTTTGAAATGACCTTTTTTGAGTAAATAAATTAGAAAAGACAACAAAATTAAGCAGCAACCTTGAAATAGCCAACATAGAAATCTGCATGGAGGGTTGTTTGACTTTCAGGCTTCTGGCCTTTATTTCCTTGTCCTCCAGCCACCAGATAATTTCTGGCTTCTGTTTCTCTGCTTTGTGCGGATTTCAAGCCTAAATCGCATTTGAGGATGTGAGCTTGTGAGTTTAACTGTTGCTGGTCTTAGTGAATGTTTCTGGCTTGTGATACTTCAGTGTTATCATGTCTGTGGATCTGGAAATGGGGAAGGAGGTGGGAGAGGAAAGTGACTAAGAACCAAGGCACTGGAGTCAGGCGTACGGGGTTTGAGTGGTGCCTTTGACACTTTCTTACGATGTCTCTGGACAGGGCACTTAACCAATTTTGAACGTGTTTCCTCATTCGTGAAGTGAAGGTATCTACAGTGCCCTTCTTACAGTGTTGTGTAATAGTTTATTTTACCAGTGCTTGGCACAGTGCCTAGCACGGAGTAAATACGCAGGCAATACTCGGAAAAGGAAAGTTGCTATGAGTAGAGTACTCTGTGCTCTTCCAATTAAGGGCATCATCAACCTGTCTGCAGTTAGGAACACTGGATGCTCAGACCCAGTACTGATTAACCTGTGAGCTGTAAACTCATATCGTCACAGTAGGGCACATCCTCTGTTGCTTTTATTTCCCCTGGGAAAGAGGCGATGGCGAATGGAAGTTGGGAAAGGAAGGGTTTCCCTAATTAGATGCTAGAGGAAAATGAGGGCGGCAATTCAGGTTTGTCACCTCGTGGACAGAGACATTTCCTGTGCAAATACTTAACTGCCTTTCGTCCCTGACCACCTAGGGTCGGAAGGGCACGTGCGTGAATCTGGTGCTTTATTCATCTGTTTGCCTGTAGATTCAAGTACACAGTGAAGAATAAATATAGTTTTCATTAATCTGTGCTAATGGACAACAGCCGACAGGCCTATATCATCTGCTGTAATTGATACTTGGTCTTGGAATGCATTATGTACTGTGACCGTGTATTGCTTCAGCAGACACCTAATTATGGTTTGCTGAGGCTCACACTGAAACAACTGTGAATTTCCTAAGTGTATCCTCATCAGCAGTGGGGGAAATTGGCCTGGAAAAGTCTGCTTGGCAGAAGGATAATGGCAGACTGGGATAACGAACACATCGGCGGTTATTTGCACATGGATAATTAAGTCTTGACTGTAAGCAACAGTCATTTATGCTCTTTTGCTGGAATGCTCAAGTAGTCATTTTACCAAACAAAAAAGAGATTAATAAAATCTCTTGGGGGAACACCCTTCTCCCCCAAAAAGGACAAAGTTATCACTTGATGAGTCACATGGACGGCAGCTGGTTGTTTGGATTGTTCTCTTTCTACTTGGAAAATCTCAGCGCATTACTCTCCCTGAGATTTTTTGATAAGACAAGTATATGACCTATTTCCAAATCTTCTGAAATTAAAATAAATTGATATATTTGTTAATATAGGCATGCATATTGATTAACACTTAAATTGGAATCTTCATAAGTTTTACATTCGTTTGACATTTTATCTTTCTTTTGGCACTAATCAAGGTAATTTTTATTGTTTTCTTATGTTTATGACACTATGTTAGTGTTCTGATGTAACTTTTTTTTCCTCAGAAATATATACTTTTAGCGATGTCTTTTCTGGAGTTCCCTGATTGGGTCCCAAACTTTTACCTAACTTAATTTTTATGATTGCAATAGCATTTTGCATGCCTGGTATATACTAGTGCTCTCCCCTCTCTGCAGATAGATAGGCAGCTGTACATTTAGATGTCTCTCTGTCTCTGTGTGTCTCTTCATATATATATATGTATATATATATACATATATATATATATATATATGTGTCGTTATCTCTGTTTTCATTTATCTGTATATATGTATATATCGACATAGAATGATATAGGTATAAACACACATTTAGAAAGCTCTGTCACTCTTTTTACACGTATCTGTGTCTATACATAAATATTTATATGTTCATATATATGATATAGATTACATATGTTTCTATATGTGACCGAGATAGAGATAGAGAGATAGAAAGATAGATATCTTTTCAGAAAAGTTTAACACATAGACTTGTTAGTTAGGTTATGGTAGACTTGTGATTCGAATCCAAGCCTTCTTGCCTGTGTAGAGTGAGTCACCCAAGGGCGCCACTTACACACTTGGTCAGCATGAGCTTCGTGTTTGTGGAACTGAGACATGGCGTTAAACAGCATTCGAGGGTGAGGCCCTGCTTTCCTCTCCTTTTGGCTCCTCCTCCTGCATTGTGTCATGGAGAGGTCCTTGGTTTGGTTCCAGCACGTGTCAGTCCCTTTCTCACCCTCTTTAATCTTCGTCTTTGAGATCAGTAGATCTCAAGCAGCCACACTGGGAGAATTTAACACCGTTACTTTATTTCCAGTTAAATTTTATGTCTACTTTCTCTTTGTATCAAATGATACTGAATTTTTTTTTTTGGCTTGTTTGTAATTTTCAGTAAAATGTAAAGAGTTGTTAAGTAAAAATAAATCAATTTAACAAAAAGTTGTAAAGTTAATAAAAACGAGCTGATATGGGTACTTGATAACAGCAATATAGATATGATTGGAAAATGAGAAAGACAACAATTAGGGCGTGATTTCAGTTTCTGACTGTTGGTAAATGCTGCTTTCCAGGCACATGCTTACCCGTCTCCATAGGAACGACGCACGTTCCAGTCCTAACGCCTTGGTTTTCCGATTCCTCTCTCTTGCCCGTCTGTCATCACAGCTAAGTTCTAAGGAGTCATACAGGCCAAATCCACGCACTGTGTTCATAAAGGCATCCTTTACCGTGTAACTGAAAATGCTCTTATACTGTTTTCCTAGATAATTTTCTGTCATTAAAGTCATCACCTACTTGTTACATTTCCTTGTAAATATGTGTTTTCTCCCCTCTTATTATATTTTTCATATCCTTAGGGAAGAATCTGCGTTTAGTACAGTTTTATGTATAGATCAGCGCCTGGAATAGTGTTTTGAGTATAGGAAGCACAAGATAGATGTTCGTGGAATCAATAAATTCATATGTAAATGAATAAAGGCAGTCGAGTAACTACGTGGCCCGTCAGACACTTCCGCATTTACAGTGACTCAGCCTCGTGTTAGGAAGATTCAGATTTTGCCTTCCAGAATGCCAAACAAGCCAGATGTTCCATGTTGGTCCCCAAAGTGATGGAAATAACCTGGGACCTGAGACATGAATTAAAAACAAACAAAGACTTAAACCCATCTTTATTTTTTTATTATCATTTGGTAGAGTGATGTATACTCTATAAAAAGAGGAGAAACTAACTCAGCTGACTTGGATTTTCTGGCACCAGCTTTTCTCTACCATTCACTGGAAGCCTGTTCTTAAAATGAGTGCGAATCAAAGCGCCCTGGGCACGAGGGTCTCACTGCGCCCTCAGCAAGGGGCTGTAGCTGCTGGAAGAACGAAAGAGGGTACAGCTCGCTTCGTGCAGCTGTAACTGATCCTCGGGTGGCTTCGCATTCCAGCTGTGAAGGGCCACACAGCAGCCTTTAAGTGACCCCCGTGCCTGAGGAAGGCCGAGCCCTGTGCCGCTGACCGGGGAGGGTCCTGTTCCTCGCCCATGAGCCGCTTTCTCTCGCGGCCCTCCTCCTGTTTCTGCACCAGACTCACTTCCCTGCTACTCTCTCCTGTCTCCTCTGTCAGGAAGACGATTCCCAAAATACCTTGGGGTGTAGTCACACTTCCGGATGTTCATTATCTCGAGATGCCCTCGGCTGCAGATATATTTCCTGCAGACCTCGGTCTGCAAGCAAAACAATAAACTCTGCTGCTTGTTATGGGAGTAGAGCAATCGAAACGATTTTTCTCTTTCCGAGGCAGTTCAGAGACCTTCGCGTCCGAATTTTTCCCTTTAGGTTTTCTGTTTCTCAGAAGTAAAATTATATGCCAGTGACCATTTTTCATGCCACCTCTCTCCCCAAATAATCTGGATCATCGGATTTTTCCGACCTTCTTTCCTTGATCATTGCTGCTAAACGACTTACAAATGAAGATGACATTTTTGGAAATGGCTGCTTTTGAGCCAAAGATGCTTAGAAAGTAATGAGTGGGTTTTCAGAAAACTGGGAATAGACTTGACTGGGTTATCTTTTTAAAGCCTCATACTCCTTTTTATAAAGAATGGATTTAAGTACCAGTTCAGGTTCTTTGAATTCAGATCAGATATCTGAGGTTTAGTCTGCACAGCTGCATGTTACCCCGTGGATATTTCAGAATACTGGTCTCTCCCACCTCCATTTTCATTCCTAGGGTCACCATTGTTCCCCCCGCAAAAAAAA
>NW_011888943.1:2058209-2060931 GCF_000151845.1 Pteropus vampyrus | reverse complement strand
TCTTATTATATTTTTCATATCCTTAGGGAAGAATCTGCGTTTAGTACAGTTTTATGTATAGATCAGCGCCTGGAATAGTGTTTTGAGTATAGGAAGCACAAGATAGATGTTCGTGGAATCAATAAATTCATATGTAAATGAATAAAGGCAGTCGAGTAACTACGTGGCCCGTCAGACACTTCCGCATTTACAGTGACTCAGCCTCGTGTTAGGAAGATTCAGATTTTGCCTTCCAGAATGCCAAACAAGCCAGATGTTCCATGTTGGTCCCCAAAGTGATGGAAATAACCTGGGACCTGAGACATGAATTAAAAACAAACAAAGACTTAAACCCATCTTTATTTTTTTATTATCATTTGGTAGAGTGATGTATACTCTATAAAAAGAGGAGAAACTAACTCAGCTGACTTGGATTTTCTGGCACCAGCTTTTCTCTACCATTCACTGGAAGCCTGTTCTTAAAATGAGTGCGAATCAAAGCGCCCTGGGCACGAGGGTCTCACTGCGCCCTCAGCAAGGGGCTGTAGCTGCTGGAAGAACGAAAGAGGGTACAGCTCGCTTCGTGCAGCTGTAACTGATCCTCGGGTGGCTTCGCATTCCAGCTGTGAAGGGCCACACAGCAGCCTTTAAGTGACCCCCGTGCCTGAGGAAGGCCGAGCCCTGTGCCGCTGACCGGGGAGGGTCCTGTTCCTCGCCCATGAGCCGCTTTCTCTCGCGGCCCTCCTCCTGTTTCTGCACCAGACTCACTTCCCTGCTACTCTCTCCTGTCTCCTCTGTCAGGAAGACGATTCCCAAAATACCTTGGGGTGTAGTCACACTTCCGGATGTTCATTATCTCGAGATGCCCTCGGCTGCAGATATATTTCCTGCAGACCTCGGTCTGCAAGCAAAACAATAAACTCTGCTGCTTGTTATGGGAGTAGAGCAATCGAAACGATTTTTCTCTTTCCGAGGCAGTTCAGAGACCTTCGCGTCCGAATTTTTCCCTTTAGGTTTTCTGTTTCTCAGAAGTAAAATTATATGCCAGTGACCATTTTTCATGCCACCTCTCTCCCCAAATAATCTGGATCATCGGATTTTTCCGACCTTCTTTCCTTGATCATTGCTGCTAAACGACTTACAAATGAAGATGACATTTTTGGAAATGGCTGCTTTTGAGCCAAAGATGCTTAGAAAGTAATGAGTGGGTTTTCAGAAAACTGGGAATAGACTTGACTGGGTTATCTTTTTAAAGCCTCATACTCCTTTTTATAAAGAATGGATTTAAGTACCAGTTCAGCTTCTTTGAATTCAGATCAGATATCTGAGGTTTAGTCTGCACAGCTGCATGTTACCCCGTGGATATTTCAGAATACTGGTCTCTCCCACCTCCATTTTCATTCCTAGGGTCACCATTGTTCCCCCCGCAAAAAAAACGATCAATGGCAGAAGTGCCTACGTTCAAAATGCAAGTTTTCCTTCTCTAGCAGTCGTTTCGTAAAATGTAACGAGTGGAGAAATAACCAGAGGAAGGACGAATGCTAGAAGCAACAGGGAAAACAGTTTCCGAGTCATATATATATATATTTTTTTGCATGTTATTGCTTAAAACATGCAGCTCATACTTAATGCAGTTTTGTCGGTGATATTTACTGTGAATACTTAAAGAAAGTGAGATGTTCACTGAGAACGAGGAAATAATGTCAAGGATTTCCCTTTGAAAGTTAGTCTGCTATGATTGTTTTCAGGTGCACGGGACATAAACTACAGCAGTGGATTAACCAAGTGAACGCTCATTTTTCTCACGTAGTAAGTGGGCTTAAGAAGAAATCCAAGAACCAAGTGGTAGCTCCACGATGCTGGCGTGGGTCCAGGCCGAGGGATAGTTCCGATTTGCTTTCCAGCCGTGTGGTTACCGCCCACGGTCTCAGTGTGGCGCTGGAAGCCCTTGCCGCCTTGTGTGCATTCAAGGCAGGGAGAAGGGGAAGGGCAAAGGCTGGGAGGCACTTGCCAGGCAGCTCTGCTGCTTATTTCAGGAAAGGGATGGCTGTCCACACTGTGGATGCCCGCTTGCGTTCTGCAGATGGGCGCTGGGTCACGGGTCCACCCCTGCTGCCAGGAAGCGTGGAGAGGTGAAGCTTTTTTCTGAGTATGTTGCTACTTAGAATAAATTCAGTGAAAAGATATTTGTATACAACTAATAGTGCCTTCTTAACATATAAAATCAACACGTTAGTCAGGACAGAAAAAATGCCATCTCATTTCAGATTAGGTCCCTGATCTGTTTTATTTAAAAAAGAAAATGTCAAAGTAGAGGAAACATAGTAGAAAGCATGTTTCTGAGAAATATTAGCAGTTCCCACTGCTGTCCAGGAGAGGAAGTCTGAGGAAAGGGCTTTGTGCATTTCTGCGAAGATGATGCTGTACGTGTGCGTGCCAGCGCACGTGCTTGCGTGTATGCGTGTGTGTTGGGGAGAAGGGAACCAAGAGATACAGTTCTAAAAGCAACATAAATCGTGATAGTCCATCCTCCACTATCTATTGGGTGTATGATATTAAGCTAATTATCCTACCACATTTTGCCTTGGTTTCCCCAGCTATAAAACAGGATTGTAGTAATACCTTCTTACAGAGATTCTCCCCTAGACCAAACTTATCTAGGCTCCTCTGAGCCCTGTGCTCAGCTAGCCCAAACCTGAGCTTCGCCCCCCAGCCTTCTGGAGTCCAGTTTGGGCAAAAATCC
>NW_011888943.1:2049125-2058159 GCF_000151845.1 Pteropus vampyrus | reverse complement strand
GTGCGTGCCAGCGCACGTGCTTGCGTGTATGCGTGTGTGTTGGGGAGAAGGGAACCAAGAGATACAGTTCTAAAAGCAACATAAATCGTGATAGTCCAGCCTCCACTATCTATTGGGTGTATGATATTAAGCTAATTATCCTACCACATTTTGCCTTGGTTTCCCCAGCTATAAAACAGGATTGTAGTAATACCTTCTTACAGAGATTCTCCCCTAGACCAAACTTATCTAGGCTCCTCTGAGCCCTGTGCTCAGCTAGCCCAAACCTGAGCTTCGCCCCCCAGCCTTCTGGAGTCCAGTTTGGGCAAAAATCCTGCTAAGTCAGTTTAGCCAGATTATCCCACCATTGATATATGATCTCCCTGGATATCTGATCAAATTCCTCACCCCCCAGGTAATATCTTAATATCTTGTCACACTGCTGACTTCCCCAGTGAGGTGGAATTATCCTAACCCCTTAGTAATTCTCAGTCCACAACCCCCATTCCCACTCTGGTTCTTGGCTATAAATCCCCATTTTTTATTGTATTTGAAATTGAGCCCAACCTCTCTCTCCTGCAAAACCGCTACTGTAGAAATCCCCCAGAATAAAGTCTGCCTTACCATTTTAACAAATGTCATGAATAAATTTTTCTTTAACACGACCTCATGGAATGGTGTGATAAACAAGTCAACGTTTGCAAAGCATTTAGTACAGTGTCTTCTACGTAACTGTTTATTAAAAAGGTAAAGCAATCCATATTATGGGAGGAATTCATTATGTCCTTGTCAGACACTGGGTTAAATCTTTATCAGATTTAATATGTCCTATTCACTATTGTAGCCCCGCTCTCCGGCATGTTGTTGGAATTCAGTCAGTGCTTACTGAATTAATAAATGAGCCTTAGCTGATGCTAAGGCATTCTTGCTTCAGCCAGCTCTGCTTGCTTGTTGCATATTTATCTACAATATTATGATTTCCGTGTAATCTGTCGAAGGACTCGATAAATCGTCCTTAAGTAATTCCAGTTCATACGAGAACAGTTTTTCACAGTGTGTTCATCAGATGTCTTCTGATTATGACTTGATTTTGTATGACAACAAAGGACACGTCTTCTTATCCTGCCAACCCAAGTATTCACCATTCATTTGACAGTTGGATTTTTCTCTGAAATTAATAAATTGGCATTCTGCTATTTACCATGTTTTTTTCTTTTCTTTCTTTTTCTTTCTTTTTCTTTCCTCTCCTTTCCTCTCCTCTCCTTTCTTTTTTCAAAGTATTAAATCTGTCTCAGGGCCCGATGATCTTTGGAAACAAGAATAGCAGATCCCTGGGGAACTGTAGTGGGACTGCCTGGGCAGTCTTCTTAAATGATTACACAAAATTCACTTTAATTTTTAGTTTTAACTCTTCTCAACTGATTATCAAACTAAGTAAATAATTTACTGGCAATTAATCCCGCCTCCATATTTTATTAGCTGTAGTATTTGGGCAAGTTATTTAAGCTTTGTGTATCTCAGTTTCCTTAATGATAAAATAGGGTTTATGATAGTGCCTGTTCTGAATAGGGTTACATTGCAGGTTAAATGAAATAATTCTCTGTCATATGAGCATAGTTCCTGGCATTTAGTAATTGCTTGGGGTAAAAAAGAAACAGTAACTACATTTTCCAGTTAATTTATTATTTGAGATGATGGTTTCTGTTGTGCAATTTACCACAAGGGTAAATAAATGGTCAGTTCAGTGAGAAAAATGATCAATCACTCTAAGTATTTTTTTTTTTGTTTGAGATTAAAGATGGAGTTTCGACTGAATTTTTCCATCAGGTATTGTGAAACTATAAGTGGAGAGACTGTATTTTAGGAGATTTATTTTGTTCATGATGTCGTTTTAGCTACGCTATAGTATGCTGTAGTAGCTGTATATGATATATCCTGTACTGCATATGCGATAGCTATACTACTTATGCTCCATGTGTTACACGGTACATCTACACTCGGGTTTTTCAGTGGGTCACTAGATGCTGGGTTTCATGTTAATTTGGAATCTATCCTTTTGAAAACGGCCATGTTTCAGATCTGTGGTGAAATATATCTTTGGACGATTTTTAAAAAGGAGGTTTGTAAAGGCAATAATGAAAATAAGTTAAATAACTAAAAGTAAATTTTAATAAATTTCCCAATGCAATAGCTTTATCTTCTTGAATGTACTGAAAGTTTTAGAAGATTCACTTAAAATGTATCTCTCTTGTCCCCATTTCTTTAGTAGTGTTAGTAGAGATGGTTGAAAGTTGTAAAATTGTAAACATCTTCCTAAGTTCTAAGAAACGTAAATGTAAATTACTTCATATTTGTCTTTACATCTCTTCTAATTTAAGTAATTTGATGAGATTTGAGTATATTCATTTTAAAATGCTGTTTGCATTTTTTTCTATATATTAACAAATTCATTCATGGTTTTCTACCAGGCTGTGGACATTAAGAAATCAGAAACTTTTACTGTACCCCAAGTACCCAGTATCCATCCATTCATTCTTGAGAGACAAGTGATAGCATCAGTGGTCACAAAATGTTTATTGAGTAAACGAGTGAAAATGTGTATAGAAAACTGAATAAAAAATGTATATGCAGAGTTGAACTGAGAAATCACTGTATTAAGGATGTTATTAAACACCTCGCTGCCATTTTACTGTACTTTCCTATCTTTTATTTTTTTTACTACGAGTAGAATTTTAGACTTACATGGGATTAACTCTTCATATGCAAAAGTATAAGCAGCTTTCTTGACTTCTAAGCAAAGATTTTTTAATAAACAAGTTTTGAAGTCTTTACTTTTTAAGAAATCATTTAATAATGATATTCGTTTCACTGAATTTATGTTGCCGCAGATGCTTCTAATGCAAGGGTATTAGGCCAGGGCTGTCCCAGGACTGTGGAGCGCCAGAATCTGAGTTCGCGTAGCAGCTGCTAGAGAAGACTGTGGTTTGCATGAGGGTCGGCTCAGACAGAGCACCAAACAATGTGTCCCATGCTTTGAAATAAACGCTACCTAACACTAAAGCCAGCACTTGTTCTGACTTTAAAAACAGACCCACAAATCCCTTATTTGTAATTCTCAAGCACAAAAAAGTTCTGAACGTCAGCTTTTTTTGTTTTTGGTAAAATCGTAGCCAAAATTAATGTGATTTTAAAACAACAAACCGAGCAGTGACCCCCTCTCCTACATTTGTGGAGGAAATAATGGTTAATTACTGGGGTGACTCTGTTACCTTTCTAGAATCGAAAAATTCTCAACGCAGAATCAAATTCTCCCCTCAGGTTTCAGACAAAGATTGTAGACTTGTATTTGCTCAGAAACATTTAAATTTATAACCAGGAGGCAGCATGGCACGGTTGTTAAGGGTTGATAAAATGCCGATTTACCATCTGCTGGGTGTGACGCCTTGGGAAAGTGACTGATTCTCTTTATGCTTCAGATTCCTCTTCTGTAAAATGAAGTGAATAACAGAACCTAACTCTATTCACACAGGGTTATTGTGTGAATATATACATAATGCTGAGTGTGATACGTTAGTAAGTCATCAACAAGTGCTGGTGACATGTACACTTCTAGGCACGCAGTGTGTTTTACACATTTATAGAATTCATGAATGAGAAGGGGGCAGTTTGGACTGACGCTTAATGTGGAATTTGCTCGTCAAATAGTCAGTACTCTGTGACAGGGGAAAGGCTTCATCACAAAATATAGACATTCAAAAGACATACCCTAGGACAACACCACTTTGCCTCTGAACAAATATTGAACCTCCAGGTCAGCAAATATCCAGGAGTTATTTCAGAATAATTATTCTGATAATTGGGACTATAAACTGATGTTCAGTATAACTGAGTGTAATAATTTATTAATAACTATTTGAAGAGGAAAAAGCAAGGCAATGCAGAATAACATTTCGTAAGGTATCCAAATGTGCTCACTCTTTATTAAACATGCAACACCGAATGTTCTTTGTTAAAATAAAATACTTCGTTCGACATCTTAGTGTATAAATTATTGATGGAATAATTTTAACAGTTTCCTAGTGGAATTCTAGTCTGATTTTTATTTTTAGGCCACAGTATCCTTCTTTGAGATAAAACCATCTCCAGGTAGTCAGTTTCTCCTCTATTAGCTTTTTATGTCTCTCACACAGAACCAACATTGGTTTAAGTCTATATTCCCAAGGACCAAGGACTATAGGCTGCAATATTGTTTCTTCATTGATGATTCAAGATGACTCTTCTCAGGAAAAACAATTTTAAAGGCTAATTTTCTAAATGTGTTTAACACCCACTTTCCATTATTTTCAATATTCATATTCTTAAATATACGTTTCTGGAAATAAGTGAAGTATTTGAAACATCAGTTTGGTACTCATTTAAAAAAGTAGCTAATGTTGTCTCTGTAGAGACTTTCATAAACTGGACTTGAAATATAGTTCTTTTTCATTGGTCAGACATTCATTTGTGGTATGTGTTTTTTCATTTCAGGACACATTTTCAAATAATCTAGAACAACAATAACTAAATGCCTTGGCTGAGTTAACTTAATATCTTCATGGGAGAAATGTGTGTGTTGTTTTTTTTTTTCGCTTGATATGAAGCTTCTTCAAAAGGTGACCTGATAGATACTAAAAAGATTGAAGTTCAGATTTTAAGAAGAAGGTCTCAGTGGACACCAATTGCAGCAAAAATATCTGTCTTCAGTGCACCAGCTTAGTAGAACCCCAGATAGTCACCACGAATGGTACTTCCTGCTGTCAGCTTAAGAGGACTGACATTTTAACTGAGTCAGACCTCATGTTAACCAGTAGGACAATGATATTAAATCACACTTAGGGATTTGCGTATGTAAATAGTAATGCCACATATTTTATAATGAGGCATAGAATGGACACTTTGACATGGACACTACTTATGATTGCTTCCTTTGTAACTGTTCATTCTGTTTACTTCCTTCATCAATTTGATCCCTAAGATGAGGATGTGACAAATACATGTTTTCATTTGGGTTTATGTTTTCCAAATAGTTAATATCTCAATTATATATATTTTTTCTATTACAATACCTGTGAATTTTATTTAAAAAATTCAAAATGTTTGCCCTTCGAAAGACAAAAATCAATAAAATAAAATAAGATGACCCACAGACTGGAAGAAAATATTTGCAAATCAAATGTCTGAGGGACTTGTATTCAGAGTATACGAAAAAATCTTTTAGAACTCAATAATAAGAAAGGTAATTCACTTCAAAATAGGCAAAAGATCCGAACAGTAATTTCTCTAAAAGATATTTGAATGACCAGCAAGAACATGGAAATATACTCAACATCATTGGTCATAAGGAAAATGCAAATTAAAACCACAGTGAGATGCCATCATATGCACCAAAATGGCTAAAATCAAAAGACAAGCATTAAACAGATTTGATGAGGATTTGGAGAAATTGAAACCCTCATACACTGCTGGTTGGAATGTAAAATGGGATTGTCACTTTGGAAAGCAGTTTGTTAGTTTCTCAAAATGTTTTAAAAAAATAAAGTTATCATATGACCAAGCAATTTTACTTAGGTATACGCCGAAGAGAATTAAAAAGCATGAATATTTTCTGCAGCGTTGTTTTATAACAGCCAAAAAGGGGAAAATAAGGTCTGTAGACGGCAAATAAACATATGAAAAGATGTTCCACTTTAGCACTCGGAAAATGCAAATCAGAGCCACAAGGAGATACTAGTATACATCTATTGTGTATGTTAAGTGACCTACCTACTCTTTTGTGTTACTTCGTCTTCTTCATTTTATACAGATATATAGATTTATAATCAAGCAGAGTCAATGCATTTACTATGACCAACTATTTTCGCAAGTGTGTGAATCAGTTTACATGCGGGACCAGGGCCAGCAAAATGGCAGTGGGTACCTAGCAGGGAAGAGATGACATTAGAAAGGAAAGGAAATTTAAAAAAATTTAAAAATTGGTATTCATGGTTGATATATATTCATGTAAATTTATGTAGAACATTTATTATAAATATGACAACTCTCAGGTGAATGAGATTTTATTCATTTATATTAAGAGCATGCCAGACACTGTTCTCTGGCTTCCCATAAGTCATAGCTTTATAGCTTTATAAAACCCCTGGGAGGGAGATACTGTTATTACAGATGGGGAGGTCGAGCGAGGGAGCTGAGAGAGCTTGCCGGGTTCATACAGCTGGTGGGTAGTGAAGCAGGATTTGAATTCAGCCAATCTGAGCTCTTGCCCTAGGGATCATATGCACCATATTGTATGGAAGGAACTCAGAATTTAGGTTCGGGAGCCTCGAAAGTGCCTCCAGCCGTGCCTGTCAGATGTGCAGTGGGGCCTCTCTTTTGTTGTTCTATAGCAAGGTAATTATCTATGTTCATTTAACAACTATCAGAGACTTTCGTTTAGCTCTCCTTTGGTGGCACATGTCAAAATACCTATTCCAACATGTCCTGGGCAGAAAAAAATAAATGTATTGGTTCCCACAGTTGAGGAGAACAGGGCGAGCGCTAGCTTCTGGTCTGGCGGGAGGCAGAGACTGACCGTCAGAGGTCACTTGCTTCTCTTTGTCCATCGTGCCACCTGTATCTTCTCTGCCGATTCTGATTCCATTCCCAGAGGACCTTTCCTTTCGTATTTGCATTTGGTTGCTAGGACTATCTGCGGCTAAATTCTTTTAGGGTTAAGTCCAGTGGAGAAGAGTGAGGCATTTCCCCCAGTATTTCTAGCAAGACCCCCACTGTTCACTTCTATTGACACATGCCCATCCCTGCATGTGCTCAGGGCAAGGAGTTTGGCTAATTGGTTCAGTCCTAGGATTGATCCGGTATGCTGAGAATGGAAAACGGGAAGACGCCCTTAAAAAAAAAAAGAAACGGATGCCGAGGAGGCAAGCTGCTAATAGTCATTGCGAATTCTGAATTTACTTTCTGTGGGAAAACCATCCAGCTCCTTTTAAAACTATTCCGTCGTGTTCGATCCGTGGAATCTGATACCTGAACGTCCTCTCTTTAATGAGCAGCATCCATGTTCACAAAATTAATAAACTACTGGATTGGTTTGAGGGCAGGTGGTGAGATACTTTAATGAAGTTCTTCAATGTAACACCTGTAGATTGTTTTTCTCATTCTCCTACAGCAGAAAATACCTTCTAGAACTGAGGTTGTGATTACGTGTCCAGCTGGAGACAGGCAGTGCTACATCAATTAAGATCGCCAGTGGATTGTGGAGGACGGACACAATGCACCTTGGCAGAGCAGGCTAATCAATTTTCCACCTCGGTGGGCCAGAGCAGTGGAAGAAAATATTTTTGATATATATGAAACTCATGACTAATGTATATTATCTGGACCAGGCTCTCTTCCTACTCCCATTCATACAATGTAGTATTTTAGTCTTTCTGACTTCAGTGGCTGGCATTTTTGTGTTCTCAGAAGTTCATTTTGGAGTAATCTGCTTATTCAAATGCAAAAGAAGGATGGGGTTGAAATGGGGAGAATCCCTTTTCTACTTCGTATTAGCGAATTAGAGACAGTGTTAGAGGGTGGAGGGGGGTCTCCTAACAGAGGGTACCTATTCGTCATAAGAAAAGGTGACAGTCTTTTACCTGGAGTGCCCAATGACTCCTGTAACTTATAGTTTGGCATTTTGTAACTTTTATTTTGAAGACAATATCAGATGAGATGAACAGTGACAAGAGTAGAGAAGAAGGTCAATCTCTTCCTTTAAAAAGAAAAAGAAAATGCGAAGGTAACTAAGTGATACTTGTAGCAAAACAATCTTAAAAGATAATCCGAGACACATTTTACTTGTCCTATTATAACTCGATAACATAGGGTGCCTAATGTTAGCAGGTCACTGTGAAAAGTGCAGAGGAATAAAATCTTTGGCAAAGAGCAGTGGTTAGCAGTGGGGGAGGGGAGAGAAGAGGGACACGGGGCGGAGCTGGCTCTGGCATTGGACTGCTTCCTTTGAATCACTTATGATCTATGAACATTAGGCAAGCTGCTTGTTCTCTCGAGGGACTAGTGTTCCCATCTGTAAAACGGGTGTGATCCAACTGCACATTTGTGATAAAGTTCAGTAGACTAATGTTAAGTAAAGTATCTAACACATAATTGATGTTTACTAAATATTTTCTATCATTTATTGCCATTTATTGACTGCATCTTCTGTGCCAAGTTCTGTGCTAAGAACTTTACCGGCGTTATTTCGTTAAAGCATCCCAATGTGGTAGGTATTATTAGTCTCTGCATTTTTCAGGTAAGGTACGGGAAGCAAGTTGAAAATTGTTTCTCAAGTCACGTACTTTGTGAATTATAAAGCAGCCAGAATTAAGCCCGAGTTCTCTGAGTACAGATCTAAAAATTTTACATAGAAAACAAAACAAAACAATCCTTTGAAATCCTATCATGGCTTGAATCCTGATCAATGTTGAATTCTTTCCTCAACACTGGTTTTTGCCATGAGCTGGCAGAGGTGGCAAGGAATAAAGCATAGGTACTTTCTTAGGCTGTCTGTATGAGTGGGTTATGAAAATGGATATAGACAAAACTCGGGAATTACTGAGATTTTAAAGAAAACTGTGCTTTCTTTAAAATATGATTAGTCCAACACTCCAAAGAACTAAATGCTTTAATCATTTTGTGTTTAGTGCTTTACAGGGGAGGGGGAAGCAATAATGCCAGCCTAACTGAACAGAATAAAGCAAGCTGGGATCTGACTCAGTTCTGTTACACCCTCCTCCCAAACTGTCCAGCAGACAAGAATGTGTTATGTCAGGGCTGGAACTAGGGAGGGCAAGCAAGGGGCCCGGCGTGTAAATATGAGGAGGAGCTTAACCTTAAGCTTGTGCAAGCATCAAAATCGGTGTCAATTTTTTATTATTGCACAACAAATGAGAAAATTGGTGGTTTAAGGTGACACATATTGATTTCCCCCCAGTTTGTGGGTCAGGAGATCTAGCACACTTAGCTGGGTCCCCTGTAAGAC
>NW_011888943.1:2037153-2047745 GCF_000151845.1 Pteropus vampyrus | reverse complement strand
CCCCGGTGGAGCGACTGAAAAGGCGAGTTCAGAGTAGCCACCTCGTGGGGGCCACCGGGGTGCAGGAACGCGCCTTTCACGCGGAGATGAGCTCTCCGGCACGGCGACATCTCTCCCCCTTTCCAGCTTCCGCAGGGCTTTCCCAGCCCGCGTCAGCGCCACGGCAGCGTGTGTCCGCGTGTGTCCTCGCAGCCCGCCCGGCCGCTTTCACGTGTGTGTGCGTGTGTGTGTGTGCGCGTGTGTGTGCGCGTGTGTGTGCGCGTCTGCCCGCCCCGCAGCCCGGTCTCCCGCGCGCCCCGGGCGGCCGCCCCGGCCCCTCCGCCCTCCTCCCTCCCGCGCTCCCGGCCTCTGAAGGACCGTAAAGCGTGTGGCCAGAGTGGCTGCTGAAAGTTCTCTAAGAAGTCTGTGAAGTTTAATTGACGGTGTTGGGAAACTTTTATCTGGTTGATATTTGTCCAGGATAATGGAGAGGTTACGTACGAACGACTACTGAGCGTTAAAAAGAAAAAGGAAATTAAAAAAAGCAAAATACTCCATCAGCCAGAGACAGACAGGTGTTCCGGTGGAGAACCAACGCTCTCAGCAGACCAGAGGGGTGGGGGTGCCCGCTTGGGGCAGAGACTGGGTGAGGGGGCGGGAGCCCACAGGAGGGAGCCAGGCTGTGGAGTCAGAGGGTTTCAGGGTAAGTGAGGAAAGCCCACCTCAAAGAGGACTGAGCAAGGAAAATGCGCTGGCTGTCGTCCAGGCGACAGGATCCAGGTCCCTGGCCCCTCTTCCCTTCTCGGCTCTTCTCGTGCTGGTTTCATGCTCACGCAGGCTCTACGCAGGCGGTGAGTTCAGACTCCAGGCCTTCTTGGGGTCCCATCTGCAGCCCCAGTGGGTAGAAAAGGGACCCTCTGTCTTATTTAGTTCTGGCTGCTATAGCAAAATACCCTAGCCTGGGCCGCTAAAACAACAAACATTTATTTTCATAGTTCTGCGGATCAAGGTCCCAGCAGCCACCTTCAAGACTGGGGCTCACTAGGCGGAGAGAGGAGGGGGGCTCTTGTCTCATCTTACGAAGGCCCTAATCACCCCGTGGAGCTCCACCTTCGAGACCTCATCTAAACCTCCTCGCCTCCCGAAGGCCCCACCACGCTGGAGACTGGGGGGGGGGGGGGCTTCAACATGTGAATTCAGAAGAGACACAGGAAACACAGCGATGTTGTCTATAATGTTCTCTAACCAGACAATTCCTCAAAAACCTCGGGGCTGGGGCTCAAGTCTGAGGTACTGACACTGTGGCCAGGGTCAGTGAAAGGAGAGAAGTACAAGGTAACAGGTCCTCAGCAGGCTCAGGACTGCGTCCGGCCCTGGTGGCAGGGAGAGCTGACAATTAAGGTGGCCTGCACCCTTCTCCCCGCAGCCTGGCTGCTGCTCGGCACAGACAGTGCTGCTCGGGGAAGTTCAAGGCTGAAGCTCGCAGTTTTTAACCAAGCTGACTTAACTGGTTAGGCCAGTCACATGGCATCATGGAGAAACTGGTCCCGGTGTGGCTGCTGGAGTTTCTGATTTTAAATAGCACATCACAAAGCCACTATTTTGGCCAAGAGTCACACCTGGACATCCAGGCACCCAGAGAAAAAGGGTACGACCTTCCCATCCAGCGATAGTAGTTTCTGTCCTTTCACAGCTCAGTTTCCTCAGGGGTGAAATGTGGAATATAATAGTGTCTATCTCATAGGGTTAAACATTTGTAAAATACCTAGATGAGTGTCAGCACATAGAAAATGCTGTAAAATTGTTTTTTTCTTTTTTAAGAATATATGTCTGATCATATTTATTTCTAAATGCCAGTGGAGCCTGAGATGATTCATGTTATACAGACAACCCGATTCTTCTCTTGCAAGCCATTTTCTAGGAGCTGCAAACTTATATTCCTGCTGGTTTACACGAAATTTGGAGGAGAAAGGGGTCAAATTCACCTGCGATAGAGTGGACTTAGTGGAATGCCAATGAAGCGGCGTCTAGTCTGAAGGGTTTCTAGGAAGCACAGACTTCGATAAATCACAAGCGGTGATTTCATCCTATGAGTCCTGATCTGTTCATTTTCTTTGACAGGCAGCATGTTTTTTTAAATTGGTTTGTTCTTTATGTGTTATCGAGCCCACTGTAAGTATTTATGTCTGAGGAATGTATTCCAATCTCAGTTATTTCCAGAATCTTCTCTCTGGAAGCAGAGCGCCATCAGCTGCCAGCACTCCTCCCCACCCCCTCCCTGGTCTTCATTATTTTGCTAATTAGCCACTTCATCTTGCACTCTTCATATATCTAATTCATATTGCTATTATTTTGCCAACACTTGTATCAAAGAGAATATTTGAAGTTACTTTGTCACCAAGAAAATGTTTGGGTTTTAACTCGTAGTATTAAACTTAGCTTTTATCAGTTTCTGGCCCTACAGCCAGGCGCTGAAATGATATTAAAGAAGTGGAGAAGGGAGAAGGTGGAGAGAAGAATCTATTAAAACAACAACAACAACAACAAAACAAACGAGTGTTTGTCAGCATTCCTCAAGGGTCAAGTGTTTTGACTATAGACATGGGTGCTTTGGAAGGGCTTCCGCCCTGTCTTTTATATGGAATGTATTAGAAAAGAGACTTACCAATCATCGTGGCCTTCTCTTAAGAAGCTGTCTGTAGAATTCACTCTTGGATTTTCTGTTTTTCCACAAAGGAGAGCTGGCCCACGTGCTGGATCAGCAGAAGCGGGGCCACAGTCCTATGAATGGTGTCCCTGTCACTCATTTTACTTCTGATTTAATCTTCTTTGTGAATTTTTCCAACTAGTTCTTTTTCTCTTAATACATTTTTCCTTTTGCTTTTAAGGCATGTTATTTTTAGGCATTAGAGCTGGAGTTATGATGTGATTAATCAAAGAATGAGCTGGAACACTCTGTCATGTCGAGATGCACAGGCTCGGGGTCAGAAACAGAGTTGGTGCAACGAGAGAGTGCTATGGGCTGACACATCACATTATGTTCTTTTGGGGGGTATTCTGAGAGACTCAGTGGGACAGCGTGATTTGAAAACTGGGAAAAGTAGGGGAAGACTAACTTATGGTAGAACCATATCCATATTTCACCAACTCTAAAATGACACTTACTGAAATATACAACCTTTTATATGCCAAAAAAAAAAAAATGATGTCAAATGAACTTTATCTCGTTGGGCACTGCATGTTTTTATATTTCTATGTAGTATATTCTTTAACTCTGTTCTGGGATTCAGTTAAATGACTTGGAAATAGTTGATCCATTCAAGTCTTATTTTTAAGATTTGTAAGGTTGGACCAGAACAGCTTTTTGCCGAGGGCTAATTATTGAAGACGGGACCCCGCAGATCTCTGGGTTTCTCTCCATGCGCCCCCCTCTCCTCTCTGGAATTCTGTCTTGTGAGCCTCCTTCATCTCCTTGACCCTCATTTCTGCTTTCTCTGCTCATGGAGTCTGCTGGACTCAGCCAATTTCTGCTCCCTTGTCCAAGGCGGGACAACTCTCTCAAGCTGGTAAACTGGGCGATCCTGGGCCCACCTCATTCTCGTTTCCTGTGTTTCGGGCATTCACTGTGCTTTGTTGCCTAAGTCTGGCAAACTGTTTACATACATTTTACCTGTCTCATTTTTGTCGTGATGGTTTTGGGTGGGGCAGTTGGGCTGGACCCTGTTTATCGTAGCTGGAAGAGGAGGTCCTCCCTGGCCTTTGACTTTGGACAAGTTACTCAATTCATCTCTTGGAGTAGATATCAGGGATTTTGTTTTTTTTTTTTCTTCTTTTCCATAGCTGCCCCTTGCTCACCTGGTGGAACTGACAATCACATCCCTGTGTTTCCTGTGTCAAAGTAATCATGCTACTCAGGCTGGCTGGTCAGTACAACCTGTCTCCACAATGGTTGGCGTAAAGATGGTTATAGATTACAAACTACGTAAATCCTAGTTATTCCGGGAAAAGTTGCTAACGTCTTGTTAAGAAAACCACCAGTCTTATTGCTGGTATCAGCACAAGGACATTTTTATAGAGTTACTGGGATTAATTTGGATGCTGGAAGGGAAAGCTGGCCTAAGCATAATGCAAGTACAGAGATGGATAGAGGAGAAAGGCAGCCCTTGTGGATCGAGCTGCGATGGAGACAGAACTTTCTGTTTGTCAGTTGTGTAAGCTAATACATATTTCTCTCTTACCAATTTTTCCCTTTAGTTCTGAATGAATATTCCATGTCTTGAAATCAAAGGAATCCTGCTAATACATCTCTCTAAGTTTCATTTTTTTTTTTTTGTTTTTAAAAACAGGATATCTCTTTTCATATATAACATCTATGATATATCTGCATTTGTATCTCCTAGTGTTGTGAGGATCAAATGGATCAAACGTTCTATAAATTATTCTCTCATCTCATAACAGTTACTCCTTTCGCTTTCTGTCATTTCATTGGTTTAGGACCCCCAAACCCCGCTCACCTGTGAGTTGGTCATGTGACCCAGGCTCATCGGCACATTTCGTCTCTTGGCCAAATCGATTGGTTTAGGGATGAACATCTGATTCAGGCCGGTCTAGTGAGCCCCACTTCCCAGGAATTCTGCTGTGATTCTTGGGAATTACTCTGCGGGGCTGATAGTGAACACAGCGCTCCTATGAGCCTCCGCTTGGAGTGGTCTGCCTGGGAGAAGTACCCACCTCGGGAAGCAGGACAAGGAAGCAGAGTCGCCACGGTGGGAGGAGAGAGAGCAAAACGCCACATTACTCATGCGAGCCCCCCAGTCCACGTATGCAGTTTGAAGGATACGAATGAATAAATTATTCTTTTCTAAAGCCAGTTTGAGTTGGGCTTTATCGCTTTTAACTTCTATGGCATGGTTGTGGTGATGATGATGATCGCTGTTACTTTTGTTATTATAATCGTTTCTTTGTAATTACTGAAAATGCTGGCAGCACATTTTGGGAACTAGATCACTTTACTGCATCCTGCTTCTCTCACCCCTATGATGAGCAGGCAGCTTCTTATGTCAGTGCACCCCCAGTAAGGTGATTTCAGACCTCTGTGTGTACGGTTGGCAAAAGAAATTTTGCCTGATTCCATTCAAAAACTGCCTCTTTACTTCACATAAATCTTCCTCTTGCAAATACATCCTCATAGTTTTTAGGTTTAACTAATTGCTACACCAGTCAGTGGCAAAGCTTATCTTCGGTAAGGTGCCAGAGTCCCATCTGCCTTAAAGAAGAATTGTTAACAAAGCCTTGGAATGAATAAAATATTACGTCTTCCATCACCTCTCTATAGGATGTCGGGGATTACTTGTACTTTGAAAGTGGTCATCATTCTTTAATGACAACTTGTTAATATTTAGATTATCATTTTGTGTCCTAGCAAGTAACCGTGCTGGCAAGCTACAAAGGGGACATCGTTATTAAAGACTGTCATAGTCCCCCTGCCGGGGACAGGTAACCTGTCTCCATTTGGTTCATGTAAAATACCCACCAAAGCAGAAGATCTCTACTCGCTCCTTAGACACCTCGGCTGCTCCTATCCCACAGAGTCAGCTTGGTCCTCACACTGGGGTGTGTGTGTGTGTGTGTGTATGTGGGGAGGTGTTGTTTCTAGGCTTACAGAGTGGGAAAATTGTGGCCCAAAGTGTAATGAAAATCAGCGTTGGAACAAGTGATCCATACATAGCCTTACTACTCGCAGCGTGTTTCACGGACCAGCAGCACCAGCTGCTTAGCAATGCAGAATCTCGGGCCTGAGCCCAGGTTTGCGGAACCAGAAGTTGCATTTTAAGAAAATTGCAGGTAATTGGCAGGCACTTTAAAGTTCGAGAAGGGTCAGTAGAGAGCATTTGTTTCCAGACTTAGGTGAGCACCACAGTCACCTAAGGAGCTCATTTAAAAGATGCGTGTTCCGAAAGCCTGTTGAAAGCTATCGTTACATGGCCCCTAACCCCAAAGATACTTTTCTGGTATGTGAAGAAGGGTTTCAGGTATCTGAATTATTAACGAGCCCCGCCGGGGTTTTAGATGCAGGTGGTTGAGAAGCACTGTAGAGCAGGCGATCTGGTTACCGTGGAATGTGTAGAAAAGTTTAGCAAAAGGAATAATAGAAATTGAAATGACTTCTATTCCTGAGTTAAGACTGCTAATGTGGTATGTGTGCGTGTGTGTAGGCATGCACGCACGTATGTGTGTACTTATGCATGCATGCATGTAATTAGAATTGTATTATGCACACATAAAAACACACAGTCTATTTCTATTTGTGCACAAGTGGCTGGCACATGGAAGTGACACATTTAAAGAACCTGAGCTTGGCGTGTGATAGCCCTCTGGGGACCGGGTGGGTACCGCTTGTCAACTGCTCTTCTTCCTCCCTGGTTTGCTCAGCAGTATCTCTGTTAACCCCACTGCGGGGACAGAGCACACCTCCCTGTGTTCAGAGGCTGGGTGGGTGGTGCCTAGAGCCTGGAGCCAGACTGGACAGGGCTGATCCGGGCACTCCCTCTTTCTAGCTGGGCCTTGGGCAGTTTGCTTACCTCCTATCCTACAAAGGCAGCTCATTTGTAAAGAGCAGTCAGGTGACTACTTTCTAATTGTCATAGTAGGTAAATAAGTTAATACAGGGCTTAACATCATACTTGCCACGTGTCGTGAGAATTATTAGCTATTATTGCTGTTGTGTTGTTATTAATAAACACTATTTGCTAACTAGAACTATAACACGTAGATAAATGTTTATATATATAATATATATTACACATACGTATATACTATAATTACGCTAGACTCAAGTCAAAAATGTTAAGTGATTTTTTTCTACACTAACATTAGTGATCCATTACTGGTTTTTATTTCTGATACTAGAGAAGTGAGCTTTAATTACCCTGTAAATCTGATGGAAGTTATAGAACGTTGCACATGAAAAATGTGCATCTGCTCACACACACACACACACACACACACACAGTGCAAACTACCAGGTGTGCGATGACACGGCAGGTCGCCAGTGGCGGGGGTGTCCAGCCAAGTGAAGAACCCTTGCAATGACCTGCGGTCTCCTTGAGGCCAGGCGCTGTCCTCAGTTATTTGTACCTCTCGTCCCTGGTACAGTGTCTGGCTCAGTGGCAGTGCCCCATAACAGGCCGTTATGTTGGTTATATAACTTTTTGATCATCAGCAATTGATTCTCGATTTCCAGTTCTGTTGGAAGAGTGGAAAGTGTCAGTAAATGATGAGAATCGTTATTACAGAATTGAGATGTACTATGAAACGTGTCCTAGAACAGTCCTTCTCAAACTTCGATGTGCTCCAGGATCACCTGGGCTTTGTGGTATATGCAGATTCTGGCTCTGTAGTCTTGGGGGCCTGGGACTGATGAGATTCTGTATTTCTAATAAGCTCTTAGGGAATGCTGATGACGCTGGTTCAGGGACCATCGTCCCTTGAGGTGCAGAACTGAAGAAGACACAGCAGGGCATAATGGAAAAAGGAGAGGGATGTCACGGTTTGCATCCCAGCTCCTACATTACTAACTTTATAACCTCAGCCCAAGTTCATTCATTCAGTGCATGTGGGTTGAGCCCTTCCCGTCTGCAATGCAGCATTCTAGACGCTAGAGGCGGAGTAGTGCACCAGAGCAACACTGTCCTATTCTCGTTGAGTCTGGTTATCCATCATACTTCTAATATCAGAATCTTTTCCCAAAGGCTTGAAGGATGGAATGAGCTTGTGTACATAAACCACCCAGTGCACTGCCGGGTGCATGGTGAGTGTAGAATATATTGCCCTTCCTGAGAACATGAGCTCTCTGTATGTAGGCTTTTGGTAGTAGCCTAGGTGCTAGCAAGGTGATAACCAGCCAGGAATCGGCCATGGCGAGTAAGTCAAAGTTCTCATGAATAATAAAACAGCTTAATATTGTGAAGTATAATGGGGAGGTGACTATGTATAATTTAGAGAGACCGAGTGACTTTTTGGAGTAAATTTTTAGTCCTGAATCACAAAAACCATGATCTCTGATATTCAGATTTTTATCAAAGCTTTTTGAAATTCTAGGTGGAACTAAATAACTTACATTCCACTTCTTGTAAAATAAGGTAGTGTGAAATTAACTCATGTTGAGATTGACTGTTAAAACACTTAATAACTCAGTTCAACAGGTATTTATTGGGCATCTACAAGGTACTATTTTCTATTGGGGACATAAGGGAATTTAAGTCATAAGTCTGTACTCAGAGAACTTTGAAATATCAGGAAGGCAAGAACTGCATTTTGTTCATTTGTTTTATTCATCCATTCACTTGTGCGTTTGACACATACTTATCAAGTGCATTTTAGAGGAAACAAAGAAGACGAATGTGATATAGTTCTTGACCACTTCGAGGAGGAGAAGACATTGATGCAAATTACATAAAAATGTTATGGGGAGAAATGGAAAAGTACAGGGGATCTGGCAAAGTTAGCGTTAAAGATTACAAGAATTGCAGACTGTACAGCCTTTGGAACAAAGAATTTCCTGTCCAATAGCAAAGGCAGTTAAACAAATTACAATCGAGTGGGCTAATTACAAAGTACAAGCTGAAGTCAACGCAGGGATGACGGGATTAAGTCTTTGTAAAATGAGGGATTTCTTCTTCTGGGGGGAGATTGATGGTTTCGAGAATGGAAGACGGGTTTGTTGAGCAGGTTATGTTTTACCGTTGAAAAAGGAGTTTTCTACGTGGTCGGGAGAGGGAGGGGCACGCCATATAGAGTAATCAGCATGAGGGGACCGGGGACAAGTCAAGTAGCCCTTGTCTTCAGGGACTGTGGTTCGATGCTGTTGGAATCTAAAGGGGAGGCAGAGATTGGTGAGGGAAGGACCAGGGTGATGGATACAGATCGGGCGTGCAGAGCCTTCTGTCCCAGGGAAGAGAGGCCGGCGTGTGGAAGGGAGAGGTGGCATGAGGAAACAGGCGTAACCAAAGACACAGGGGTTTGCATGGGACAGTACTGTGGCTTTCTCGTAGGTCAGGTTCCCCAGAGCAGATCCCGAGGAGAGGGTCCACGAGGCTCTCCTGGAAGCTGCTAAGGAAGCGAGCGAAGCCCAGCTGGCCCTGCAGGGGACGCCAGAGTGTGGGTCTCAGAGTGGCCTGGCCTCGGCAGGGATGCTGGGCTCCTGCGCCCTTGCCCCAGCCGGTTGTTGGCTAAAGGCTGCCCTTGGAAAGACGAAACGCTTCCGCCTCTCTGCTTCAGTGGGCGAAGTGGCTTCAGGAGGTAAGGGCAGTTTTCTGAGATATGACGGCGAGTTTGTAGGGACGGCACACTGGGCAGGTGAGGTGAGTGAACCGGAGGGACTGTGAGTGGAGTTAAAAGTGTAGTGGGCACCAGCGTCAGTCCATAACAGCAGAGCTAAACCTTTTTTTCCTGATAATTTAATTGTTACTCAAGTTTCTCATTTCGCCTGGATAGCAAAAGTTTAATCATAGGCAATTTGGAGACGAATCTTTTTTTTGAGACTGTGTCTAAAACCTGGATTATAAAATGCCAAGATTTTGGAGCGAAGAATGGGCATCTGCTGAGACACCCCTTGCCCAGGTCATCTCCTTGTCAGTCACCTAACAGGTAACCATGGAGATGCCCCAGTTCCTTCCTGCTGCAGGGATCCTCAACTAGCTCAGTACTTCTTGGGCTCAGTACTTCTTGGGCATTTCTCCACTGTTTTTGCTCCAGCCGTTTTTATGGAATACTCAGAGAGAGTTGTTTAAACCCTCGTCTAGAGGTATATGCTGATTTGCTGCTATTTTCCTCTGAAGTTGTCTTGCCTCCTTGGGCCTTACTTAAAAAATAAGGCCTGGGACACCTCTGCTCTCAAGAATACTAGGGGAAAGTAAAGGGTTAATGTTTCTAAAATGTTGTCCTAATGCCAGGAACATTTTCTCCCATTTCACCTATCATCTGAATTTTATCTTCCTTCCTTTGGTTTACCATCTAGACGTCATCCTAGGATGCACGTTCGAATCACTTGCAGAGGAGAAGGCTTTAAAAACATACTAATGCCTGGATCCCGCCTCAGGCCAATCAAATCAGACTCTCTGGAATGGGGTGCAGATGTTGGTGTTCCTTAAGCGCCCTCTGTTATCCCGGTGTGTGCGAAATGGACGGGGAGCAGGGGTGCTATGGATTTTTATTGGGTTTAAGTGTTGGATGACAGTGCTAGGCACCGCCGTCAGCAGGACTCGTGCTTCACCGGGCGTCCGAGAGTGGTTGTACCCGATGCAGAATTTCAGCACCTTGGGAATCAGCTCCCGGAGTGTTTCCACATGAAGTCCCACATAAGCCCCCGTGTTCCAAGGAGCAAGTTCACTTCTGGCTGCACTCCTTGACCTGAATATATTTTTTACCAGCTCTGCAACCATTAATGGTTTGAGCATGTATTACAGAAGAAGAATGTTTCAAAGATGAAACAAATTTAAATTCTTTTAGACTGTATTACTAAATATAACGTGTTTACAGGCCAGGTCATTCACCATGGTTTCTACTTTGTATTTGGTTATTATCATGGAAAAATGGCTTTTTGTTCTAGAAGA
>NW_011888943.1:2030918-2035076 GCF_000151845.1 Pteropus vampyrus | reverse complement strand
CCAGAGGAGCCGACACTCTAAACACAGAAGCAGACAGCTAGCTATGACTGCCTAGGCTCGATGAAGATCTGCCAGGGCGACAGGGACCGCCCCTGGGGGAAGGGAGCGTTTAAGCTGACATAGGACAGCGAGTGGAGTTTGTAAGCACAGGGTGTTGGGGACAGTGGTGGGTGTTGCGAGCGGACACATGCGCACAGGCCCTGGGGAACCTGCGCTCGAGCGAGAGTGGAGGTCAGGAAGTGGACGTGGGGGTCGCAGGGTCGCAGGGGACGGTGCTGAGCTGTGCTGCCATATCAACTGTAGATTCCGTTTTAAGACCCGTGGGAAGACAGTGAGGGGTTTTAAACAAGGGGGCGCTAAGACCAGGCGTGCTGTGTCCTTGGGGCCATTCGAGTGGATTTCAACTGCTGAGCTTCAGCCCTCATGCCCATGACGGTCCCCGTACACGGCCACGCTGTTCTTCCACCTCCTGCTCTCTGGTGGGCCCCGTGCCATGCTAGCCACTCACTGGGATGGCCACGCGTCCAGGTGCACAACCCAAGGGCGGCTGCTTTACTTTGGGATCCCCAGGCCGAGGGTCCCCTCTGACGACAGTCATCCAGCTGGGCAGCATCTCTTAGTTCTGAGTTGGCTCTCCATTTTTACGTGGCTACAACCCTCGGTCTGCTGTCTTTCCAGCCCGTTCTGTGCCCTGGCTTCATTGTCCTATATGAACTGTGATGAGGTGTTTGAGCGCTGCGTCTGCCGCAGTGGAGGCTGGAGCAGGAGTCCATAGGCTGCGGGCCGGCTCCATCCGCAGAGCCTGTGCGCTTGGTCACGCGGCGCGGAGGTGCCGAGAGGAGCCGAGCCCCTGAAGCAGAACTGCCTTTCTCGCCTTCTCCCTTTTTCCTTTACCAGCCGTTTACCAGTCGTGTGTCAGGCTCTGCAAGATGCATATTTGCAAAAACGACTTAGCTAGTGCTCTGGTCTCACGGAGCTGCAGGTGTTTCATGGAGAGCGGGGTAGGGAATGATATCTGCGAAGTACCCGTGGCGCACAGTGGGGGTGTTACGGCAGCTGCCTTCAGTCTTGACCCCTGTGGCCCTCTGCAGGTTACTTGGAACATTGACTCTGTGTTTAAGCCCCTGAGTTATTTCCATCTTTCTCTCAAAATCACCCTCCCGTTCACCCTCCGTTCACCATTCACCGTTCACCGTCCGCTCACCCTCCCACCGCACACGTGCATTTACTCCTCTCCGTTCCGTTTCTCCTTGTGAAAGAAATGTATTTAATAATGAACACCTATATACATCTGGAAAAGAGATGCATTTTCTTCTATTTAAAGCCCAAGTCCCTACCTGTACTCTCGGTCACATCTCCTAAAGTGTGTCTCACAGTAGGGCTTCATCTGCTAAACAATAACAGCCTTAATAATGAGCATTCATTGAGTGTCTGTCGGGTGCCAGGATCTCTGTATTAATAGAAGTTTTTTATGCGTTATTTCTTTTTCTCTCAGCATGTTATTGGTCGTGTTTTACAGATTAGTAAACTGAGATTCAGAATGTACCTTTCCGAAGGTTTCCAGGTTGGACCTGTGTCGGAGTCTGGAGGGGACTAAGCGTCTCCTCTCAGCCACACTAGCCCGTCTTCTGTTTCTCTCTCCGCAGCGAGCATTTTCCTCAGTCAAGCCTAGATGTCTTTTTATTCTTTCATCTTTCTGTCTTTTCCCAAAGAAAAGCATGAAAAAATTCTATAGACTTAGTATCTCCACTTCCAATGTTCCCCATCTCACCCTAGTGTCGTTTAGCCTCATGTAATCTAGTTTTTTTCTTCCCCAACTTCTAAAAACATCTGCACTGTTTTTCACTGTTAACTTTCCCTCACCACTTCCCGAAATCAGCTCCTTTTCTGGTTTACACTACTGCTTTTGTCTTGGTTCTTTTAACTACACTCCCCACTCCTACATGCATATAAATATTATTAAGCAGCATTTTAACAGATAGGGAGGTAATGAATATACACGGTAAAAGAAAAAAGTGCAACAGGGTGTTTTATGGTAGTTTTTTGTATCCCTTTGCTTTTTCTAGGGCGTCTCTTTGAGTATTTTCTTTCCTGTTTTAAAATATAGGGCATATTGATAGGAAACGTTTTGAATTCTTACACGTCTAATAACATCCTGGCTTTGCTCTTACTCTTGATTGGTGATTTAATTGATTATAAATTTCTGTTATCAGCTTGAGAGTTTACAGAAGTCTGAGCTCAGCGCCTTTTCCCGTCAGCACTCCGAGGCGTTGAGCTCGATTCTCTCCTCCCATCTCAGTTTCTGAGTGACTTGATACTCGGGCTCCTTTCGTTCCTCGGAGGGTAGAATGTCTTTTTCGTTTTTTGTTTTCTTTTGTTTCCCTTTCCTGTAAATATTTAATTTTTTTCTTCATCATTAGCATTCTAAATATATTTCTTTCTACTTGGTGCTTTAAAATATACTTTCATTCTGGGGACCTAGGCTTTTTCTTTTTAGCTGGGGACATTATCCTATTATTCTTTGATTATTTTCTCTCCCTCATTATTTCTGTTTTCTCCTTTTTCTAACTCCTAGTAGTTGAATTCTGGGCCTCTTGGATCTTTTTGTTCATGTCTTAAACTTTTCTCTGTGACACGGATCTCCTCCGCCCCCTTATCTGTCTCGTAAAGGAAACGTGCTCACCTTTGTCCAGCGTCCCCAGCACGTTGGCCTCACTCTCCATAGACTCGTTTACTTCCACGTCATATTTTCAATTTCTAAACTCTCTTTTAAAAAATGTTCTCGCCGCACCTTTTAATAGGTGCTCGTTCCTTTTTAACAGATGCTCTGTTTCTCCCGAGATAAGTGAATGACTTCCACGCATGGGCAGAGGTTCCTTCCTGCGTTTGTTTCCTCCACACCAGCGCCTGTCACCACCTCTCTCCCTGGCCTTCCCCGAGGCGGGGCCTTGCTTTTCCTGAAAGGAAGTTCCACTAAGGCCAAAAGCTGCTGCCTTGACCCTTCTGTCTGTGGGTGGGTCATGTCTGTGACCCTCGATGTCGTGAATGCTGCACTGGGTGATGAATTACTCCCGTTGCCATAGGGTTAAATAGCAGAAGCCTTTAATTTAGTCTGCGAGTTGCAGGTCGTGTAAGGCTTCCCAGGGGAATTGTATTTAAGCCAAAGTTGGAAGGATGTGGGAGGTTTTGGAATCGATCTTCAAGATCTCCACGCTGTCACTGTAGACGCTGCTGGACACCAACCTTGCACTCACGGTCACTTTTTATTGGCAGAACCCCAATTTTGTTCTAGGGGGTAAGTATGCCATCTAGTAATTTGTTTTGCTTTCTATTTAACCACCTTTAAAGCTGGGGAAAGTCCTGTAACACACTTAGTTATTGAGATGTTGGTGTAAGTCCTTGGGGAAAACAGTCCTAAGAAATAAAAATCAAAAGCCTCTCTAGGAGAGAGTACTTGATTCTTTGCCTCATTAATGCCTGGAACAGGGATGCAGTGCCTGGAGGTACAGCAGCCATCCTGAAACCATGAAGAGAAAAACCACATACCATGCAGAAATGCAGAGGGATCCTAGACTTTTAGTGGCATTCTTGAGCAAGTGCATGAGCCATGGAGATGTTCTTCTAGAATTTCTAAGGGAGAAGAAGAAATTCCCACTAACCTAGCCTTGTTAGGTTTTCTGCCATTTCTAGTTTAACCTGCTCCTAATGAGCACACTAGTTCAGGTGTTCCTTAGCTCTGCTAACACTGCCAGACCTGTGGTTCCCCAGGTGCGGTCCACAGACTGGCAGTGTCAGCACCACCTGGGAACTTACAGACGTGCAGGATCTTCTGAATCCAACACTCTGGGGACGGGTCCCATCAACTACAGTTTGATAAGCCTTCCAGGTGATTCCGATGCACACACTGAAGTTTGACAACTGCTGGAACAGAGTAATGATTTGATCAAGGTCTTAAATTTAGGAAATTCTTTTCTTTGACCTTAAATAGTACATTATCAAATAAATACCCCTCAAGTGAAGTTTTATACACATCGATATCTATATTCCTATCTCTCTCTCTCCATCCATCCATCCATCCTTCCATCCATCAATTATCATCTATCATCCATCTATCCAGTTTCTTTTTTGGTTAAGACAACCACTGTGACTCTCCATCAC
>NW_011888943.1:2016540-2030868 GCF_000151845.1 Pteropus vampyrus | reverse complement strand
CTGTCACTGTAGACGCTGCTGGACACCAACCTTGCACTCACGGTCACTTTTTATTGGCAGAACCCCAATTTTGTTCTAGGGGGTAAGTATGCCATCTAGTAATTTGTTTTGCTTTCTATTTAACCACCTTTAAAGCTGGGGAAAGTCCTGTAACACACTTAGTTATTGAGATGTTGGTGTAAGTCCTTGGGGAAAACGGTCCTAAGAAATAAAAATCAAAAGCCTCTCTAGGAGAGAGTACTTGATTCTTTGCCTCATTAATGCCTGGAACAGGGATGCAGTGCCTGGAGGTACAGCAGCCATCCTGAAACCATGAAGAGAAAAACCACATACCATGCAGAAATGCAGAGGGATCCTAGACTTTTAGTGGCATTCTTGAGCAAGTGCATGAGCCATGGAGATGTTCTTCTAGAATTTCTAAGGGAGAAGAAGAAATTCCCACTAACCTAGCCTTGTTAGGTTTTCTGCCATTTCTAGTTTAACCTGCTCCTAATGAGCACACTAGTTCAGGTGTTCCTTAGCTCTGCTAACACTGCCAGACCTGCGGTTCCCCAGGTGCGGTCCACAGACTGGCAGTGTCAGCACCACCTGGGAACTTACAGACGTGCAAGATCTTCTGAATCCAACACTCTGGGGACGGGTCCCATCAACTACAGTTTGATAAGCCTTCCAGGTGATTCCGATGCACACACTGAAGTTTGACAACTGCTGGAACAGAGTAATGATTTGATCAAGGTCTTAAATTTAGGAAATTCTTTTCTTTGACCTTAAATAGTACATTATCAAATAAATACCCCTCAAGTGAAGTTTTATACACATCGATATCTATATTCCTATCTCTCTCTCTCCATCCATCCATCCATCCTTCCATCCATCAATTATCATCTATCATCCATCTATCCAGTTTCTTTTTTGGTTAAGACAACCACTGTGACTCTCCATCACATATCGCATTGAGTAAAAGCATCTGAGTCAGTTATTCAAAGCTGAAAATACTGTCTTAGTCATATCTTTCATAGAAAAATTTCCTTCTTCCTTCCTTCCTTCTTCCCTCCCTCCCTTCTGCTTCTCCCTCCCTCCTCCCTTCCTTCCTCCCTCCCTCTTCCCTTCCTTCCTCCATCCCTCTCTCCCTTCCTTCTCCCTCGCCCCAAGCCCATGATTCCAGTAAAAGCGCTAGCTTACTGTGGACGGAGGACGTCTGTAGGTCACTTTTTTGTACTCATTCCTCTACTCATTCCTGAAAACCATGGTCATGGTCATCATTCATCCTGCACATAATCAAACCATCTTTGCGAAGGCTTTAAGAGGCTTCCTCTCTTTGGATCATATCTACCCTCATTTATACCTTTTAAATGGTGCTTTGCATTGTTTTTGTTTTATTCATGTAGTAATTTATGGAACTGAAGAGTATACCTGATAATTACGTTTAAAAGGAGCGTAACATGTAATTAAAATTAAACAATATAATTTTATGTGTATAAATCCATTTTTGGAAAATCCGTCCAAAAGTTGAAGCGAATCATTATAATTTTTAAAAACATAATGAGTGCTGAGTGGTTATTGATGAGTCATCTTTTTATCATGCCGTCTGGGACTCTGACACTGAAGAATGTAATGGATATTTCTACTGTCATCAGGTTATTTTAAACTTAAAGATGAGAAGAGAGAGATTCATTTTTAAAAAGAAAGCAAACTCCACAATTACAGTACAATAATTAACTTTTAAATTAGGCAAAAAAGAAGATAAATATTTTTCTTTAAAGGAATATGTTAAGATATAAAAATGAATATATCCATAATACTTTTATTCTTAAAAAGATCTCTTAAAGGCAATCACAGAGACATGGCTATTCATTTTAAAAATAACTCCTGGTTAAAAGACTCACCTTATAAAATTAATTTCACAATTTTTACATTTTTTAAAAAAATAACATGCAGTAAGATTTTTTTTTTTTTGAGAGGAGAGAAGGATATCTGTAATTATATGATAGGGTTGTCTTTTTCCTATGAGAATAATTTGAAGACTTCACAGATAAACAGTAGCATACAGAATGTTAGGAAAACAAACACGCAAGGGATTACAAAAAAGTAGTATATTTAACACATTTTTCCAACCGTGCAATTCATATACATAAAAATGCATGCGCATAGGGCATTGGTGAGAATAAAAACTCACCCATATATTCTTAATGCCCATCAAGTCTCATGTTTTTCTCTCGTTACATTTATACACAGACATACACATCTTTTTTTTAAAATCTACTTCATTTGGTATCATATTATGCATTCCTCAATCAAGTAGTTTATTTTGTTTCTTATTTCTAGTTAAAATTACTTGTTACATTATGGTCAGGAAGTTTCTGCGTTTTGGATTTCATCAGGGGTGTGTGTTTTTTTAAATAACAAAATATATATTATGTTTAGTAAGTAATCTTTTTATCAGCTTGAACTGTCAAAAACTGAAATAGGAATTCATTCGTTCATGTATTCTTTCATTCATTCCTGAGCAGACCACATGTGGTTGATCCCCGCTCTGTCTGTGACATTGGGGCTATTCCTTATATAAAAACTTATGACATTTATGTGAATGACCTTTTTCCAATTTATAATTCTCTAGGTAATGTTAATTATCTGGTTGAATTCCCTCATGTTCTATGTGTTTTAATACGGAGGGGTAATACACTTGAGTTATAACTATTTTACCCTCTTTTTTTTTAATCTTTTTTTTTTATGGGAATGTGTGTACAATTCCTGTTCAAATATTTCAGCACTAAACAAATGGAGAAATAGTACTATTCATGTTAATATTGCATATCTTTTATTGAATCTGCCTGTTATGTTTTGCCTTTTTTTTTTTTTTTTTTGCTCCTAAGGCAGAGACTTCATGGATCTACCACTGAGTGAACTCTGTGACTTTGAGAAAGTTCTTTGACTTCTTTGTGAGTCTGTTCTTACTTACGTGATAATAAAACAGTACTTACCTTGTATAGTTGTTATTAATATAAAATAAGATAAAAATCTATACAGCGCTTGGGACAGTGACTGCAGCGTCGAGTGTTCCCCAGACGATCGCTGTTCTTTTCTTTTTTTCCTCTACCCGGTTTTTTGTGTGTATGTGTTTCTTGTAATCAACAGTTAGTTAAACTATTTTTTATTACAATCTGAGATATTTGCCTTTTAATAAGGTTGTTTAATCTATTTTTATATTTATTATTCATGAGATATTTTGGCTTACTTTAGCATTTTTGTCTGTACTTTTGGTGTGTGGATGTGTTTCTCCGGATAAATATTCTTTCTTCTACTTAACATGCCTCCTATACAAAACGTAATCCGCGATTGTGAACAGACGCCTGTTTTCTTGACTTCTGCACTAATAGGGTTAAAATCTGTACCCCCTCCACCCCTGCACAACATGGCTTGCTTTCCCCTGGTACCCACCGCTTGGCTCTTCTCAGTTGGGCCTTTGTACGGCTTCTGCTCATAGTTTCTTCAACTTGAAAGACTTCTTTCACCTGTGAGGTTATCCACAGTTCGTACATCTCTTCTATAATCACATACTAACTTTATTTTATAGTGGCAGGTTTTATTATAGTTGCAAACAGTTGGCTGATTCCTTTATGGTTTCTGTTATGAAATAGATTCTTTTTATTTGGGTTTGGTCGTTTAAATGGGAACTTGAAGAAGGAGTGTAGGTGAATGGGTAAGCTCACGTTGCCACTTTGAGCTGGAAGCACACGGTGGCATTTCTCTGTCAGTGATAACTGCTCGCTCTCTCTCTCTCCCTCTCTCCCTCTCTCCGTCCCCTTCTGACAGCAGAGCCTGCATCAATATTGTACTTTATATTTTTTAGCTAATAAGCCATCCCCGTGGTTTACATGATCATAAGAGAAAGCCAAATCTTTGTGTTGTCATCGTCCAGATTTCGCATTTGGCATACCTCTATAAAGCTGTCTGGGAGTTGATGTAGGTGTGATTTCGGAAAGAAAACAACAACAACAACAACAACAACAACTTTGACTTCTTTAGCGTAAATTTATACTTTGGAAGGAGAATCCGCTTTGTCATGGTGGGGGGCTCTCGATGCGAAGGAAGAAAGCGCCCTTGAAATAAGCTTGCGTTTGCTCCTCCCTCGCGGACGCTGCGCTGCTGTGTGCGCTGCTTCGGCGGGCGTGCTTTTGAACCTCTGCCGAGAGCCCTTCTCTTCTTTCCACGTCAAATAGAAGCCGGACGTATCCTCGTGGAAAGTCTCCGAAAGGAGCTAACTCTAGGCACTCTATAGCAAGAAATGGGGTTTTTTTTACTTTCCCATAGAGATTGAGAAGGTCCCCCAAATAAACGAGCCTATGTCTCTGCTGCTTCTTTGGTTTCTTTCCAAAGCAACACTCATCACCACACGCGTCTCCAGGTAGTGAGTCTCATGGGATGTGACTATTGGAGTATTGTACCCCTAACTGTTTCAGGATTGCTCATCACACATGAATCTGATGCGAGTGCTTCAGACTCTCGCTGTAGATTACACGAATAAACGTATTTAGTGAGATGAAGTTGGGAGGGAGGACAGCGGGGAAGCTAAGAGAATGAGCTTTGGACTGAGACGGACGTGATTCGAACCCAGTGCTGCCGTTTAGAATGCCTTTCTGACCTTGGCCAAGGCATTAAGCTGCCTGAGCTCAAGTTTTCCTCGCTCGCGAAACTGCTATGATGTTAACAGCACCTATCTTATATATTTGTGGGCAGGACTAAATAAAATTATGCACATGAGTTCAGCACAGAGTTGGGGAAATAGCCTCAAAAGTGGCAAACAGCAGCAACATGGGGATTTCGGTATTGCTTTGACATGAAGCCGGCCCTTTCCCCCTCAGCCCTGCATTCATAGTCGGGGAGGGGTCACCACGGCTAAGAGCCCTGGCGCGGTCTCATTCCGGCTTCTTGGCGTCCACTGCTCCCTTTCCGAATGCACAAGGATGGCCGCAGAGCGCTCTTCCTGTCCATTGTGTCTCGCCTCCACGCCTGGTCCCCGTCCATGGCCACGCACACGCTGCCTCCCCTGCTGAGCAGACTACGTGTGACCTGACCAGGAGGCAGGTTCGGGGAAGAGAAGAAAAGCCATACCCTGTTTCTCTCCACGGTTCTATGTGTGCCCCTGTCCTGCCCCGGCCCTGGCCGGAGAGCGGCCCAGGGAGGATATTCACAGGATCCCAAGCAGACTCTCGAAGCTAAGCAGTGAGCCCGGTGTGCCCCAGATCCAAGACTTTGCGTCCTTGAAGCAGGGCCCACTGATCTGCCAACGCTTATTTCAGGTATACAGACGGAAGCCAGCCGATGTGCACCCATGACACAAAAATTCTTGTCTGGGGGGTTAATCCAATCCTTTGCATTTCCAACCCAAGGTCACCCCTTGAGGATTCCGTTCTCTGCTTACTGCACATACATCTCCCATGTTCTTCGCTCGGCCATGCCCCACGTGGTGCGGGTTGCACCACACGCTGCTCTTTCTGTGGAGGATGCTTGTGTCCTTTCTCATTTCTATGCTGCTCGCACGAAGAGGAGTGGTGTGGACGTCTCCAGCCTTAAGTTACATCCTCCTCTTCATCGGACTGGATTTCAGTTGTTCTTCACTCGTCGGACTTGTGTGGTTGCAAGATTGCAAGCATCACGAAGTCTTATTCCTTTCTCTGGCTGTTTTCCTAAATGCATTTGCCTGAATTTGCTAGCTTAATGCTTCTTTTGTTATTAACCTGATATGCTGTATCCAAAACTAATTGTTCAGCTGATCTTTTTCCTATTGAGTGTCATCATCCTTCCCTCCCTCCATCTCTGCCTCCTCCTTAATTCTCTGGCTGATTTTATCTTCCTTTTAGGAGTATCTTCTGGTTTCCATTAGGTTTTATTTTTCCATTAATCCCACCAAGCACTTAGTAATAGTGCATTCATAGGTTGACCAGTGAACCCCCCAGAGATAAGCTGAGGCTGCGTGAAATTATGCACGTTGACAGTTGGTGACCTGGGGCAATAGAAGAGGATGCAGATCCCCCTGATTTAGCTTGCAGGCCTTCTTTTGAGCCTTTGCTCTAAAGATACGCAAATTAGACTATGAGAATAGCAGTATGTTATCTCTCCTTCAACCCCAAATTAGACCACTTTGAAAGGACAAATAAGATGCTGCTTGATTTTAGTACGTGAATGAAGAAAGAGTATCCTTTGAAACAAAGGAGAAAACAGGAGGCAAGTCTATTTCAGTGCTATTAAAGATTTAGGGATCCACACAAGACCTATATTTCCTTGTTCACAGTAAGTAAACACACTTTCTTTTCTTTTAATCTACATATGATGAATGCTTGACAATGGGGACTTAGCATTATTCATGAAGACGGTGAAGGCAAGTCTAGGAACGAGGCAGCTCTAAGATCTGTAGAGGAGCCCAGGGGCCCAGCACCTCCTTCAGCACTGCCTGCACGGGAGATGGTGGCCAGACTCCCCTGTGCGTGTGTGAGGGGTGACAGAGGGCGTGGGCTCCTACCGGGCAGGCATCAGGCTCTCTTCCAAAGGGCTCATCCCTGTGGTTTAATCTTTGTACGAACCCCATGGGCTTGGAACTCTGACTGCCCATGGGCTTATAGCACGCAGACATCACAGCCGGGATGACAACAGGGCCTGCTCCTGACCCTGCATCCGCGTTCTTACTTTGTACTTGGGATGTGGGTTCCAAAGAGAAGGGCTCCGTGTCCTTTGAGCTCAGTGGGATATTCTTGTGCCCTATACTTACAAATGACGTTACAAAGTGAGTGAGGGAGAAGGGGAGTAGGGAAATGGAGGGAGAGAGAGAGAGGAGGGAAATGCTTTTGTTATTAAAATAATAACAACATTTTTCAGTCTTAAGAATGTAGATAGCCATATGGTGGTAGTTGCTGCTTAATCCTTTTGCCCAAAAGACAAATATATAAGCATAATGTTTCCTGCAACAACAAAACTATGTTGGTATTTTTTCTTTCTTCCTTTTAGTTATAACATTTTGTTTTAAGGCAGTAATGAATTTCTTTTTCAATTTAATTAGAAAATCTGCTTCGCTTCCAAACTAACACTCAGGTAAGTGTCAAACTTCCAATTAAACACATAAAAAAATATGTTTGGAACCTATGCTAAAAACCTGATTTGCATTAGGCTTTAATCATCATAAAGGAAAAATGTAAATATTTCCAAGTGGTCCAGCTATATAAATAACCATCTATTTCTTAAATGCTCTGTGGAATCCTCCCTTGAGAAAACTCTATCACTTTGAGAATAATGTAATGGTAATTAATTACCAGAAGGAGATTAATGCCACATGCCAGGAATGGCAAATAAGCACACAGAGGTCTCACACATGGTCTGCACGCTGCACGGAGAGGAGAGGGAAATGCGAGGCGAGCCCGTTTAACTGGAATTTCGGGCTTATTTCACAAAAGGCCAGTCCTGTGTTTCTCATCCATCACCTCAGTTAAACTCCACGTCAGCGGAACCCTCGCGAAAACCTGTTCACGGCCGGCGTGTTCCTGGTGCATCTCATCTAAACTCCCGTTTCGGAGATCCGTTTATGTCTCGCTGCTCCCGAATAATTTCATAATGACTCAGTCGTCATTGTCCTCTGCTCAAAAGCCTTACAGGCTCCCTATTGCTTTCAGAGCACATTCCAGTCTTGAAAGAGATGTTTTTGAAGTTCCTCACAGCTTTGAGCACATTTGCCGCACCCCTCCCTCCCCCTCCCCTGAGGCCCACCCTCCATTTGACTGTTAAAAAAAAAAATTCATCAGGACACTTTTGAGTTAAAAATTCGGATTCCAAGGCCTCCTCCCAGGAATCAGATTCTCTAGGAAAAGGGACTTGGAATCGCCGTTGTAACAGAAGACCCAAGTATTCCAGGCAAGTTTGGAAACTGTGCTAAGCAAACCACATGGTTTGCCATCCCCTAAACGCGACCCGTCGTCCCCTCTCCCGTGCCCTTTGCGGTCCTGCCACATGTACAGTTGGGTCAGTGTGCTCTTAGCGTGGGCTCCCCCCAGACAGAGCCTCTGGCAGGCCTCTGCATGCGGGCACGGGACGGAGCAGTGAGCCAGGGAAGGGGAACAGGGCCGTGAGGGGGATTCTCTGTCAGGGCGATTGCCGTGGCAGCAACGACTCAGCCCTGCGGGCTCAGTGACAGCCTCCCAGGAAGCGTGCAGAGCGCCTTCTCTAACTGATCACCCGACGGGAAGTGTGAGCATTCACCCGCCTGCTCGGGTCTTCCCGTATGGCTGACTCTGGGGCCACGACGTGCCCGTGACCTTGAAGCCGGCTCTGGGGCAGGAGGTGGAAAGAAGCACTGGGCAGGCTCCAGGTGGGAGTCCACCAGCCAGAGGTGAGCCTGAGCTCACCTGGAGCCACTCGCTGCAGCTGCAGCTCATGCCACGTGGGCCCAGGGGTGGCCCCAGGCCCCAAAGGCGTGCGTCTGCCCTATCACCGCAGCAGTGAACTACGGGGCGACACCAGCCACGCGTGTTATCGCAGCTTCGCTGGGTCGGGAATCCAGTGCGGCTCAGCGGGATCCTCTAGCTCTGGACTCTGTGGGGCTCACGTCATCGCAACGTCCCACTGGAAAGGACGCTCCTGGTCACCTGTGTGGCTGCGCGGCTCTCGGCTCCCTGTGAGTGGGTGGAGGGTGGCCGCGGGTCCTCACCGGCCGGTGGCCAGAGGCCTCCCTGGGCGCCCTGCCACACGGGCCTCTCCGTGGAGCTTTCCTAGCAGGGCAGAGAGCTTCATCAGCGACCGAGCCCAGGGCAGAGGAGGGGCTCGCAAGGCGATGCAGTCGTTGTAACCTAATCTCGGAAGTGGCATGCGTCTCTTCACGTCTAGTGTGTTCTCTTCCTTAAAAGACAGTCTCCAGGTCCAGCCCGCAGTCAGGAGGGTGCGGTTCTTCTTTTCTCAAAACTTACAGTCCCCTCTCAAAACTTAATCAGCATTTGATAAATCAGCCATGGATTTATGTCAAGATAAAACGTTACATTAAATGTTTTGTTGTTTTCCCTGTTAAATTTTCGATGTGCTTTTCCCTGTATTTGAAACTTCTGTGAATTTAAGGCCATATAGGATATATGGAGAGAGGATTTGAATAAATCGCTTGACACCTTTCTCAAAGAATGCCCTCTTAAAATTAATTCAGATGAAATCCAATCAATAAATAATAAGTACTACAAAAAAACATAAAGCTTATAATTAATTTTTCATGTTACAAAGGCCTGAGAAAAAATGTAAATCGTTTCAGTTAGATTTACTCAAAGCTTGCAGCGCTTTTGTGTTAAATCCTGTTGATTTAGCCATGTCTATGTTACCTGGTGGGGAGTACATTGAACTTACACCCCAAAGGGTCTGTCTTATAAATTCTCAAATTATCTGAGACTCAGTTCCATCTCCAATTTAATGGAGAGTTTATCAGATGTTGATTAGACACCCACTGTGCAGTGCCTGCAGGGTGCCTGGCTCACAGGGATGCAGTAAACTCCAGCCGAACCTGACGCTGGGTCAGGGGAGCAGTTACACATTGTCGAATGGAGCCTCTGAGATACTCCCAGCAGAGCGAGGGCATCTGTGTCTGTAGGTTAGATAATGTCTATACAAGGAACTAGAAACAACTTCCATGAGTAAGAAATGAAGTTACAAACATTTATTCTTGTTCCTGAAGAGCTTACAGGACGTAGGGTTCTGGGGGACCGATTCCTCAACACCTATGTATTGAGGGCCTTTCTGTTTATGGCGTGCTGTCCCGCGAGCGCTGGGGTAGTGGGGTGAAAACAGGCTCAGCCCTGCTCCCGTGGGCTTGCAGTCGGCGGATTCTCGTGGGAGGGAGGGCTGGGTGCTGCCACGTGTGAGCAGCTGTGATTGTGGCGGTGAGGCCGGCAGGGACGGGAGAGGCCAGTGCTTGTGTCCGCAGTGATGCGTTTGGGCAGCATTTGTGGCAGTGCTGAGGCGGTCACAGCAGAGCGTTTGGCCTCTGGAAGTAGTCCGCCTGGGTCTGACTCCTCGCTTCCCCGTGACCCGCTGTATGGGCTCGGCTTTGTTACTTCATCTCCTTGAACTTCAGTTTCTTCACTTGAGAGAATAATGAGTAATAGGAGAAGTTTCCCGGGGTGGTTTGAGGGTTATAAAAATAATATAAAGCATTTGGAACAATCGAGCTTGTGTCTAGTAACCGCTGCTGTTATTGTGTTCACTGTCATCGCTGGCATTGTTCTTTTCGTTCTTCTTATTGTTAACCAGAGCAGTGAGACTCCTGTCCCTCCTGTCCCTCCTGTTTCCTTGCCCCTTACGCTTCCTCGTTTTGTCTTGGTTTCTTTAATCTCCACCTTATTTCAGAGATTTTCAGGGAAGTGTGTTAAAATGCAGATTTGGGGGCCGCATCTTGGTTCAGCGGGCTCAGCAGGTTGGTCGTGGGGCCTGGGAATCGGCGTTCCTGATAGGCGCCCAGGCAGACAGCACCTTCATAGGCTCCGCGTTCCTTCAAGGCTGTGGTCGCGACACCCGGATTCACGGAGCCGCTATTTGTCTTCTGACACTGGGCTCACTGCTTCGCGTGCATCGTTCATAGCCTTCCAGAACCTCCACGTCAGCATTATTACCCCCGTCGATGGTGAGCACACCGAGGCGCAGGAAATTCAGATATCTTCCTCAGGGAAGGAAGCTGGCAAGTTCCAGAGCCTGTCTATTCTAAAACCCGTCTCCTCTCCACCATGCTGTGCTGTGCCACCTGCTTGATTACTTTTAAGCCATCAGTCTCCAGTGTCTGGTCATTGAGCCCAAGGTCATTTAGCTGAGCCTGAAGCTTTGGGTGGGCTAAGGCGTGGCCCAGGATCTGGGTCCAGTTCAAGGCCAGGCTGCAGAAATACAAAGATCTCCAGGTTTTTTTTTTTCTTCTTCGTTTTTTTTTTTTTTTTTGGCTGGAAAATAAAACATTTTATTTTCAAATTTTTCCAGCTTTGTTGAGATGTAACTGACGTATAGCGTTGTGAAGCTTAAGGAAGACAACGTGTCTAATCGATACACATGTATTCCTAAACGATCGCCGCCGTAGCATTAGCGGACACCTGCGTGGCGTCGCATGGTTAAGACGGGGGAAGGACCTGCAGGTCTCGAGCTTCGTGGCCGCCTGTCAAACCAGCCTTGCGGGCCTTTCTCTGATTTCCAGCTCTGCTTCCCAAAGCCGTACGTTTGTCTTGCTCTTTAAGACAAAGATCTTGTTTCTCGAGCCACCTTGAGAGTCATCTTGTTTGTTATGCTTTATTTTCCATTTTGCACGCCGTTCTCCAGTTCCTCTGAGATCCGTGTTCTTTATGACTCTCACGAGCCTCGTCCTGAGATGGGGGACCTCACCAATCTGAGGTCTCTGACTTTGAGGCTTTCACGTGAGGGGGTAGGACCAGTTCCAGCTAAGCCGCCAGCAATGGGTTCCCCCAAATCAGAAGGCAAGTAAAAGCAGGGGGTGTTCGCTACGGTGAAGTTTTACTGGACGAGAGAGACCGGTGTGGCATTTTGAAACCAAAAAGCACTTAGGTGCAGACATGTGGAAAGGAGGTGGCAGAGCGAACAGGCCCAGCGCAGGAGGGAGGGACGATCGGGCCTGTGTGGGGATTGCGAGGAGCTTCTTGTGACAGAGTTAAGGATGGTGCTCGATGTGACCGGAGAGGTAGCATTGACGTGGGCAGTGAATGGTATGGCAAGCCGTGAGGACTTGAAGTGCGAGGGTAAGCGAGGTGTCTGGTCACACGGTGTGTACAGTGCTCCAGGCAGGTGATGCTGAGGCTGAGGTTTATACAGTCGGGAAAACAAGGCGACCTTGCAGTGAGATGACCTTCATCTCGAATTGCTGCTAAAATGCTTCTCAAGCCAAGTGAGAATTAACTTTCTTTGATCCTCATCCCCTCCTTTTGATGTTCACTTGAACGCGAAGTTTTATTGTGTGTGCGTATGTGTACACATGTCGCACATGGGCCACCATACTCTACCATAGAGCTCTTTCTTGCCAGTTTCCACACCTTTCATATTTCTTCCAAAGTTTTACTGTAAAAGAGAGATGCATATGAGCAGATCAGAATGAACTCAAAAGTTAACCAAGTATTTGAAAGCAAAATTAACTTCTGGCTAATGGTCGCGTCTCTTTTATAATTTTATCCTAAGTAACTCTCCGCACGCTTTCCTTGACAAGGGTATCATTTAAAGTCACAGTGGAGCAAATGCAACTAATACATTTCTCATTGCCTCTCACGACAGATCTTAATGCAAGTGTCAGAGCTGGAATCTTAGGACCCGCTCTGCCACTTCTGCAGCTGGCTCTTGCTCCAGCTCTTCAGAGGCACTGAGCACGTCAGCAGAGGGATACATTTGTAACTTCTGATGTCCGATTAAGACGATTTAGCATCTATCAACTGAATGTTTCCTGGCCACCGAGGTCCACGCCGGACAATGGGGGCTCTCTGATGAATTCAGCAGGGACCGTGACTTCAGTAAGTGCACCAATGGGGGCACATTTAAGGTTCAGGTTGCGGGGTGAGTTGTGAATCAAATCATAGAATAGTAAGTTGGGTCGGGTGCCCGAAGTTAGTTTTGTGTGACTGTAGCATGGACTATAGTGAGTGACTGCCAGGAGATGTGCGCAGGTGTCACTAAAAGCTTTGTAACCTGCGTTATAACTTGGGTTCATTTGTCCTAGGAGCAATGGTCTCAAAGCCTGTGAAGTAAAAGCTTTTAAGCAAAGGGCTAATGCTAGATGATCATCTTAGGGAAGACAGCTCCGATGGGCAGTAGGGCTGACAGCAGCACACATCGAAGGAGTGATAAATTTCAAAAAACATGCCTTTTCATTCAGGGAGATTGCAGAGCCTGGAGCCTGGATTTATGATCTGGGGGGAGGGAGCGTAAAGTTATAACTGGCGAGCAGCCTCTGTTCCCTGTCTGTTCCCCGCATAATGGTCTTTGCTGAAGGTTGGAGTGGGGATGGCTGGTCGGAAGTCGAAAGGTCCAGTGGCAGTGTGGGCGAGAGGCTGTCGCATTAGTTCTAGACGAAAACGACTGAAGTCCTGAACCCAGACATGGCCAAGAGATGGTGAAGAGAAGGCAGACTTGATAGATTCAGGGATGGGGCTTGATCGACTACATGAGGGCGAGAGAAAGAAAGATACTGAGGTCGATGCCGAAGTTACTGACAAAGTGTCTCAAGGTGTCACACAACGACCATCTCTTCATCGGGTTGTTTCACGTTAACCTTCGAAACAGCATATGGCTAGAAATGTGCCCCGGATGCCTGCCTATTGTTTAACGATTACTAATTCCGGTTGTCTGTGGGAATATTGTCAGTACATCTCAAATTACTGCCAAAATACTCCTCAAGCAAAGTGAGAGTTAACTTTGGTCTTTATTCCCTCCTTTTGGTGTTGCGGGCTGGTTTCTCTGGAAGCCACAGGTGCGTATTTTCTGAGCCCTGTATGCGGCCCCACTTCATGGATGGCCCTGTGAGTCTCAGCAGCTTGTAGTTCCCCTTCCCTTAGCTGAACTGCGTGCAGGAAATGATCTAATACGGAAAAGGAAAGTCCGCCTGTCGAATACCACACCGATGGTGCTGACTGCTAAGACGAATTCCTCCAAGGGTGGGCTCTTCACCTTGGGAGGGGCAGGCGGAGAAGAAGGAGGTCCCCCATCTTCCACGAACTGCTGCTCGTTGCCATGTGGCCCATCGCTTATCTGCAACTCTTGGTGCCATTGAACCACCACGGGCGTTTAGGAAAAGGGAAAAACGTCTGTCTATTCGACACTTAAAAAGCACTCAGTTTTAACCAGTCCCATCATTTAATTTAATGAAATACCTCCGTGGATCAATTTTTCACCCCAAATTAGCATCTGTTTCTCAATATTCTAATCACATTTCTTGTTCAGCCCAAATCTCAACAATTTATTATTATGTTTTTCGCTAAAAAAACAAAAACAAAACCAAAAAAAAAAAAAAACCAGCGATATATACATGGACAACTACAAAAGCAAAAACAAAATGAAGAAAGAGAAAAGAAAAATTCATGTTCGAACAGAGATTTTCTGAAGTGTTTCTTTACAGTAGCTTTTATTTTTTCGAGAACTAGAGGCCAGACTGACAAAGCAGCAGATGAACACATTTTCCCTCCTCGTGTAATTCCTGACCTTGAACGAGCGTTGATCCTTTCAGCAAACGGGTCTGCTGTGGAGTTGAGAAGGCCATAAGGCCTCAGTTTTACCTTGAGAGGCACCTGGATTCTTCAGGGAGAAGCATAGGTCAGGATCCTGCTTCCTCTCGAA
>NW_011888943.1:2013215-2015105 GCF_000151845.1 Pteropus vampyrus | reverse complement strand
AGGAGTGTCTTGGAAGAGTCCTCGGTGAGGCTGTCATCCTCCAGAAGAGCTGAAAGCAGGATGGGGAAAGCCTACCTGGCGATTAAGTGACTCCAGAAAAGGAAAAGGGTCATTAACGTTAATTTGAGACCCAAATTAATAGTCACACATGTGTTTGCCCCCAATTTCAGAAACCGATTTATTAACGAGCTGCTTCTCCTACGGGCAACTTGGTAGAACCGCCAAGGACAAATGTCAGCAAGAACGTATTTTTATTTAACAATGGCTCTCAGTTCTCTCGAGGAAGAGCAATAGCCAGGGGGCTAACCAGTCTGCTGGTGATGAAGCAGAAAGTTTTGCAAATGATTCACTTCCGTGGTTATAAATGATCAGGCTTTTACTTACAACTACATCACTGTCACGTGTCTTGTCTAGCATGCCTCCTTGACTGCACAGAGGTGAAATTTCAGCAGGTATCCCCAGAACTTGGAGTTTCTGAGCATGCTTAGACATGTCCCCATGCACTTCGACGTGTTCTTTATGCGTTAGGTGACAGGGGGCAGGCTGAGAGCTGTTTTCTGGGAACTATGTTTCTGGGAGGATGGGCAGTGTTGATGTTCCCACTGGAGCTTGTTAGAAATGTGGAATCTCGGGCCCCTCCCCAAACCTGCTGAATCAGAATCTGTATTTTAACAAGATCTCTAGATGATTTTTATGTACATTGTACATTAAAGCTTAAGAAGCATTGCTCTAGAAGGCATTGGATTTTTTTTTTACACTTAGCCTTTTATTTGCCAATTTTCCAATGTAGTTCATTAACAAATGAGTACTTCTCCTCTTCCCCAGGGAGGAAAAGAAAATCGTAATAGTTTTTGAAGCAGAAATAATTTAGACCTGAAATAGGAAACTGGGGGAGAAAATAGTTGCATTTGGAACTCAATGTTGGATAATCATGATTTTTAAAAATCCTAAATTTATCCATTTTAGAAGTCTAAACACAAGCATGGTCCCAGGTATAATTCAAACAGATTGCTTTTTCTCTTTATATTCTGAAGAAATAGATGTGTATTTTTAAATGTATGTGTACATGGCTTCTTTAATGAAAGTTTTACTGCAAAAGCACTTTATTCCTAATGCATCCTTAAGTGAAGTTTTGCATTCTCAATTTTCCACTCAAGTAATTTAGAAACCATTAGTTAAAGTGGAACTCTAAGATAAAGTAGGATACTTGTAAGTTTAGGTGGTCTCCTCTGAAGATTGCTCTTATAATTGTCAGAGAAAGATAAATTCTTAATTGCGTTTCATTACGTCTGGGTAGCGTATACACATTTGCTTTCCAGATACCTGTCTGACGGAATGAGAGCTGGAGTGATGTGCTAACAGCAAGTAAACTATTCCAGAATTCTCCACCCGTCCGCTGGCCCCTGTGAATTTCTCTCCTTCACCAAGAAAAAGCTCTTTCCTTGTCTGTCTGTATCTCCTTTCTCAAGCAGTCAAAGATGCTGTTTCTCTGTTGTATTTATTACCTGTAGAGTTTACTGTGGAGCTAGACGGGAGAACGGTTGTTGCTCTCGAGCTTAGAAATTTTTGTTGTCCCCTTCTGCAGCTGGCGGTCATGGGTGGTGTCGGCAGTACAGGCAGCATCTATGCCCTTTAGTTCTTTCTTTCCTCAAAAGTGGTTCTGCCTTGTAGCTCTTTTCAAATCTCATCACAGAATCTTTTTCTCTTGTGCCTGAATGGTTTGATTTTTCTTTCAAGTGAGAGGTCTTCCAGAGAAAGGCTTAGAAGCACAATCAGATCCAAATTTCAAAAGTAAAGATATGTTTTACTGATCTAAAGAAAGGATTGCGTTTGCAAATACCAACATTTGCCTAGTGCCCTTTCTAAAACGTTAAGATTTGCCCACATAGG